>NC_073393.1:24844506-25190339 GCF_028641065.1 Leucoraja erinaceus | reverse complement strand
CCACAGCGCTATGGGTCACAGACTGTTCGGGAAAATTCTCGTATAACAATGAATCTTTGGAATTATCTTTCCCCGTGGAAGTTGAGCCTATGATTATTTTTCAGGCAGTGGTAGAATTCTGGATAAGTCTAGTGGTGAAAAGGTACCAATGGGCGGTGGGATTGCAGTTACATTGGGATCGGCCTTGATCTTACAGAACGGTGGGTGGGCTCAAGGGGCTGAGAGGGAGAGAGGGTGAGGGAGAGAGAGGGAGAGAGGAAGAGAGGGAGCGAGGGAGTGAGGGAGGGGAGGAAAGAGGGAGAGAGGAGAGGTGGAGAGAGGGAGGGAGAGGGAGGGAGAGGTGGAGAGGAGAGGAGGGAGAGGAGGAAGAGGAGAGGGAGGGAGGGAGGGGCGGGAGGAGGGAGGGAGGGAGGAGGGGAGGGAGGGAGGGAGGGAGGGAGGGAGAGGGAGGGAGGGAGAGAGAGACTGAGACACATGAAAGCAGATTGGAAAAAAAAAGACAACAAAAGCTGTTGGAGGCAACAAAAGCTGCCTTGCATAACACAGTGAGTAACAGAAGCAGGCAGGTGTAGTTACATAGATCTGTTTTGCCTTGTTCTTCTTTGTGTTGTTAACGTGTGCCCGCAGAAACAAACCCAACGACAAGTAGCACACAGGAAGCAATTTTTGAAAATTTTAGGAAATACCATCAAATTCCAGGAAATTTGGGGTTCTAATTAAGGAATTTTTTTTTTGAGACGTGGAAGCACTGCCCGGAGGAAATCTACATGGTCGCAGGGAGAATGCAAAAACTTTCAAAGTCAGGATCTAACTTGGGTTTGTCCAGCACTGTAAGGCAGCAACTCTGCCGCTGCGCCACTGTGCCACAATGGCACAAACATTGTGGGCTGAAGGGCCTGTTCATGTGCTGTATTATTCTGTGTTGTATGTTCAATGTTCTAGTTTCTATATGTTAGATGTTTGCATGAACAAACTTGGTCCATAACACCACATGTCCAAGTTTACTATCTGTACCAAGTGAACCGTATATTCTGTGCAATATGTATTCCGTGCAGAAATGATGCAGTGTATTTTGGAGACACACAAGGCTGGAGTCTCAAGACATACGTGATGTAAGCCAAAGATTTCAATCATAAAATGTAATTAAGGAAAAGAGCTCTGGGATAAACAAAATACAAGAACATTTATCTTCCTGTCACAATTGAGCAGGCAATCTCATTGTCTTCCTCAGTCCACTTCCGCTATTACGTAAAACATCAGCATTAAAATAAAACGACACAAAATGTTGGAGTTACCCTTCTTCAGACTCTTCAGTCTTCATTTTCTCCAGAGATGCTGTCTGACCCACTGAATTACTCCAATTTTTTGTGTCTAACCAGCATCTGCCATTCCATATTTCTACTTTGAAGTTGAAATGCTCCATGTTACCCAGAGCAGGGGTTATGTGCATGGTTCAGTAAAACATTTGTAGCATTTAAACCATTTGAGTATCAGTCCCTTTAGTTTTGACTTCATTCACTTTCCTGTTTGAATTTGAGTCTGCATTTTGTTGATAATCCTCATGCACAGATGCAGTGAAGCCGGTCATCTGTGGATACCTCCTCCTGAACACCATTCTGACTGAGTCAGGGTCCACAACCAAGTCTTAAGCCACACTGACCTGCTTTGATGATACTGCCACCTTTGAGTCAGAAGCTTGTAGGCTGCACTCATAAACATGATCTGTATATAGGTCAGAGCAAGGGTTCACACACTTACAATTTTTACATTTACCAAACCAATTAACCTACAAATCTGTACATCTATGGAGTGTGGGAGTAAACCGAAGATCTTGGAGAAAACCCCATGCAGGTCACGGGGAGAACGTATAAACTCCAAACAGACAGCACCCGTAGTTGGGATCGAACCCAGCTCTCCAGTAAGGCAGCAACTCTACCGCTGCGCCACCATACCACCAAAAATAGACACAGTGCTGGAACAACTCAACGGATCAGGAAGAATCTCTGGAGAACATGAGTAGGCAACGTTTCAGGATGGTACCCTTCTTCAAACTTTTTTTAGTTGAGGAGGGGATAATGCACTGAACAAGAGATGGTGATGGGACAAAGCATGGCAAGTGATACAGACACAGCTGCTGCCTGACCTGCTGAGTATTTCAACACTTTTCTTGATTTTTGTTTTTTACATCAGTGAACATTAGCATGATTTCAATATACAGGATAAAGAGAATAACGTCTAGTACATGATTAAATCCAGCAAAGTCTGATTAAAGAGAGTCCGAGGGTCTCCAATGAGGTAGATGGTAGGTTCGTACCACTCTTTAGTTGGTGATAGGATGATTCAGTTGCCTGATAACAGCTGGGAAGAAACTGTCCCTGAATCTGGATGTAAGCGTTTTCACTCTCCTCTTGCCTGATGGGAGAGGGGTGAATAGGGAATGGTCAGGGTGGGACATCCTGGATTATACTGGTGGCCTTACTGAGGCAACGTGATGTAGATGGAGTCAATGGAAGGGAGGTCTGTTTGTGTGCTGGTCTGTGCCACGTCCACAACTCTTTGCAAATGCTTGCGATCTTGGATGGAGATGTTCCTGAACCATGCTGTGATGCATCCCGATAAAATGCTGTGATTTTAAGTACCTTTTATATAAACAGGAAGCAAATGTGCCTTAGCTGTTGACTCATCTTCAATACTCAGTCACAATTAGATCTTAAAATTTAGAGTGAGTTGCAACAAACTGCATCTGTTTCTTAGCACCACTAAACAAAGTAGACAAAATACATTAACCATGAAATAATTCAAGTAGATTTAAAATCAGGACAGCTTTATTACTCTTAAATGAATTAAAGAGAAAACAATAAAATTAAATGAGAAACATATCAGACACAAAATGGAGATTTGCAAAACTGTGATATGCTTTGGGTCAGTCATAATTTCATTGTCATCTGACAATATTACATTTAAGATATCATAGACAGTAATCTATTAAACAACATGGCATTTCAAAGCAGTTTGTCTACAAACTGGTTCCGAACGCCTCACATCACTCATTCAATAGTTTTCTATTTGCCTAATAATTGTTTTACAGAAGAAACTAAAATCCTGATCTGTAAGTCACTATCAGTTTCCCTCCTGATACAAAATGGCAATGAGAGCTAAATTAACTCTATGAGATAAATCAAATTTACGAGGATGTTGTCAGGACTCAAGCACCTGAGCTATAGGGAGAGGTTCCTATAGATTCTATTCCTTGGAATGTAGGAGGATGGGAGGTGATCTTATAGAGGTATACAAAATCATGAGGAATAGATTATGTAGATGCACAGAGTTGCTTGCCCAGAGTAGCAGAATCAAGAACCAGAGCTCATAGGTTTTAGCAACGTGTGTTTTGGACAAAATACAGCAAAATCTTCAGATTTGGTTTTCACTAACTATTTATTTCCGCTTCCAGCAGAACCCGTTCCCTCTGCAGCATCCCATCCCACCCAAAATGCCCCTTCCCTGGGTACATTCCCCTGCAACTGCAGGAAATGCAACACCTGTCCCTATACCTCCCTCCCTCAACTCCATCCAGGGACCCCAACAGTCCATTCAGGTGAGTAGGATGTGCACATGCTCAGTTTCACCATCTGTATCTACTAGTTAGTAGATTTTTCTTTTCATACTTTTCATTCATTTGTTCTATGTACCTTTTCAAACTTCTAGTATGGTCTTCCCTGACTCTCAGTCTGAAGAAGGGTCTCAACTCGAAATGTCATCTATTCCTTATCTCCCGAGATGCTGCCGGACCCGTTGAGTTACTCCAGCTCCAGCATTTTGTGTCCATCTTCAGTGTAAACCACCATTTGCAGTTCCTATTTCTTTCCTATTAGTTACGCTTGGCTACAAGTTGACATTGTGCCCTATAGCATCTTGCATATAGGCACTGTAAGACAGAGTTGCTGCCAAATTGAAGAACAGATTCCTTTAGATCTTTGATAGATCAGCAAAACAATGAGAGATTAAAGTTGCCACATTATATCCAGTGAAGGTGGATCCCATGGCATTACTTTGACGCAGAACCTAATTGGATGAATGCAGCCAGCTGTTTTCCTTGCCTCTCATCAGCTGCCTCTGTTTTCCATGAGGTTGGAATGCGCACAAGATATGCTGAACTCTTATCAGTAGTTCAAAACAACATATGCGCATAGATAAAAATGTTGCCTGATGAAGAATGACTACTAGTAACCCTTCCTCAACTTCCATGAAATCCAGAGGAGATATTTTTGAGTTTAGACTTTATGGATGCAGTGCGGAAGCAGGTCCTTCGACCCACCAAGTGCATGCCAACATTCATACACTTCTTCTTCTTGTATATGGCGTGCGCAGCCTAAAGTTGTAGATCAAGGGTAGACATCCAGGCCAGGACAGTATCTGTTACTGGGTGGATGGCTTTGATGCCCCCAGGGAAAAGCCTCAGTGGGCAGGGGAAAGAGATTGCAACCTTCACATGGTCCATCCTGTTTTGATTAATGCAATCAACCCGACGTGCACAACCAAATCCATACACTAGCACTATCCTACACACACCAGGGACAGTTGACAACTAACCTACAAACCAGTACGTCTTTGGAATGTGGGTGGAAACCAGAGCACCTGGAGAAAACACATGTGGTCACTTGGAGAATATACAAACTCCGTGCAGACAGCACCCAATGTCAGGATCGAACACGGGTCTGGGCTGCTGTAAGGCAGCAACTCGACTGCTGTGCCACTGTGCCGCCTAATAGTACTGTACTACTATCAACGCTACACCTTTGGGATATAAGGAAACCAGAAGACTGATTTACAAAAAAAAGACAAAGTACTGGAACAACTCAGCGGGTCAGGCAGCATCTTTGAAGAATATGGATAGAAGAAGGGTCTCAACCTGAAAAGTCATCTATCCATGTTCTCCAGCTATGCTGCCTGATCCGCTAGATTACTTCAGCACTGCATCTTTTTGTGGTCGCAGGAAGAAATTTGAACTTCATATTAACAACATTGGTGATCAGGGTAGAACATACTAGCTGTATCACCTCTGTCATCTGACCAACCTTATTGAATTAAATATTAAAATATGAAAAAAAGATTTGTTTTTCTTTATTCATCTCTGGTTGTTTATCTTTTAATGGGTAGATTCAAAAGAAAGGTTAGAGTTAACTATTTAGCCCTGGCAGCGAAAGGCTGTTTATGATGAAGTGATTAAGACCGGGGAAAATGGTCCTCTTGTTTGAAACCAGTCCTGGAATGAGGCAAGAATGCCATGCAAACTTGGCATCGTGTTTGGCACAAACATTATGGCTCAAAGGGACCGTTCCTGTGCATTACTGTTCTATTGCAAGCTGCCTCTTTTTTTTTACCATTTCAATGCAGCAGATTAAAAAAAAAAATCTATAAAAGGGAGCGAAATGAAAAACAGAAAAGACGGCTTGCAAATGATCTAAAAATGCATTGGAAATACTGCCAAAAATCAGACCTCGTCATTCCTTCAGGTATTATCCTTGCAGCACACAGATTATCTCTAGCAGCACGACAGTGAATGGAAAGATTTAGAGAAGGTTAATTGGAGACTTAGAACATAAAACAGCGCGGACCTACAATGTTGGTGCCAAACATGATGCCCACTTAAACTATTCACTTCTGCCTGTATATGATTTGTATCCCTCCATTACCTATATATTCATGCAGCCATATGGATGCAAATACCAAATTTCTCTGAGATAGTTAAAAAGTATATTACATATAAAAAAGAAATGGCAACAAAAATAACTTTTAATCACGTGGTTAGAGTTTGGAATTCTGCAAATACTGCTAAAGGGCCATTCTTTGGAAAGTGAACCAAAATGTCACACACATGACCAGATGTCATCACATACAATAAAAAAATATTGTAAGAGATTAATCTTGTTCATTGCTATTTTGCTACCTACAGAATTATAATGCATATCTGCTGAAGATATGAATATTCTAGTTTTTTTTAAATTCAGAGTTTGTAAGATAAAACTGAGTTATGAACAAAATGTTTCTGTGTGAGGTCACACACATCACCAGTCATATTTCTGACCCTAAACAAACAATATCAGCATCTATCTATCTATCTATCTATCTATCTATCTATCTATCTATCTATCTATCTATCTATCTATCTATCTATCTCTAAAAGTCTTGCCTTGTTTCTATATATGTGTGGGTGTTTGTGTGATGGTATTTTCGCCAAAATGGTACACAGTAGAGCTAACATTTTTGCAGAACCTTACTCAGCGTTTTCCCATCGTCGATCTTGTCAAGTTTCCTTCAGGTTTGATGTTATATTTCACGTTATTGATATTTAAAGGTTTAAAAAAGCCAACTTTGGGAATAATAACTGACTGTGAGTGATACTTTTCTGGCAGCTTCCAGTAATGATGTCACAATGGCATATCACAGTCCTCCAATCACGATGGGATCTAATTTACATACGCTGCAGTGAATATTTTGCCAGCCGAAAATGACCACAATGCACAAGCTATGAGAGTGTTTTTACATTGTTGTAAGGAGAGGGACGTAGTGGGGGAGATTTAAAAGTTTTAAAGTGACATTTAAAAATTGGATTTCTTCAAATCTGCACTGGCAGTTAGACAGTTATGATGTCACAATGCCCTACCAGCTACAATGTTGCAATCCCATTATACTGAGTCCATCACAGCAAACGTCCTTCAGGGAAAGAATCTGCCAGCCTAACCCAGCACAGTAAAGTTTAATGATTAGATTTGGATAACACAGGGGAAGACTTTGCCAGCCTAACTCACACAGCAAAGTTTAATGATTAGATTTGGATAATAAAAGATGGCCTTGTTGGTGGCACCTGCATCACATTAAATCTTAGTGCAATTGCATTTTTTTTTAAGTTTAAAATGAGGCAGCGTGAAAAAATGACCCGCCCTGCACAGTTGGGGGCGATGGGTGAATGGTGGAATATTGCATTGGGGGAACAGGTTGCGTTGGGGGAATGGGCAAGTGGTGGAATCTTATATTGGGAAATGGGTTGCATTGAGGGACCAGGCCTCCTGTGGGGGCTATGGGTGAGTTGTCGAATATTGCTTTAAAAATGAGTCGACCTACACAGTTTGGGACTATGGGTGAATGGTGGAATATAGTATTGGGGGAACGGGTTGCGTTGGGCGAATGGGTAAGTGGTGGAATCTTATGTTGGGGAACAGGTTGCGTTGGGGAACAGGCCTCCCGTGGGGGCTATGGGTGAGTGGTGGAATATTGCGTTGGGGGAATGGGTTACCATAGGGGAATGGGTGAGTGGTGGATACAGGTTGCGTTGTGGGAACGCGTGAGTGGTGGATTATAGCGTTGGGGGATGGGACCCAATGGGTCCCACTTGGTCTAGTTTACTATTAAAAGTCTTGTCTTGTTTCTATATGTGTGTGTGTGCATCTGTGTGATTGTATTTACGCCAAAACGCTACATGGTAACGCTAAATTATTTGCACAACCTTACTCAGCTTTTCCCCCTCGTCGCCCTTGTCAAGATTCCTTCAGATTTGGTGTTATATTTCACGTTATTGATATTTAAAGTTTTTAAAAAGCCAACTTTAAAAAGATTTTTACAGTTAAATCCTTGCTTACATACAAATTTGCAATCCAAAAACACTCTGTTCTACCACCAAGTTTTCACCTGATTGGCATCTCACAGTCCTCCACCCAACATTTGCAACAATGTTGCCATTATACAACACTTACTCCAGCTCCTGGCAGCAAGTGCTTCAACAGGAGGGGGAGGGTGAATTGGTATTGTAATTGGAAGTGCTGTGGCAGGCAGGGGAAGTGCAATTGGAATGTTTTAAAGTCCAGTGCTGGGGGTGGCAGGGGAGTGGTGCAATTAGGGTTATAACCTCATTAGTTTATAAGTCGTCATAACCTAATGAGAAATTTACAATGAAAACAAATATTTTAACTGTATTGAAACGAGCAAGAATATTGGATACATTTCTATGGGTCATTTAGTTTGTAGTTTAGAGAAAGAGTGTGGTAACGGGCCATTCAGCCCACTGAGTCTGGCCGACCAGCGATCTTCGTATGTTAGCACTATCCTACACATCGGGGACAATTTCCAATTTTTACTGGTCAAATTAAACAACAAACCTGTACAACTTTGGAGTGTGGGAAGCAATCAGAGAACCCGGATCTTCTTCTTTCATGTGGCGTGCACAGCCTAAAGTTGTAGGACAACTTGTTCTATTTGATCTTCCGTTTGTGCACGTCGAGTTGATTGCATTAGTCGAAATAGGGTGGACCACGTGAAGGTTGCAATCTTCCACCCCAGAACCCGGATAAAACCCATGCAGCCATGGGGTGAACGTACAAACTCTGTACAGAATAGCATCCGTAATCAGGATCGGACCCGGGTTTCTGGCGCTGTAAAGCAACAACTCTACCGCTGCGTCACTGTGCCGCCCCATTTATGAAAAGCTTAGACTAGTGCCAATGACCCAATTCGATCATGTATAATTTAATGCCAAATACTTAGACGTATGCCACTGACTGGTTAGATGGTAATGAAACAAGTTAGAAAATACCATGAAGAACTGAGCATTGGAGGCGAGTGTGAATATTCAGAAGGTTGGCTGCAGAAATTTAAGAAGCTTCATGGTATAAAATATCTGAAAATCTGTGGTGAAAAAGCTTCTGCTGATTATGATACAGCTGAACGTTACATTGATGAATTTGCCAAGATGGTATCTGATGAAAACCTTAGTCCGGAGCAAATATACAATGCTGATGAAACAGCTCTCTACTGGCGCTACAGTCCTAGAAAAACATTAACAACGGCTGATGAAAGAGCACCATCAGGTTTCAAGGACGCTAAGGATAGGGTGACTGTTCTTGGGTGTGCAAATGCTGCAAGCACACACATGTTAAAGTTGGCAGTGCTTGGAAAAAGCCAACGTCCAAGATGTTTTAAAGGTGTAACAAATCTACCTGTGCATTATTATGCAAACAAGAATGCATGGGTAACCAGAGAAATGTTTACCAATTGGTTTAATAACCATTTCGTACCGGCTGCATGAGCTCATTGTAGGAAAGCTGGACTGGAAGAAAACTGCAAAATTGTATTGCTCCTAGACAACTGTTCGGCACATCTCCCTGCTGAAGTTCTTGTGAAAAATAATGTTTTTGGCATTTATCTTCCCCCCAATGTGACATCTTTAATACAGCCTTGTGACCAAGGAATTTTGCGCTCAATGAAGACAAAGTATAAAGACTTTTTTCTGAACTGCTTGCTTGCTGCAGTCAACAGAGGCGTAGATATCAAAGACTTCCTGAAAGAGTTCACTCTTAAGGATGCCATTTATGCACTTGTTAATGCTTGGAAAGATGTAACTAAATCAACATTAACAAATGCATGGCACAAACTTTGGCCTACAACAATGTTCGATGAAAATGAGCCTGCAGATGAAGACTTTGAAGGATTCCGTGTCACTGACGAGAAGAAGATGATATCAAACGAAGATGAGAGAGGGGAGGGGGGAAGAGAGGGGGGGGGGAGAGGAGGAGAGGGGGGAAGAGAGGGGGTTGAGAGCGGTTGAGAGGGGGGGAGAAAGGGGGAGAGAGAGAGGGGGGAGGAGAGAGGGGGAGAGGGGGGAGGGGAGGAAGGGAGGAGGGGGGGGAGAGGGGGGGGGGGAGGGTGGGGGGGGGAGGGTGGAGGAGGAGGGGGGGGGAGAGGGGGGGGGAGGGGGGGGAGAGAGAGGGAGGGGGGGAGAGAGGGGGGGAGAGAGGGGGATAGAGGGGGATAGAGGGGGAGAGGGGGGGGGAGGGGGGGGAGAGGGGGGGGGGGGGGGGGGAGAGAGAGGGGGGGGGGGAGGGGTGGGGAGGAGGGAGTGGGGGGGAGGGGGAGGGTAGGGGGAGAGAGGAAGAGAGAGGGAGGGAAGGAGAGAGAGAGGGAGAGATAAGGAGAGATATGGAGAGGGAGAGGGAGAGAGAAGGAGGGGGAGAGAGGGAGGAGAAGGGGGGAGGGGAGGGAGAGGGAGGGAGATTAATTTATGAACCTGGATGTAGCTAATCTAGCTGTGTCAGTGTAATTCCCAGTGAGGATGTTTTCCAGTACTTTCACGTACAAGTGATGCATTCACAAGTTTTCAGAAGTGCTGGTGAATGGAGGGATAGATTTAGACTACACTTCTCAATGGGAATAGCAAACCTCAGACTCGATATCTCACAATTAAACTGACATGGATCTGCACTGAAAATCTGTAAGCAGTGTGTTGAATTGAAAGAAGGACTTTGATGCACAAGTCCTTCGATCCCTGAAGGTGGCAGCATAAGTATGTTAGGTGGTGCAGAACGTAAATAGGATTTCTGCCTCCATTAGCCAGGTCTTAGAATAAAGCGTGGAGGCTATGGTACAATGGGTAGACACCCAGAATCCTTTTCCACAGGGTGGAAATGTCCAACATTTGAAGTCATAGCTATAAGGTATGAGGGGGGAAGTTTAATGCAGGTGGGGAGATTGAGTTTAATGGGGCACGTTTTTTTCCAGAGAGTAGTGGAGCCCTGGGACACATTACCAGGGGTGGTTGTGGAGGCAGATATGATAGTGGTGTTTAAGAGGATTTTGGATAGGCACATGAAAGTGCAGGGAATAGAGGGATATTGATCACGTCAAGCAGATGTACATGATGTACATTTGTTATCAGTTTTAGTTTAGATTAGTTTAGAAATACAGCGCAGAAACAGGCCCTACGACCCACCGGCTCCCCGCCGATCATTGATCAACAGTTCCCTAGTTCTATGTTTTCCCACATTTGCATCCTACACACTAGAGGCAATTTACAGAGGCCAATTAACCTACAAACCACCATGTCTTTGAAATGTGGTAGGAAATCGGAGCACCCAGATCGGTTTAGGGTGATGAATAAGAGGTTTACAGAGGATCTGGAAATGTTCACATCTGAGGATTCACGTGTGGCGGCAGGCAGTAGATAGGAAGTTTGGTACTTTTGTAATATTGTCAGCACCAATATGTGGCGACTCGTGTACTGCGTAGGTTGTATGTAAAACAAAGCTTTTCACTGTACCTGGGCAGCAAGCGGCCGTTCCAGATGCTCCAAACCGCTGATGAGTGTTCTCCCGACGCCAAAGCCCCATCATCCGTCGAGAGGGACCGAATATCGGGCAGACGTTGCGGCGATTGCGAAGGCCTCAATAGGTCCGACCATGGGTGAACAAGGGGAAGTGGACTGGACCTTGTGCCTTGCCTCACAGTGGAAACCATTGTGGGGGATGTTTTTATGTTTAATTCTTTTTTAATGTGGCGTCTTACATTGGTGTGCTGCAAAAAATCTGAATTTCCCTGAGGAAGGGATTGATAAAGTATTTATCTATCTATCTATCTATCTATAAAGTATCACTCATTCATTTAACACTCAACGACAAACAAAAATCTGACCTGTAAATATATTCTTTCTTTAATAGTTTCACAGTGTCAGAACATGAACATTTTAAATTGAAAATTACATGTTTTACATATCGAGCAAACCAAACGGTAGAGTATATGGTTTCAGAGTGTTGCTTCTAAAGACATAACCATCAGAAAGTGCAGACTTTTAGATAGCAAATGCTGTAATGGAAAACACAAGCTGAGAAATATCAGTTAACATGGGTTGATCACATTAGTTATTGGGTCTGAAGATGGGCAGAAGTTGTCCCATTCATGTTATGGATGTCAACTTTCCAAAGGTGGCCTGGAGTCTTCACCAATTAAATGTTAATTCCCTAAACACTGTTGCAAGACAGTCAGGAGAAAGATCTTCGGGGGCATTTAAAAAAAAAATCACTTTCTTTAATATCCTTGCCTTTTGGTTTAGAACGGCAGCACAGTGGAGCAGCTGGTTACGATACTGCCTTTCAGATTCAGTGACCCAGGTTCAATCCTAACCTCCCATACTGTCGGTGTGGAGTTTGAATGTTCCCCACGTGACTGTGTGGGTTTCCTCTGGGTGCCCTGGTTTCCTCCTGCATCTGTGAGTTGGTAGATTAATTGGCTGCTGTAAATTGCCTTTATTGTGTAGGTAAGTGTAGTAAGGTTTAGAGGAGATATGGGGCCAAACAAGGGCAGGTGGGACTAGTGTAGATGGGACATTTTGGTCAGCATGGGCTAGGGGCCTGCTTCTGTGCTGAATGGCTCCATGACTCTATGACTAAGTGGTAGAACCAGGGAGAAATATTAGGAGAATAAAATGGGATGGGAGCAAACGGGCAGTCATGGTGGCTCAGTGGTAGAGTTTCTGCCTTACAGCGAATGCAGCACCGGAGACCCGGGTTCGATCCCGACTGCGGGTGTACAGAGCTTATAAGTTCTCCCCATAAAAGCATGGATTTTCTCTGAGATCCTCGGTTTCCTCCCACAACCCCAAGACATACAGGTTTGTAAGTTAATTGCCTTGGTAAATGTAAAAAATTGTCCCTAGTGGGTACAGGAAATAGTGTTAATATGCGGGGTTCGCTGCGGTAGGACGAAGGGCCTGTTTCCGCGCTGTATCTCTAATACTAAAAATTATAATTAAAATGGATGCTTCATGAACAGTGATGGATCTGTGGGCCTGTTTCCGTGCTGTATGACTCTATGATTCTCTGTTTGACCTACATGATAAGAACTATCTCATCAGAGATGTAATAATAAGCCTACACATGATACACTTGAGGTAGAGGATTCTGAAACTATGGAAAACTATGGAGCAAAATTCCAAGGAAAATCCAAACCTTCCATCTGTGATGTTACATGGAATTGCTTTATTGACAGACATGGTGGAAAATAAGAAAGGCTTTGGTTCTTGAAATCGCAGTTTGAAAATTATCCGAGAAACACTTAATGCATTATATTGGGACTTAATTCCTATATTAAAAGGGATGATAACCTTAAAATTATTTTGCTAAGATCTACTAAAATGCCTAAGGATTTGTAGAAAAACAGTTTGGCAATCTCTGCTGGTTGTCATCAATATTTGAAAGCTTTACCAACTTCTGGTCAATCAGAATGCCATATTGCCAACAGCCAGTGCTAATCAGAAGGAATGATATCAAATATTCACCTTAAAAAAATAAAAATAAAATTTAATCTAAAAACAATCAGGGTAGAAAATCAATTAGTATTTTAGCAAAACATTGCAAAAGCAGCCCACTATATCCTGCCTGCAATTCACGTCCAAAAGGTGTAGAATAAGGTAATGGCTAAATGACTGGATTAGAGGCAAGAATGGATAGGAGATGTTTAGAGGGATATGGGTCAAACACTGGCAGGTGGGACTGCTGTAGACAGGGCATCTGGTCGGCATGGACTGAAGGGCTGAAGGGCCTGTTTCCACACAGTATGATTCTATGACTATGATTCTAAGCTTGGTCTATTAATTAATGAGATGAATTTGGATCCCACTAAGCTAATTAGGGAGTTTCAATTCAGGTAACTAAATACATTTGGAATTATAAGCTAATTTCAATGGTAATGGTGGCTGAGAAAATACAGACCATTGAAGTGTGCGTCTGCATGGATTAGCAAGCCACTCAAAGCAGGGGGCAATTTGGGATAGACAATAAATGCTATCCTTGGCAACAATGTCCAGGATCCTGTCAATAAACATCTGGTGGCACACCAGTAGAGTTGCTGCCTTACAGTTCCAGAGATCCGGGTTCGATCCTGACTGATGCTGCACTCTGTACAGAGTTTGCATGTTCTCCCCGTGACTGCGTGGGTTTTCTCCAGGATCTCTGGTTTCCTCCGACACTCGCAGGTTTGTAGGTTAATTGGCTTAGTGTAATCGTAAATTGTCCTTAGTGTGTGTTGGATAGTGTAAGTGTGCGGGAATCGCTGGTCGGCATGGACCCGGTGGGACAAAATACCTGTTTCCCTGCTATATCTCTAAACTAAACCAAACTCAACTAAATAATTAATAAATTGGGCAGTAGGTGTGATGTTGATATTAATGCACAATTGTCTAACATTGATTTCCACCCATCACTGTTTGGTATCATTGAAAAATGCACATCCATGAAGATACTTATTTCAACACCTTCCACTGAAAAATGAACAGCAGAAAGGTTATGACCAAAACCACTCTGGAGTAGGCTGTGTGAGAGGGGGCTCTAAGGAATGAGGTATTCGCAAATGTATTTCTTCTCGTTACGACACACTTCGTCCGACCACTTGCCGCTAATAGACGCCGCCGCGCAATTCTCATGGGTCCCACCGCGTGGCTCATTCCGGTCCCAGTTGAGGTAATTAATGGCCATTCCATTGACGTCGACAAACTTGCCCTCAGAGGTCATGTCGTTGACCCCTATCCAGAAGTCCTTTGCCCCATTCAGGCTCTTCTTGGCATAGCTACGGACAGAGTTGTTTTCAGAGATGTCTCGTGGGATGCTCAAGGTTCCTCCTTGGGCGATACAATATTCATTAGCAGCGTGGTAGCTCTTTGCGATATTCGATGCCAGGTAACACTTCTTGTGAACTTTTATCCCTCTCAGGCAAACTGTGGGGGGAGAAGAGGAACTTTAATTCATGTTGTACTCTTTACAGTAGGCCGGGTACTGGGAACATGGTGAAGACCATTCCCAAGGTGGAGGTAGTGACTGTGAGTGAACAGGGACAGGGCAGAACTGGGGCAGCATGGTGGCGCAGCGGTAGAGTTGCTGCCAGACAACGGCAGAGGACTGGTTTCAATCCTGAATATGGGTGCTGTCTGTGTTGAGTTGGTACATTCTCCCAGTGACAGGGTGGGTTTTCTATGGATGACCTGTTTATCTCCCACACTCCAAAGATGTACAAGTTTTGTAGGTTAGTTGGCTTCTATAAATCATAAATTATCCCTAGTGTGTAGGATAGTGCTAGTGTGTGAGTGATTTCTGGTTGGCGTGGACTCAATGGGCCAAAGGGCCTGTTTCGCGCTGTGTCTCTAATGTCTAAAGTCTATGAGGATGCCTGTGTATAGCGATAATACTAATTGGAGTGATGATAGTTAGCATGAGGAAGGCCAGTAGTTACTGGTATTGGTGTTGGTTTATTACTGATTCATGTCGCTGCCCCATTTGGATTACTCACCAGTCTGAAGTGCCTGCGACTCCTTCAGCAGGTTTACTTCCCGCCACAATTTATCGATCTCATTCCTCAAATCATCTTTACCTGTCATTTAGCCGGAACAAAATGAAGAGTATGAGATGCTTCGCTCGAAACTTGACAGTGTCTGCGACTGAGAACAGCGATCGTCATATCTTCGCTGAAGACCAGCGGCAATACTACACTGTCAGCTCTCAGTCATGCAATGCAGCAATTACTGAGAGCTTCAAGTAGTCATACACTACAGAAACAAACCCAGGTCCATAAAGGCCATCAGGTGCCGACCTGGAATAATCTCACTTAGGGTTAAGTTTGGCTTTATTATCATCATGTATACCGAGGTACAGTGAAAACTTTGTTTTTCTTGCTATCCAAACATATCAGATAAAATGTGGAAACAAAGAAATGCAGATGCTGGTTTGTACTGAAGATTGATGAAAAGTGCTGGAGTAACTCAGTGGGTCAGACAGCATCTCTGGAGAAAATGGACGGGTGACATTTCGAGTCCCAACCCGAAACGTCACCCGTCCATTTTCTCCAGAGATGCTGCCTGACCCGCTGAGTTATTCCATGACTTTGTGTTTATCCTAACTCAGATAACACAATACATAAACAAAATCAAGTCAAATTCAATTACAATAGGTCTATCCACTATCAGTGCACCATCCTCATACAAACGATTTTATCAGGTGATTCCATTCCTGCTTTGTTCCAGAAGATGGAGCTCTCTTACCACAGGTTCCTAAGTGAAGCCAGTATGTACAATGTTTGAACCAGAGGCATCAGCAACAACCAACACGTGACGTTACTGTCATAAATGTGACTGAAAGTCTCTGTAGGGGACTTGAACAGCTACCCTTCATCTTCCGCCAAGACTCCTCACTCTACACATTAAGCAACCTGCATTATTTTTAGATCGGACCAGAAAATTAAATACTGCAACGAAAAAAGGACACGGAGTGTTGGAGTAAGTCAGCGGGTCAGGCAGCATCTCTAGAGGGAAGAGAGACACAAAATGCTGTAACACAGTGGGTCAGGCAGCATCTCTGGAGAAAAGGAATGGGTGATGTTTTGGAGTCGAGACTTCTTCAATAGACAATAGACAATAGGTGCAGGTGTAGGCCATTCGGCCCTTCGAGCCAGTACCGCCATTCAATGTGATTATGGCTGATCATCCCCAATCAGTACCCTGTTCCTGCCTTCTCCCCATATCCCCTGACTCTGCTATCTTTAAGAGCTCCCTCTTGAAAGTATCCAGAGAACCGGCCTCCACGCTGAGGCAGAGAATTTCACAGACTCACCACTCTCTGTGAGAAAAAGTGTTGCCTCATTTCCGTTCTAAATGGTTTACCCCTTATTCTTAAATTGTGGCCCCTGGTTCTGGACTCCCCCAACATCAGGAACATGTTTGTCCAAACCTTTAACTATCTTATATATTTCAATAAGATATCCTCTCATCCTTCTAAACTCCAGAGTCTACAAGCCCAGCTGTTCCATTCTCTCAGCATATGATAGTCCCGCCATCCCGGGAATTAACCTTGTAATCCTATGCTGCACTCCCTCAATAGCAAGAATGTCCTTCCTCAACTTAGGGGACCAAAACTGCACACAATACACCAGGTGTGGTCTCACTAGGACCCTGTACAACTGCAGAAGGACCTCTTTGCTCCTATACTCGACTCCTCTTGTTATAAAGGCCAACATGCCATTCGCTTTCTTCACTGCCTGCTGTACCTGCATGCTTACTTTCATAGACTGATGAACAAGGACCCCCAGATCCCGTTGTACTTCCCCTTTTCCCAACTTGACGCCATTTAGATAGTAATCTGCCTTCCTGTTTTTGATACCAAAGTGGACAACCACACATTTATCCACATTAAACTTCATCTGCCATGCATCTGCCCACTCCCCCAACCTGTCCAAGTCACCCTGCATTCTCATAGCATCCTCCTCACAGTTCACACTGCCACCCAGCTTTGTGTCATCTGCAAATTTGCTTATGTTACTTTGAATCCCTTCATCCAAATCATTGATGTATATTGTAAATAGCTGCGGTCCCAGCACTGAGCCTTGCGGTACTCCACTGGTCACTGCCTGCCATTCAGAAAGGGACCCGTTAATCCCTACTCTTTGTTTCCTGTCTGCCAACCAATTCAGACTCAAGGGAGAGGAAAACTAGAAGTATGAAAAGGTACAGAACAAATCAGAGCCTGCACCAATCACCAAGGAAAGGTGAAGCCCACAAGGGTCCATTGTTGGCTGTGTAACAGGTGATAACGAAGGGATGTATGGATGCGAACAGTGAAACAAGGGTGGGGGAGGGGCAGAGAGAGAGAAAATACAGGGGTTACTTGAAATTAGTGAAATCAGCATTCCTACTGCTGGGTTTTAAGTTGCCCAAGAGAAATATGAGGTGCTATTCCTCCAATTTGCATATGACCACACTCTGACAGTGGAGAACGCCTAGGACAGAAAGGTCAGTGTGGGAATGGGAAGAGGAGTTAAAATGTTTGACATCCTGGAGATCGCGTAGGCCAAGGCAAAATGAGTGTAGGTGTCCAGCAAAGCAATCTCCCAGTCTACTTTTTGTCTCGGCGACTGAACACGTTCTCCAGTTCAGTGATGATAGAGTGCGGCATTCTCAGAGGCAACATTCCTTACGCAAGGGGTTAAACTAAGACCATAGAAAATATAGACTATCTATTCTCTCAGTTGAATATAAATGATTTCTTGGAGCTACTGAGATGGCCTGGGGAGTTTTTCCTTGGTGTCCTATCTCAATATTAATGCCTAAAGGCAGATTGTTTTACTCATCACATTGATGGTGTGTAAACTCGTTCTCGTTAAATTTAATCTCACGTCTTCACCATTAAATTTGTGACTGTACTTTAAAACTACCTCAACAAATGGCACCTCAAATTACCCTAAAAGGAATGTAATGGCACTGTAAAAAAACAAAAGAAAACATAATATTAAAAAAAGCAAACCGTCTGAGACATTTAAGCTGCCAACCGCATGTGTTAATTGAGGAAAGACATTGCATTGTGAAAAGTTGCACACTCAATAAATCATGGAATCCAGCTCTATAAAGAAGCAATCAAATGGAAGCAATGGCACAAGATGAAAAAGTTGCCAAATGAAAGCAACTCTTCAGTCATTCATGGGAACTGGGAGAGTTTAGTACCAGATGGGAACAGCCTCAGAATAAAAGAATGGGGATGGGGAGGGATTTCTTTAGCCAGTAAGTGGTGAATCTGTAAAATTTATTGCCACAGAAGACGGTGGAGGCCAAGTCATTTGGGTATTTTTAAAGCAGAGATTGATAGGTTCTTGATTATAAGAGAGTCAAAGGTTACGGGGAGAAGGCAGGAGAATGGGGATTGAAGGGAAAATATGAACCGGCCCTGATTGAATGATGGTGTGGACTCAATGGGCCGAATGGCCTAAATCTGCTCCTATGTCTTATAGTTTTAATTCTTCATTGAAAGTAGCAAGGATGTTGAAGAGTTCTGACAAACTTGCACAGGAACATTAGAAATGTCCGAATGTTAACCAACAGTGGGCTCACAATGGGAGCTTTGTCACTGCCCAAGCAAGATCTCAATGCGAGTCTGGCAATTAACACAGACTAATAGACCCACTGTATTTACATGGTCTTTGCAAATAACTGTTGAGCTAAGTTACACTGCCGACAAATGTTCGTTTTTAGTATTCAAGTTCTGTGCATATACGTTAGGAATAATTATAACACAATGGGATTGACATGAGAAATTGACATTCCTGGAAAAGAGCAGCAGGGAATAAATGCTTCTTCTTCATGACGGCACAGTGGAGCAGCGGCAGAGTTGCTGCAGTACTGCACCAGAGACCTGGGTTCGATCCTGACTACAGGTGCTGTCTGCACCGAGTTGTACGTTCTCTCTGTGACCGCGAGGGGGTTTTCTCTGGGTGCCCCAGTTTCCTCCCACATTTCAAAGACCTGCAGTTTTTCTGTTAATTGGCTTTGGTAAAATTATACATTGTCCTCTTGTGTGTAGGATAGTGCCAGTACACAGGGTGATCGCTGGTCAGCGCGGACTCAGTGGGCCGAAAGGCCTGTTTCCGCACAGTATGTCTAAAGTAAAGTCTAAAGTCTTTAATTCCAGTCCCCTCGTTCTCCTGCTAATGTTAGATCCATTCCATTGGAAAGGATATTTTTTCACTACCTGAATAAAAGGGTCAAAATGAGTGAAACCAAAACCACTTTGCTGACTCCGTGCGAATACCAGCAATAGCAACATTAATCCAACTCTGCTCTATCAGTTCATTCATGGCATTTAAACTGAGAGACATTTCCGGTTTACACAGGCTTAGAAAAACATTGCAGCAGTGCAGAGTCGAGAAACCTTCATTCCACAGTAAGACGACTTGGGTGGCAAACCTACTGCAGAGGATCAAACACATTCTACTCAGAGATGCATAAACTTAACCGACATAATTTGAGGGGAATCGTTAATTATTTTATTACAGAAAGCTTTCTAAATGAATCATTATTGCTGGTGCAGGACACCTTTCTCTTCACACTGAGCATATTTACTACTGGAGTGGTAAGGTAGGCATCATATATATGTACGGACAGCTCTTAAATAGACAAAGCTTTGTGTCAGCACATATATAGCCTCAGTTGGACACACACACCACACGTACACACACACACGTACACACACACACACAGGACATACACATGCGACTTGCTAATCAAGGATGTACTTAAGTATGGCAAAGCTGTACTGGGCTGTATGTAAGAAAATAATTTCATTGTTTATTTGCACATGACAATAAAACCACCATTGAACCATTGAACATACACAGACACACACACACACACATGGACATACACAGGAGGCATCTCAGACTTTATGTTGTGCACTGTTTTAGTGTGACTCTTATCCTCATGGCTTTCATGCTGTCTGCTCACTTTTCAATCACCACCAACCCATCAGCAACTACACCACCTCCACAATAACACAATGCACATGTACAAGTAAACACTATAGAATAGCATTTACATGCAAACATACTCGTGCTCACACATTCGCAGAGAAATTATTTTCTTCTCTCAGAGAAATAATTTTCTTAGCACAAAACAAAAAGTTTTTCACACTACCTCGGTACACATGGCAATAAAGTAAACTGAACTGAATATTCATTCTTTCATTCACACAGAGCAAAGAATCTGCTTGCATTTCTCTGCATGCACACGTACACAATACATATCATACAAACATGCTACACATCACACACATGCTACGTAGCACACATACAGACACACAATACATTTAAAAACAGAAGCGCACACTAAGTATCATAAATGCACATACATACATTGTCTATCACACATCCACATACACACCATATCACATACACTATTTATGTCACACACAATATATCACACACCAAATATAACACTATATTACACATTATATATCACACACTGCAGACCACACTAACACTATACATAACACCATATAGTAGCAGGCCCCCCTCGGCCATGACTGACCATGGGTGATGCATCCTAGTTTGCAGGTGATGTGGTCAGATGCAAGCCTGGATGATGTCATATGGAGGACAGGCTGTTGCCCATGCAGCACGTCCCCCCTCTCTACATCACTGATCGATCCAAAGGAACAGCAGGGCCGTTACAGTTTGGCACCAGCGCCGTCGCAGGAGCTGCCAGAGCGAGGTTGTAGACAACAACAAACTGCCTTAGGGGCTCCGACTCTGGATTTTCATGAGGTTTACTGCAGGAGCCTTTTCCATGAATGGATATGGCCACAAGGCAGTGGGGGTTTTAAATCAGAGTTTTCCCTCTCCTAGATGGACTGCCTTCCCAGGCTGACGAGCCCCATCTGCCCTAGACTCATGGGGGCAGGAGCATGTACCTTCCCGTGCAGGTCTATAGCACCTGCCCACTGCCCAATACACCATATATCACACCCTAAAAATCACACTCACACAATATATCACACACTACATATTACAGTTACACTATATATCACACACACATATATAGAATGAGACTTTGATTACCTTTACCAGTTTTAGGTTTCGACCTGGATGATTGTGCTGTGGCGATGGACATTATTGCAATGCAGGCACAAGCAACCCAAATGATTTTTGGTCCTGCCATAGTGAAATCCAAATGCCCAGACAGCAATTCTGAAGGCTGGGATACCTCCCAGAGAAGCCAGCAGAAGAATCTAAACCAGGATGCAGAGTTAGCGGCCCAGGGAGGCACTGAATGTTTGCACAATCCGACCTATATTTATAGGGAAGTAGTGACGTTGTTGGAGTGTCTCAGATCGGTCATGAACACAGTCCTTTCAGGCTTCAGTTTGTTTAGCTCATCATTTATTCACACGTTGAACCACCTTATGTTTTTTTAGCTTCATTTCTTCTGGATGTTTAATGTATTTTTACCTACCGCTTCTCTTTTGCAAGCTTACTGCTCCGTGCTAAGTTCTATTCCATGTGCTTTGCCTGCCAGACTCGTGTAAACAGCGGGATACTTTTGATTAGTAAAAGGGGAATGTTATAACCAGCTGTGACTCAGGGACTTTTCCATCTGAAGGTCATCGGGTTCAATGACCCCCTCCAGAGCCCAATTTGTGACTGACAAACCTCAATACGTTACGGAGGAAAGGGAAATTAAATTGAAGCCCCCTCCTGCCCTCACTGGTGTATGTTGACATTCAGTGTCTCACCTTCAAAGAAGAGCGAATAAAAAAAATTACAAAGTGTCTGAGACAGCATGGTGGCGCTGTGGTAGAGTTGCTGCCATACAGCGCCAGGGACCCAGGTTCAATCCTGACCACGGGTGCTATTTGTATGGAATTTATATATTCTCCCCGTGACTACGTAGGCTTTCCCCATGCTCAAACCTCCTCCCAAAGATGTACAGGTTTGTAAGTTAATTAGCTTCGATAAAGATTGCAAATTGTAAATAAGTTGAACAGGTACTTCGGATCTGTCTTCACTAAGGAAGACACAAACAATCTCCCAGAGGTACTGGAGGACAGAGGATCTTGGGGGGTGGAGGAACTGAAAGAAATTTTCATTGGGCGAGAGGTGGTGTAGGGTAGGCTGATGGGACTGAAGGATGATAAGTCCCCTGGGCCTGATGGTCTGCATCCTGTAGATGGTCTACAGGGAGGTGGCTCTGGAAATAGTGGACGCATTGGTGGCCTTCCACTACCTGCAACCTCCGGCAACCACCTTCAACTAGCATCGCAACCGCCTTTGACTAAAAAATTATAGATTTTTAAAACGGCAACCTATTTTTAAGTTGAGGTCGGTTTTGAATTTTTTTAAGTAATCGCCGGAACATAGAAGAAGCGGAAACCACTTTCGACCATTAGGGAGACTGACAAAAACCTCCAGGAACCTCCGGGAACCGCACGGAAACCTTGGGTGGGGTGCAAAGTCTCCAGAGGTTTCCCTTCAGGTTTCCTAAGAGGGACAGGGTCATAAGGGTTTGGATTCCAAACCACCCTCCGTGCAAAAATCATTCAAGAATCAAGAGTGATCTATTATCACAGGTCCCAACATATAAGTTCATAAGTTCTAGGAGCAGAATTAGGCAATTTGGCGCAACAATCATGGCTGGTCTATCTTTCCCTCTCAACCCCATTCTCCTGCCTTCGTCCTATAACCCTTGACTCACTTACTAATCAATAATCAGTCCATTTTCACTTTACAATTATCCATTGACTTTGTCTCTCCAACCATCTGTGCCAATGTATTCCACTGATTCACCACCCTCTGACGAAAGAAATTCCTCCTCATCTCCTTTGTAAAAGTACGTCCTTTTATTCTGGGGCTATAGCCTCTGGTCCTAAACTCTCCCACTAGTGGAAACATCCTCTCCACATCCACTCTAACCAGTCCTTTCACTACTCGGTAAGTTTCAATGAGGTCTCCCCTCGTCCTTCTAAACTTATCCTTCTAAAATAGAATAATGAAATTCTTACTTGCAGCAGCACAACAGATAAGTAAACATAATACTCTGTAAAACCAGTAGTTCCCTCTCAACTCCATTCTCCTGCTTTCTCCCTGTAACCTTTGACACCCTTACTAATCAAGAACCTATCAAGAAATGGGAAAGGGACAGAAGACAGCATTTGGTTGTGGAGTACAGGTGCTCATTTTCTCTAGTACTTTTCCAATATCTCTCTGAAACCAATTTTCACACTGGCTCTGAACAATCCTTCCAGACAGTGTGGTCCAGATCACAATAACTTGTTCCATGGACATTTTTCTGCACCTTAAATCAACTTTGGTTTATTTTGCCGATTACCCTTTACCAACACTTCTCTTGCAGATACAACTTATTCTTAAGATTTCAAGTACCTTGATTAAAAGGCATTGTAACAGCCTTAAGGCAGTAGCATCTATTGAAAGCTTAAACATTCTTACTTTTTGTCGCTGCCATGAAATAGATGAAAGTTTGCTTTAAGCAAACAATAACTTAACTCAAATAAGCGATAATTTGTTAATTTTCCTAAGTGGCTTAAATCAACATGCACACAGCAGGTAGAGCTGCCACCTTACAGCACCACAGACCCGGGTTTGACAATGGGTGCTGTCTGTACAGAGTTTGTACGATCCCCTTGTGACCACATAGGTTTTCCCTGGGTGCTCCGGAGTCATCCCACATTCAAGAAAAGTGCAGGTTTGTAGGTTAATTGACCTGTAAATTGTCCCTAGTGTGTGGGATCGAACTAGTGTATGGGTGTTCGCTGGTCAGAGTGCACTCGGTGGGCTGAATGGCCTATTTCCACACTGTATCTCTAAACTAAACCAAAACAAATCTAAATTCAGTGTATGTGTTTTGTCACTGCCTCTTGTCTGTGATTAATCTGCCCCAGGAGTAATCTGTTGTGCTTTTGTAACCTGAGCTGACAGCGATAGCGAACGAAACACAGCTTAGACCTTCATGCAACATGTAAGTCATGAGTGTTTACTTGTCATTAAAAACAAATTGTTCAAAAAAACAGAACAATGAAACTCTTACTTGCAGCAGCATAACAGGTCTGAAACTCAGTACTCGGAGAGAACATAATTTTAATTTCAAAATAGACTTTATTCAAGTAATAAATATATACAATACAGGAACCGTGCAAAAAATTCATCCAACATTCTCAGAGGCTATACAGACATTCAATACTATTACACAATACACACCAACATTTCAATAAATTAAAAAATCATGAATTGATTGATAGAATTGATTGAAGGATACAGCATGGACATAGGCCTTTGACCCACAGTGTCCATGCCGACCATCAATTGCCTATTCACAGACCAACTGAGAGAGCAGCCAGACATTTGGTTTAATGTGTTCACCAAAAAGCATCCTTGTAGCGCAAGATGTGTGCGAGTGTGTTTGTGCGTGTGCATGTGCGTGTGCATGTGCGTGTGTCTGTGTTATAAGCAAACGTTGCCAATAAAGACAAAGCTTTACGATTACATTACTACATGCTTATCATGATCTACTTGGAGACAATACCTACACAGTGAAAGTAGTGTCAATTTCAGCAACTAAAATGGAGTAAGCAAAGAGAATGGAGTGATGCAGTGTTAGCACAGTGTCTTTTCACGGTAGGGGGCTGGATTTGAATGCAGCCAGGAGCATTGAGATGAAAGCCTCCTCTCTCCTTGAATCCCAAGTGGATTGACTCAAGCCACAGACTCAACACAAGTCTACAGTGAAAATCCAAGCATGAGTTGGCATTCAGTTGCCTTCCGCTCCAAAAGAAACCGCAGAGAAAGCCAGTAGAGGAAATGGAAAAATCCACACTGAAGCAGGGAAAAACACAGAGAGGTTGGAGAGAAGTGAAGGAGAAGGTTGTCGCTTGTCGGGCATCACCTGAAACACATTACGCAAGAAATGGGTGCCTGTGATGGGTGCAGAGATGAAAATTGCCACAGCAACATTCTTCAACTTTACAAACATTCCCCTTCCAACGGATACAATTTGTCCATGTTTGTGGATGCAAATTCACTTTCTTTGAATTTTGTGGTGTACTGTACACTTGCATAATTGCAGCTGCCAACACAAGCAATAAACGGCAATAGCAGTTTTGTATTTCTGTTTCTGCATATTTTACATGATGAACGTAAACAAAATGTACTTAAAGAGGGACAAGAATAATCATCACAACCAAGAAAGAATTATTATGCATGAGCTAATAAAAATAAAATATCCCCATAAGACTCAGCAGGTCAGGCAGTGTCTGTGGAGAGAGTAATAGGGGTTCAAAACCTATGATTAAAACCCATTAGAAATTATGCTGTACAGCTTTTTCAAACGGGGGATGTCAGGTATATGGAACAAGGTGTCAGAGGAGGTAATTGAGGCAGGAACTATAACAGCATTTAAATAACACTTGGACATGTACATGATTGGGAAAGGTGGAGAGGGATATGGTCCGCATGTGGGTAAATAGGACCATTTTACATGGAGCGGAGAACATAGCCATACAATGCAAGAACAGGCCCTTTAGCCCACAATGTTTGCACTGAACATGTTGACCTGATCACTTCTACCTGTATATGATCCATATCCATTTATTTGCACTTCCATATACCTATCGGAAGCCTCTTAAATGCCACTATCAAATCTGCCTTCACCACCACCCCTGGCATAGAGCATTTATAATTTTACTGAAGCCAATTAACTTATAAAACTGTACATTTTAGGAGTGATGAACATTTTAGTTTATTAGTTTAGTTTAGGGATACAGCTCAGAAACAGGCCCTTCGGCCCACCAAGTCCACACCACCTAGCGATCCCTATATCTAGCACTATCATACACACTAGGGCAAATTTACAAGCTTTACAGATGCCACTTAACCTACAAACCTGTATGTCTTTGGAGTGTGGGAGGAAACCGGAATAACGGGAGAAAGCCTTCGCAGTCACAGAGAGATTGTGCAAATTCTGTACAGACAGTATCGATAGTCAGGATTGAACCAGGGTCTCTGGCGCAGGAAGGCAGGAACTCTACCACAGCACAACTGTGCCGCCCCTAAATTTCACGATTGATGAAGTTTCTTCCTCTTCTTCTTCTTCTTCTATGTAGTTTTTTGTTTGGCGGTTGGCAAACAACTTTTTAGTGCATTACCGCCACCAACTGGTATGGAGTGTGGATCAAATAACACTATCTTATATACTAATAACCTATATCTTTCCGAACAAATTGGTTACCCTGAGAAAAAGCAATAGGATTTGATAGCACTTATATGAATTATTTTGTAAAATATCTATTAAATCAAATTGTACTTTTTCTTTTCTGAATCGTTCACTCATTTGTCTTCTTTCTTCCTCATACCTCTCACACCGTATACTGACATGCTCTATTGTCTCTTCTTGCCCACAGTATTCACATCTGCCTGTATTATGCTTGCCTATTATAAAAAGTGTACTGTTCAGACCAGTGTGTCCAAATCTGATTCTTGAAATTACTGTCTCCTCTTTTCTGTTTTTTCTTGCACATCTAATTTCTCCCACTTTCCGATGAAGTTTCTTCATACTACAGAGCAATTTACAATGACCAATTAAGGCCCAAACTCGAGAAGGTGGGGCTTTGGATCAGGGCTTGCTAGGCAAAAAACATTGAAAGTATTTTGAAACTTTTGTAGAAACAAGGGCCTGCAGATGGGGGAGAAACAGCAGAGGGAGTGGGCCACACCACATTCCGTCAAAATTGAGCTGGCAAAGAGCTAATGTCACAGGTTTGTAAGAAGGATAGTGTTTCCAATCAAACCCCCCAAGAACATTTAATTGTCATTTGGACCCCTAGGTCCAAAAAATGCCGTTTCTGCAGCCATACATTACAAAGAGCTAGACCCAAGTCAACAGAATTTACATAAACATGTCACATCGCTGTGATGGAAGATAATAGCTATTTCCAATCAAACTCCCCCCCCCCCCCGAG
Source organism: Leucoraja erinaceus (assembly GCF_028641065.1). Classification (NCBI taxonomy): domain Eukaryota; kingdom Metazoa; phylum Chordata; class Chondrichthyes; order Rajiformes; family Rajidae; genus Leucoraja; species Leucoraja erinaceus. Next base: position 25,163,244 of record NC_073393.1, on the reverse strand, counting down.
GTCAGAAAGGTCAAAGTCAAATTGGCGATTGTGCTGTCCCGCGGCCAAAAACATTTAGAGGGTGCGAGGCAGGCAACCGGGTCTTGGTGTTAGAGATCATATTAAAGTCCCCTCATGAATCTGTGCCTCAATGATGAACAATTAGTCACAGCTGCTTTTGCTCACACCTTGTTGAATCTAGTTTTAATGAGTTCAGCAGCTACCATCTGTGACTTTCCTCCACCGCTCCACCCGCTCCGGACTCGGCCAGCCCCGCCACTCACTGTTCAGGACCTGGCTTCTTCCAATGGAAAGTTTCGTTTACTACAACGACAACACCCGACGAGGTCAGTGCAGGGAGCTGAAAAAAAGTTTCCCCCCCCCTCCAGTAAACTCCACTTGTCCCCAACAAACAGGCAACAAAAAATAAAAAAACTACATTTAAACACAGACAGAAAATAATAAAACGCGGACAGACTGCAGAGGCCGCTGCTGACCAGAGTCGCGCTGCCCACCGAAGGAGGCCTGAAAGGTAAAAGATTGGCGTTGTGCTGTAAAAAGTTTAAAAAATTAGAGGTAATTTAAGGCAATCATGTTGTTAGATCATATTAAACCTGTGAATTGCTCATATGGCAATTAGTCACAGCTGCTTTTCCACATGTTGAATCTACTTAATGACTCAGCAGGATCTGTGACTTATGCCTCGTGAGCTGGGCTGCAATGAAAAGTTTCATTTACTACAACAGCAGGTCAACTGGGAGCTGAAAAACTCCAGTAAACTCCACTTGTCCTCAATCAGGCAAAACCAACAGCGTCCAATAAAATTTATGTGCAATTTGGAAATTGGGTGTAATTGCATATGGCTGTTTCCATTTGGTACTTAAACTGGGACTGTACTTATGTGTGGCAATAATCTTACATGATCAATGGAAAAAAATGAATTTCACTGTACCTTGGTGCACATGATGATAAATGAACCTTTGGCATTTAGAGATACAGCGTGGGAACAGGCCCTTTGACATACTGAGTCAAGAGTCAAGAGTGTTTTATTGTCATATGTCCCAGATCGGACAATGAAATTCTTGCTTGCTGCACCACAACAGAATATGGGTTTGTAACGTGAGAAGAAAAGTTCAATGTGTGTATATATACACATGCACACATACTCAATAAATATACAAATATGGTGTAATAATAGTATTATTATTGCACTATATTATCCGGCTTGATCAGCAATCATCTCATATACCATCACTAACTAACATTATCCTGAACACGAGGGACAATTTAAAATGTCGCCGAAGCCAATTAACCTACAAACCTCTACGTCTTTGGAGTGTGGGAAAAAACCGGAGTACCCAAGGCAAACCTAAGCAGTTACAAGGAGAACGTGAAAACGCTGCACAGTGAGCACCTGAGGTCAGAATTGAACTTGGGTCTCCGGTGATGTGAGGTAGCAGCTTTACCAGCTAACAGTGATAGCAAATCCACAGTCGACAAAATCCACCAATAATTGTTAAGGCACTATTAAGAAACTATGGAAGAACTCCGTTCCTACTGCAGTGAAGAAATATTTATGAGTATCCATACTGTACCATTAGAAACATATCACTGTATAAGGGCCATTCGACATGATTAGAAATGTTGGCATGCATTTCAATGTGAATGTCAATGTTCTCTCTTGACAGCTATTTGCCCAGATAGCCCAGATAGCCCAGGCATTGACATGCAACACAATCTTGCCCCAACTCAACAGCATTGTCTCCCTATTCATTGCTACCCCAAGAACCAACTTGAGCAATCCCAATCAGAACTTTAACTCAAATCACTCCCTCTTTTCCCAACAGGCATGAGGTACAGAAGTTTGAAAATGCACACCTCGAGGTTCAAGGCCAGTTTTTTCCCATCTGTTATCAGGAAACTAAACCATCCTATCGTCAACTAGAGAGCGGACCTGAGCTACCATCTAACTCATTACAGACTCTTGAATTGTCTTAATTGGACTTTACTGGAATTTATCTTTTACTAAACATTATTCCTTTTATCCTCAATCTGTACGCTGTGGATGGCTCGATTGTAATCATGTATAGTCTTTCCATTGACTGGATAACACGCAATAAAAAGCTTTTCACTGTTCGTCAGTGTACGTGTCAATAAACTAAACTCAAAGAAACTAAATTAAACTAAACTAAACTAAAATAAACCCATTCTCTGCCTTAAAGCTGAAATCTCATCAACTGTGTGATAAATTATTCAGATATTAATTAGTCAGAACATGAGCAAGTCGTAGGGAAGAAGAGGAGCATTTCTGATTAGTATTTTAAATTCACAATGAAATTGAGAATATTGAATGCACAAGTGTTGGCTGCACACAATCAGTATAACAAGGCACTAAGCACTGATCCCAAAACATTTAAATGCAAGTACACAGTTTGAACCATTATGGTTTCATGCATAATTATCTTTGCAGCTCATAGACATCCAAAGCATATTTTTATGGTGCATGGATTTACAACTAAATATATTGATCAACTCAAAAGAAATTATATGGCGAATAAATAAGCTATTTGAAGATGTCTGCTCTGTGCTATGACTCACACATATCACCTCCTACTCTCTCCAATCTCACCCCATTTGTGCTCTTTTCTCCCACGTTCATTTACTTCATTCTCCAATCCAAAAATAAAACTTTCCAAAATCACTCCATGTGCGAGCAAATGCATTTTCTACCCAACTGCGTAAATGAAGTTAACCTCCTTATTTCCTGATTTAATTCATTGCTGGACATCCTGTGTTTGTGGTCTCATTTTTCATCCCTTTGTTATTGGGGGCATAATTTGTCTCTCATAATTTTAAATAGTGTCTATGTAAGATAAACAGACATTACACCTTGGGGCGACACGGTGGCGCAGCGGTAGAGTTGCTGCATTACAGCGCTTACCGTGCCAGAGATCCCGGTTCGATTCAGTCTAGGGGTGCTGTCTCTAGGGAATTTGTACATTCTCCCAATGACCACGTGGATTTTCTCCGAGATTTTCGGTTTTCTCAAACCCACAAGGCATACAGGTTTGTAGGTTAATTGGCTTGGTATAAATGAACATTGTCCTTAGAGTGTAGGTGTAGGTGTTAATGGTCGGTGCAGACTTGGTGGGCCAAAGAGCCTGTTTCCCTGCTCCAAACTAAACTAAACTAAACTAAACTAATTAATATTATGAAAGAGACATTTGGTTCGTAATTATTATTTTTGTGAAAAGCACAATTCTTATACCAGCCAATAAAAGGGTCAGTTTCTTTAGTCAGAGGGAGGTGAATCTGTGGAACTCATTGTTACAGACGGCTGTGGAGGCCGCCAGTGGGTATTTTAAAGCGGAGATTGACAGGTTCTTGATTAGTAAAGGTTTCAAAGGTTATGGGGAGAAGGCAGGAGAATGGGCTTAAGAGGAAATATCAATCAGCCATAATTGAATGGCGGAGTAGACTCTATGGGTCGAATGGCCTTAATCTGCTGTTGTGACTTGTGAACTTAGGAACATGAATATTTACGAGGACTTGAGGGCCTGAGCTATACGGAGAGGTTGGGCAAGCTCAAACATTATTCCTTGAAGTGCAGGAGGATGTGATGATCTTATAGATTGTGTATAGGATCATGAGTGTAATGGATAGGGTAGATGCACCGTCCTTTACCTAGTGTAGGGGTATCAAGAACCCGAGGACGCACATTTAAAGTGAGAGGAGAAAGGTTTAATGGGAACCTGAGGGACAACTTTCTCACACAGAGATTGGTGGGTATATGGAACAAGCTGCCAGAGGAGGTGGTTGAGGCAAGCACAACAACAACATTTAAAAATGACATTTGGACAGGTACATGGATAGGAAAGGTTTAGGGGGTTACGGGCTAAATGCAGGCAGGTGGGACTAACATGGACAGGGTATCCAGGTCAGCATGGGCAAGTTCAGCTGTAGGTCCTGTTTCTGTACTGTATGACCCTGTGACCATGATTTCTCTGCATGTTTTACCCCTTTCTTTATCCAGTTCTGATTAAAAGTCGTTCACATGAAATCGTGTCCAAGGTCACCCTGATGATCAATTGATATGATCATCATTTATTGCACTCTGGTGTATATGACAATAAATTAATCTGAATCTGAATCTAATATTAATTAATGTGAAATATTAACTAATAGGAAATATTAATTACAAAAAATAAATTAAAGCACTTTTCCATTCTGGTATGAGGCACCATTCAAATGAACGAGACACAATGAGACTCTCGGAACAACCACGTCATTCCAATCTCCATCATGGAAGGAGAATACCAGAGAGAGAAAGATTCAAGGATGTTCTAAAAGATTGATCCTGAGAATCTCTGGCCCATAAATTCATAAATGTCATAGGAGCAGAATTGGGTCATTCGACCCATCGAGCCTACTCTACAATTCATTCACGGGTCATCTGTCTTTTCCTCTAAAGCCCATTCTGCCTTCTCTCCGTATCCTTTAACGCCCTTACTAATCAAGAACCTATCAATCTCTGATTTAAAAATACACAAAGACTTGGCCTCCACTGATGTCGATGGCAAATAATTCCACAATCGTCTATGAGCTCAAGTTTGGTGTTAAGATCCTCCAGGTCTTGCATTGGGCATATACAACTGAAGGACAGCACCATCTTACCAATGGCCCAACCACTAACTCTGTCAACCCCACCTGTCCCACGATCTTAGGTACCCTCAATAGTCTAATCATACACCCAGCAGAACTGAGCCACTTAACATCTGTTCTCTATCTTCTGTTTTCTGCCAAAATATTTAATTAAATGAAGTGCAAAGTTCTGCAGGAATTCTGCAGTCCAGGCAGCATCTGTGGAGGGAAATACATAGGCAATGTTTCGGGACCGGACCCTTTGATTTTCTGCTGTTCCTCCAGTTTCACCTGCAGCCTCTTGTATCTCCATATCGTTAAGCATGCTGTCCTCATTTAAGTGATTCATGCTCCTGGCACTCACAGGTTATTCTGAGAAGCTTTAAAACTCCATTTTCTCTGGTGGATCATAGGTTAAATAACTGATTAGGTCACAGATGGATCTAATTTCTCCCTTGCATTACTACCTTGAGCTGAACTATCCGCAGCTTTGTAATTCAGACTTAATGTGCAGGTCAACCAAGAGTGAAGTGAACCTTCATGCACTACAACTAAACTTTGATAGAACACTACAAACACCAACTAAACACCCACTAGCTAAAAAACCCCCACAAAGTGCCGGTGTAACTCAGCAGGTCAGACAGCATCTGGGGAGGGAATGGACATGTGACAGGTCACGACCCCTACTTTATAAGGATCTGAGGAAGGTTCCTGACCCAAAACCTTGCCTGTCCATTCCCTCAACAATGCTGCCTGACCTGCTGAGTTCCTCCATCATTTTGTGTTTTGTTGGTGAATCTTTACTGTGATCCCTCTATATCAAGTATATCCTTTCTCAAATGAGAACAAAACTTCACACAGTTCTCAAGGCCTGGTCTCAGAAAGTCTCCAATTGTAATACAACATTCTTGATCTAGCATGGTGTCAATCCTTTATAAGCAACCTTGAAGATATCACATTTTACAAGAGTGTTATTAAACATAACTTTGACATCTCCAGGCAGAGGCTGAAAACATTTATTCAACTGAGTATCAATTTTGTAAATCAATTATTTTCTAAGAGTCAAGAGCTTTGTATATTCTGCCATTTACTGAGTAACAAGATCTTGTCCTTCATGCCTAGCATACATCACATTTGACCAGTTGAGACACACCCAGAGTGAAGAAGGGTCCAACCCGAAACATCACCTATCCATGTTCTCCTAGAGATGTTGCCTGGCCCGATGAGTTACACCAGCACTTTGTGCCTCCTCTCACAATTGTCCATTTGTCCCAAAACCTCTAACATGTATCGTGGATAAATCATATTGACCTTGTGCCTAATTGAGGAGAAATGATTGAACGGTTTGTCTGTTGTGTCATTCCTATGATGGAGCAGCTTGCATTTGTGTCTATCTGCATATCTTTTGACTCTCTCTCAGTCGAGGTAATGACTTTGTTGTCATGTTGTCTGACACTGAAGCATAAATGCCTACAAAATGAGAGCCATATCATCTGCTTGAGTTGTAATGTTGGACAGATCCCATTTTATCACTTCTTACACTAATCCTACATTAATCCCATTTTTTTATTCTCCATGCATTCATCAACTAGCCCAGATTCTTCCACTCAGCTGCCCACAAGAGGCAATTTACTGTGGCCAATTAACTGACCAACGCCCATGTTTTGGAACGTGAAGGGTGGAAATATTTAATAGGAACCTGAGCGGTAACTTTTTCACACAGAGGGTGGTGGGTGTATGGAACGATTGCCGGAGGAGGTAGTTAAGGCAGACACTATCACACTGTTTAAAAAGCAATTAGACAGGTGCATGGATAGGACAGGTTTGGTGGGATATGAGTCAAACGCAGGCAAGTGGGACTAATGTAGATGGGGCATGTTGTCGGTGTGGGCAGGTTGGACCAAAGTGCCTGTTTCCACACTCTATGACTATGACTATGACTCCAGCATTTGTAGTCTCTTGCTCTTTCAATACGAAGTTGCCACAGAACAGATTGTGAGCTCCCTCGTACCAGGGAGAATTATGATGCTGGAGAAAAGTACATAACTGAGGAGGAGAACCATCCATTGCCTGCCTCTATTTCCTGACTCTTGTCTCTGTGGTGGAGCCCAAGATTGTGTGTAAAGATTAGGAGGTAGTTCATTCCTTTTGCACATGAACTGGTGAAAACATGCATTCTGCCATATTCCATTTAACACAATAACAAACCAGTTCATGCATGGGAAAATTGACTATGTATTATGAAGTACATCGAAAGTTTCCAGGTTTTTATAGTGGAACCACAGATAATGATGCACATTTTTGTCCTGGAAACGAGAACTGGGCTTGTGTAATAGACACTGTTTGTTGTTGTCTCAGCACAGATGGGTTCTTTACATTGGAAAAAACTCCCAAATTCGCAGAGAAGTCAAAGAGTACTCGTCCAAAGAAAGAAATACAAACTTTCTTTCGACAGATGGAAAGGTTTTGAAAACCGAAAAGAGCCTTTGCTACCGACTACCTCATCCACTCAGGGTTTTATGAACTACAGTGAGTGTCCTTAGCACACTGTCCTGAATCAACAAACATTTGTTGGGCTGCCACACAGGAGAGAAAATCTAGATACAGGTCCACCACGGATTTATCGCCAACTGCTGGTCCAGCATTTCCTTTAATACAGACAAAATTACGAGTCCCCCCCCCCCCCCCCCTCCCCCCTCCCCCTCCCCCCTCCACTCCCCCCACACACCCATTCCAAAATTCCCCTGAAAATGTTGTGGATAGGCCTGTGAACAGAAAGTTAATGTTGCCTGAAGATACACGGGAAACAGCACTGCCGACCTCTTTCTGCAATAATATGGACAACGTTCAGAGATTCCAGCAATCAAATCATCCCAAGATATTGAATGTTATATATATCCATAGTTAAAATAATTTCATTCCTTTCCTTTTGCTTTCTAAACCCACATGGAAAGCGGTTTTATAATGAAGGTTTGTACTTCACGTTGCCTCTGGATAGCAGTCAACATAATCAAGGACCATTTACACCCTGGTCATTCCTTCATCTCCCCTCTCAGATCTAGAAGAAGATACAAATGTTTGAAATCACCTACCACCAGATTCAGGAACAGCTTCTTCCCCATTGTAATCAGACTACTGAACGGGTCCTCTCATAAGTTAACAGTGTAGTCCCAATCTCCCTACCTGCCTCATTGTGGCCCTTGCACTATTTTCTATCTACACCTCCTCTGATACTGTAACAATATAATATTATAACACTATATCCTGCGCTCTGGTATTTTTTCTCTTTGCACTACCTAGTTTACTTGTCTATAGATTGATTGTATTCAAATGTAGTATGATATGATTTGATAGCACATTCACAAAGTTTTTTACTGTATCTCAGTACGTGACAAAAATAAACCAATGATACAAAGTGGAGTAAATCAATGGGTCAAGCAGCATCTCTGGAGAACATGTATAGGTGACATTTTGAGTTGGGGTGCTTCTTCAGACTGATTGTAGTGTTGAAAATGTGGGAGGAGGAAGCAGCCTGGAAGAGAGCAGAGCGGGACATAGCCTGGCTAATGATAAGCGGAAATGACATCAAGTACTGGAGTAACTCAGTGGGTCAGGCAACATCTCCCAAGAACATGGATAGGTGACACTTCGGGTCGGGACCCGGGTACAGATGAGAGGAGTTTTTGATTGGCAAAGTAGCATTTAGTACGTTATGGACTTGGATTCTAAAATCTTAGCTGCTCCTTCATTATTCAAGTCGATTACCAGTTCTCTGGCACCCTTGGTTTCAGAGCCGTAATAACCCTTTTGCCAGATCAACAAAGATCACGGCTTCTGGGGGGGCCGAGATACTGGCCTGCAAATTCAGGCTTCGAAGTTGACTATGGGAATTGATCTGCCGGCTCTACCCAGACCAGAGATCCAGAGGCTGGGCCGCAGAGAGCAAATTTGCCCCACCGACCGGTCACAGAATTCCATAGTTCTCCACATTGTATCCCTCTTGAGATCACTCCTTCCCTAGCTAATAATGGGCCGACCAGGGCACTGCCCTGCCTGAGGTTATTTGTGGCTGGCCCTGATGGGGCCTGGTCTTTTATTACCCCCAGAACCCGGGTCTCTGACCTCCACCTACATCAGACAGAAGAAGGCCCCCAACACGAAAAGTCAACCATCCTCTTTCTCCAGAGATGCTGCCTGACCCACTGAGTTACTCCAGCACTTTGTGTCTATCTTTGGTATAAACCTTTTGTTGCTTGCTTCCTCTTAGTTTAATTTAATTTAGAGATACAGCGCAAAAGCAGGCCCTTCCGCCCATCGAGTCTGTGCCGAACAGCGACCCCCCATATACTAGCACTCGGGACAATTTACAATTTTTACCGAAGCCAAATTAACTTACAAAACCTGTACCTTTGTGGAGTGTGGGAGGAAACCGGTGCATCTGGAGAAAACCCACGCAGTAACAGGGAGATTGTACAAGCTCCATGCAGACAGCGCCCAGAGTCAGGATTGAACCCGGGTCTCTGATGCTGTAAGGCAGCACCTCTACCATGTGCTACCATGTCGCCCTCTTTCTATCTTATAGGAGACAGCAGTACTTGCTGCACCAACTGTAATGCACCCCCCCCCCCCCTATTGATATTGGGAATTGGATGTAAGCATGGAGATAGACAAATTCTTGATTAGAACAGGTGTCAAGGGTTATGGGGAGAAGGCAGTAAAATGGGATTAAGAGGTAGAGATCAGCCAGGATTGAATGGCGGAGTAGACTCGATGGGCCGAGTGGCCTAATTCAACTCCTATAACTTGTAAACTTGTAAGCCAGCAAAATATGTGGCCGGCAGTATCTTCCTTGGCTGGTGTGGGTGTGGTGTGTCGAGGAGACTCTGTGCTGGCCATCCATCAGTTCGACAAAGTGTTGTTCAAACCTGCAGGGATCCAAATAATTTGGCCGCCAATAGAACCGAGTAGAACAACCAGCTTTACTTGAATGGAAGCTTCATCCATGCAACCTTCGCAGCAATCTCTGTGCACCATAACCTTGTCCAAGTAACACCTTGTGCCCACATTTCATGATCCAAGCATAAAAGTTCAACACTGATGCTCCACATTAACGCACAACAATTTCCTCCATTATCCCAACAAGCTTGGGTTATGTCCAGTTCAGTACAATGGGAATGCTGTTCAATGTGCTTGGGAGAGACGGCCCTGTATTTTTAAAGATTGGTGCTTTGGTCGACTATTTTCCTTGGAGCCTGCTCAGATTTATATTCATCCTGCCCAGTTTGCCGAATTATCTAACCTGCCACTGTGCCTCAACGTGTAAGGAGAGCTATTTTTGTAGATCAGTTCCCGTTCCAAGAACTACAGCCCTTGACAAACCAGGTCTGTGTTGCTTAGGACTTAACTGTACCTCTCTGTCTCACAGGTGTTTTTAATTATTTTTATTAAAACATTGAACTCTGTGAAAATTTCCATCAGCTTATACTCAATGACTTCATGTCATAGGAGCAGAATTAGGCCATTCAGCCCATCGCCTACTCTGCCATTCAATCATGGCTGATCTATCTCCCTCCCAACCCCATTCTCCTGCCCTCTCCCCATAACCTCTGACACCCGTACTAATCAAGAATCTATCTATCTCTGCCTTAAATATATTCATTGACTTGGCATCCCACAGTCTTCTGTGCCTGTGGACTTGTGGCTTGGTGTTAATTCAGTGTAGCTCAGGCAGGTCGGACCAAATTCCTTCCCTTTCGTACCTAACCTCAAATCAAAGATAATTTGGATTTGGTATTGGTCTAAATTGTCATGTGTTCTGAAATGAGGTGTAAACTGTTGTTGGGGAAGGCAGGAGAATGGGGTTGAGAGGGAAAGATAGATCAGCCAGGATTGAATGATGGAGTAGACTCAATGGGCCGAATGGCCCAACTCTGCTCCAATGTCTTATAAATGTATGAACTTATGAACTATATTATTGTACCAATGTACGAACTCAGTACATACAGCACCCGTAGTCTGGATCAAACCCAGGTCTCCGGCGCTGTAAGGCACCAACTCTACCGCTGTGCCCCTGTTCCACCCACTGGTTTTAAAAGGGAGCATCAAAGAGCTTTAATTTGCAATGCATTGGAACCAACGCCAATTTCAGGCAAGTGCACTGGTCTCCTCATGATCCAACATGGCAGGAGGTGAATCTCAAGTCAATGATTGAAAAGTTGAGCCCACCTGCCTCTAATTCTGGTGAATGTTCTCCCAGTTAAGCCAATTTGAGGAGCATTTGATGACTAGTCAGGTTTTTTTTCTCATTGAGCTGATGCCATTTACTGATCACACTCACTATTCCACTGTGGTCTTGGGTATTGTTCTCTACTCGAGCCCCAGGTTACTGAGGCAAAGCTCACCCCTTCCTGGCACATATGGCCAGCTGCACTCCTAGAAAGGCTTTAACAGCCGATGATGCCCCAACCCCAGGTAAGAGAACGGCCCAATCTCATTGGAAACCTTCAAACTATCTTTAATCGGACTTTATCTAACACTAACTGATATACCCTTCATCCTGTATATGTACATTGTGGATGCTTGATTCTATTCATGTATCGCTTTTTGCTGACTGGAAAGAATGCAACAAAATATTTTTGACTGTACCTCGGTTCACGTGACAATAATAACCTAAACTAAGCTAAACCAAGCCAAACTAATTTAATCTAATCTAAACTAAACTAAACTAATCAACTAAGTGCCTTAAGGACTTTTGAATATCTTTGACACTCAAATATGTACAAAATTTATTTTAAAAGTTGACAAGTGCAAAACAACCACATCGAAGCAGAGAATTATCTTAGCAGCAACTGCACAGTGTTACATTTGCTTTAAAAATGAAGGAGGTATTTCTACTTGTAGTTTTAGCATGGTGCCAAGTGGGTGCATTTCACACTGACACTGCAATCAAATGCAAACACAGTCTTGTGGAGGAAAGTTAAAATCTGCTTCACTTTATGAGTAAGTTTAGACCATCATATCTAATTTGCACTGTTTAACTTCACTGTGAAGCTGTTTTGGTGCAAACACTTCATTTCAGAGGCTCCGCTGTCAGCTCTGACGACACTTAAAATGTACTTCATCAGGTTCAATGTTCTTATCGGGATGTGAAGGGCTCCAAATACACAAGCATGTTGCTAAATAAATACCTAAGTCTCTCCTTCCAGCAGACACATGTTTTAAGCTCGAGAAGGTATGTAATGGGAAAATTACACAAGTTGGAGTAGTAGAGGCAAATAACATTTAAGAAAGAGAGATACCAAGTGCTGGAGTAATGCAGCGGGTCAGGCAGCATCTCTGGAGAAAAAGGATGGGTGGGGTTTGTCGGTACCCTTCTTCAGGCTGAAAGTAGAGGAGATGGAACTGGAGGTAATAAAAGGCCAGATCAAGGCAGAACTGGCAACAGATGACCAAGGATGGTTGGAGTCAATAATGGCCCATTGATGGCTGGGGAGGAGGTGATCCGAAGAGATACAAGGATGTGAACAGTGGAACTAGCAGGATGACTAGGGTGAGGGAGGGGAAGAGAGTGGGAATACATGGATTACTTGTAATTAGTAATAGATGGTTCATACCACTGGGTTGTAAGCTGCCAAAGCAAAATATGAGGTGCTGTCCCTCCAATTTGCATGTGGCCTCATTATGACAGTGGAGAAGGTCCAGGACAGAGAGGTAATTCTGTTCTCCACAGATGCTGCCTGGCCCACTGAGTTACTCCCAGCATTTTGTGTCCTTTTGTGTAAACCGGCACATGCAATTCCTTGTTTCTACATAATAGCGAACCATTCCTTGTGAAATTATCGCCCTGAAAATTGAGAACAAATGTACAATCTTATTCCTACAGCATATGATTACTGTTCATTTTAATGCTCATTTTAAACTTTTCACTTTTTTTTACATTGAAAATCTGTGTTTGTATTAGATTTGATATTGAATTCTTCACTGACATATCCTGTCTCCACCTGTCTTCAGGCCGATTGATTAAAGAGTGACATGCTTGCTTGCTCTAGTGGTCACCTTTCTCAGATGCATTGTTACAGGAGTAATATTGTTTATACAGTATTGAAAAAGCACGGAAGAGTCCTTGCTCTCTGTTAGTGTTTGTTTTGTATCGGGTTCCTTTGTCACCTTTAGACTTGACTACTCCAGTATAGCCCTGAACAGTATCCGAAAAAAAAGTATCAATGGACTTGTTCGTCAGAAGAGCATTTTTCCAAACACTCAAGATCTATGATAACTATGATCTTAATTTAGACTTTACTTTGTCGATACAATGTGGAAACAGACACTTTGACCTACCAAGTCCGCATCAATCAGCGATCACCCCACACACTAGTACTATCCCATTCATTAATGACTTTTGGATAGGCATCTAGATATGCAGGTAATGGAGGGTAATGGGTTATGTGCAAGTGGGTAAGTGATAGTCTTGGCATCAGGTTCGGCACAGACATGGTGGGCCAAAGGACCTGTTCCTGCGCTGTACTGTTCTACATTCTCTGTCTATGTTCTATGAAATAGGCGACGATTTTCACTCAGTTTGTTTTTCTTTATTAAATTAGTTAACTCTAAAAGAGATTTGTCAACCTCAAATGTTAATCCACAACAAGTTAAACAAACGCCTTTTTGTTTTTCTTTAAAATGAAAGAAAAACAAATTATGATTAACCTGCAGGGATCCTGCTAAACTGAAAATTGCAACCCACTGCTTATTTCAGAAAGCAGTTTCCATGGCAGCTGCAAACATTGGATATCGATGAGACGTGTCAAAACTCAGTCACAAAGGTCAGTGACGACTCTTCAATAGACATAAAATTTATCACGTAATTCAAAACAACTGAATAGTTGGTTAATATTTTAATTGCAGAATGCAAATATCAGACAAGCTTTGTTCCTACGTTTTAAGGATGGGGTTGATATTAAATCAATTCATGTCATCCATGACTCAATGCATTGTGCGTCGGCCTCTGAATCAGAAGGAGATGGGTTTGAGTATTATTAGTAGTGAGGAGACATGAGGAACATTTAATGCTGGTTTACAAAATAAGACACAGTGGAAATCTGAAATCATGAGGATGAAAGTCCACTGGGTGGCGCCAGCAGTGACTGCCTTGCCAACAGTCTGGCTGTTCCTTCCTTCTTTGTTGCTTTAATAGTATGTGTTAAATGTATGTTTTTACTGTTCTTTACATTGTTTTATGTGGGGGGTGGGGGTGTTGGGAGAAGCTTTTTTTAAATCTCACACCTCGACAGAGATGCATTTTTTTTCCGTGCCTTATCTCCGCCCACACTGTGGCCCACATCGAGGAGATGGCGGCCTCTGCTGGAGATTGTCTTCGGGAGCTCCAACCGCAGGAAGCTGCAGGACTTTAACATCGCGGAGCTGGCAATCCCTTTGCCAGGGATCAACCTCAAAGCTCCAACCGCGGGAGCCTGCGGACTTTAACATCATGGAGCTAGAGGTCTCTGGTTAGAGACCGACTTCGGGAGCTCCAAGCCGCAGGAGCTTCGACCGCCCCAACGCGGGAGCTTTGATCGCCCTGACGCAGAGGCTTCGACCACCGGCTGCGGGACCTTCGTTTGCCTCAATGGATGGTTCGACTACCCCGACCGAGAGGGAAGAAGATTAGACTTTATTGCCTTCCAACACAGTGAGGAATGTGGGGAATCTGCGGTGGTGGATGTTTATGTTACCTTTTATGTAGTTGTGTGTCTTGACGCTCGTTTTTAGTATGGCTGTATGGTAATTGATATATCAGTGTACCTTAATTGATACACGTGACAATAAAAGACCTTTGAACCTTTGAAAGTCACCAATTTAACTGACCGGCTGAATATTTTATAATTTAAATTCTGCAGGAAGGAACTGCAGAAGCTGGTTTACACCGAAGTGAGACACAAAATACTGGAGTAACTCTACGGGGCAGGTAGTATCTCTGAAGAGAAGGAATGAGAAGAAAGAACGAGTCCGCGCCGACCAGCGATCATCCCGTACACTAGTTCTATCCTACACATAGGCTCAAATTTACAGATAACAGAAGCCAATTAACCTACAAACCTGCACGTCTTTGGAACATAGGAGGAATCCAGAGCACCCAGAGAAAACCCACGAGGTCACAGGGAGAAAGTACAAACTTCATACAGTCAGCACCCGCAGTCAGGATTGAACCTGGATCTCTGGCGTTGTAAAGCAGCAACACTACCTCTGCTCCACAGTGCCACCTATGATCTTGTGTTCGGAACTTCATAGAATTGATAAGGTGATCATTTATTTAATCCAATCCATGTTAGCTCCCAGTTGAGCAATCCTGCCAGACCTCTTGCCTTGCTCTTTCCCCAGTGCTCTGCAAATTATACTTTCTCAAGTGCCTTTCCTACCCCCCTTTGAAGTCAGAATAAGGGTTCCAACCCGAAACATCACATGTCCATTTCATCCCTTCCCAGATGCTGCCTGATGTGCTGAGTTCCTCCTGCACTTTGCATTTTCTCAAGATTCTGCAGTTCCTTGTGTCTCCCCATTTGAAGTCACTGATTGATTCAAAACTATCTCACCATATTTCCAACTAATAATCACTTCATCTTGACTATCACACTTCATTATTAAATAAATCTGCTTTAGAGATACAGAAGGTGATTGATTGCTTTCATACCCGTATTGAAATTACTTATTTTGAAAAATCTTTGTTTATGATGAAGCGGTGCAGGAAATAATAAGATATATTTTCATATTTGCGCAGAAATGACAAAAACTTTTCAATATATTTTATACAATCAAGGTGGTAAGAGTGATGGGTTAAAGGTCATCCATCTCTGGCCAATAATTGGCCCATCAAGAAACCTCCTTGACTGAGATCATCTGTTGCCAATCTCAATTTGTCCTTTTTTTCCCTCTCACTTCCTGTTCTTCACCCCCACCCCCTCCACTATAATCAATCTGGGGGGGTCCCCAACCAAAACGTCATAGAGTCATAGTTATAGAGTTATACAGTGTGGAAACAGGCCCTTCGGCCCAATTTGCCCACACAGACCAACATGCCATATGTACATTAGTCCCACCTACGTACGTTTGACCCATATCCCTCTAAATCTGTTCTATCCATGTATCTGACCTCAATGAATATTAAACATTGTGAGAGTACCTATCTCGACACCCTCCTCTGGCAGCCCGTTCCCTACACCCACCATCCTTTGTGCTCCTCGGGTTCCTATAAATCTTTGTCACACCACCCCCCCCCCCCCCCCCCCCCCCCCCCCCCCCACCTCTCGAACCTTAAATTGTTATATTTTTAGGCTATTCGATCCAACTCTATCCATTTTCTCCAGAGATGCTTCCTGACCCGCTGAGTTACTGCAGCATATTGTGTCTATCCTTGGATTAAAAGTTATGATTAGCTGTATTTTCTGTTGGGTACTTGGAAACAAATACAACACCAGGTGGCATGGTGGCGCAGTGGTAAAGTTGGTGCCTTGTAGCGCTTGCAGCGCCAGAGACACGGGTTCGATCCCCACTAGGGGTGCTGTCTGTACGGAGTTTGGGTTTTCTCCGAGATTTTGGTTGCCTCCCGCATTCCAAAGATGCACAGGTTTGTAGCTTAATTGGCTTGGTATAAGTGTAATTTGCCCCTAGTACGTGTAGGATAGTGTCAATGTGCGGGGATCTCTGCACTCAGTGGGCCGAAGAGCCTGCTGTATCTCTAAACTAAAAAACTAAACTAAACTATAGTTTGTTCTGAGAGGCAAGGTTGTGGATTGTTATAAGAAGCCACAAGGTCCCTCGGTCTCACTGATATATTCAAGAAAAAAGAATGCATGACAAATTTATATGGCCAAACTGTAAATGCAGTAAAAAATATTGCAATGTAAATTAATCAAAACTCCAATCCCAGTTTGGAACCACTCTTCGACGGAATGTGACCCATGAATCATGATGCAATGTCAGATTTTATTGTTAACCCACATTGTCTTTTATATCATCTTCCCACTGGGACTATATGTTAAATTTAGTCTTATTGATTCCATGGGAACAAAATTCCAAATGTTCCAAAAAAATTATTGTGGCTGAGAATTGCATAAGGCTTGTATTTTGACCAGAGTATTGATGGAATTTCTCCATCCTGCTTCAGAAGAAAGATTAACATTTTGCAAAGTTGTACACAAAATGTGGGAGTAACTCCGTGTGTCAGGCAGTGTCTATGTATAAAATGAATAGGCAACATTTCAGGCGGGGACTGAAGAAGGGTCCCCACCTGAAACGTCATCTATCCATTTTCTCAAGAGATGTTGCCTGACGTACTGAGTTACTCCAGCATTTTGTGTCTGTCTTTGGTATAAACCAGCCTCTGGAGTTCATTTTTAATGTTCATCCCTCTAAACCTGCCCTATGTGTGTACCTGTTTAAATGCTTTTTAAATGATGCCATAGTACCAGCCTCAACGACCTCCTCTGGCAGCTTGTTCAATACACCCACCATCCTTTGTGTAAAAAAAGTCACCCCTCAGGTTACCATTAAATCTCCCTCTTCCCCCCCCCCCCCCACACACACCTGAAACCTATGTCTTCTTATTCTCAGTTCCCTTACTCTGGGCAAAAGACTGTGCATTTATCCGATCCATTCTCTTCTCATGATTTTGTACACTAATGGGGCCTGTGAGAGAAGAAAGAAGCTTTGTATACACCGAGACCCCACCATCTGGTCTAACGACACCTTCAAGGCTCATCACTTACCACACATTAGTCAGAGTTGAAAGCAGGCTGCTAAGTCAACAGAGAACATATGACAGATCTATAACATTGGTCCTGCTAATTTAGTTGAGTTTAGTTTAGAGATACAGGCCCTTTGCCCGCCAGGGCCGTGGCTACCAACAATCAAATGGACACTAGTTCTATCATGCACACTAGGGACAATTTCCAGAAGCTTTATAACCTACAACCTGCAAACCTTTGGGATGTGGGAAGAAGCCAGAGCACCCAGAGAATACCTATGCAGGGAGAACAAGAAATACAGTGCTGGAACAGGCTCTTTGGCCCAGCAAGTCAGTGCCACCCAGCAATCACCCCGTGCACTATCCGACACACACTAGGGACAATGCTGCCACTTACCAAAACCAATTAACCTACAAACCTGCATGTCTTTGGGATGTGGGAGGAAACCCATGTGGTCACAGGGAGAACGTACAAACTATGTACAGACAACTTTTATAGTCAGAATCGAACCCGGGAATCGAACAATCTGCTGTTGTAAAGCAGCACCTCTACCACTAAGCCACTGTGCTGATTTGACCAGCCTGGAAAAGCATGTAAACAGAGATCTACCCTCATCTTTTCAGTCCTCTCACCTTCAACAGAAGTGACTGATGAAAACTGCACGTCAGGTTGTGTTCAAGCTTACTGGCACGTTCCATGCATTCATCACTGGAAGGACGTTAGACAGGCTGGATGATTAATGACAGGCACTTGCAGGAGGAACATCTGCTGCAAATACCGAATCTGAAGTCACAGAGGCTTCTCACACTCCCCTTCCCCTCAAGATGTGCAGAGGACCTTCCCCCAGGAGACCTGTAGTCCCCTCGTATCTCATCACACTCTTCAAAAATTTAAAGTTATTTGGCTGGGTTATACCAACTGCACAGACTTATCAGAAGGAAAAAGATAGCAAAGTGTCTGAGAGCTCAAGAGTGTTTTATCGTAATATGTCCCGGACAGGATAATGAATTTCTTACTTGCTGCAGCCCAACAGAATATGTGAATATGTAAACATTGTATATAACGGGAAGAAAAATAAAAAGTTCAATAAATAACAAATATAGTGCAAATAACAAATAATAAAATAGTCTTTTGCAGTTCAGAGCTCATAGCTTATTCGTTGTGTTTAACAGCCTGATGGCTGTGGGGAAGCAGCTGTTCCTGAACCTGGACATTACAGTCTTCAGGCTCCTGTACCTTCTTCCTGATGGCAGTGTGTGGCCAGGATGGTGTGGGTCCTTGATGACTTTGGCTGCCTTTTTGAGGCAGCGACTACAATAGATCCCTTCGACGGTGGGGAGGTCAAAGTTGGTGATGGACTGGGCAGTGGTCACAACTTTTTGTAGTCTTTTTCGCTCCTGGACGCTCAAGTTGTGGAAACAGGCCCCAATGCAACCAGTCAGAATGCTCTCTACCGTGCACCTGTAGAAGTTTAGGCAAATCCTCTTTGACAAGCTGAATCTCCGTAATCTTCTCAGGAAGTAGAGTCGCTGATGTGCTTTCTTTACTGTGCTGGGTTCAGGAAAGATCTTCTGATATATGCACTCCCAGGAATTTGAAGTTATTGACCCTCTCCAACATCGTCCCCATTGATATAAACAGGATTGTGGGTCCTCATCCATCCCCTACTAAAGTCCACAATAAGTTCCTTGGTCTTACTGATTTTGAGAGCCAAGTTGTTCTGCTGGCACCATATGGTCAGTCGGTCGATCTCACTTCTATACTCTGACTCGTCCCCACAGTGGTGTCATCGGCAAACTTGATGATGGAGTTCGCACTATGACCGGCTACGCAGTCATGGGTATAGAGTGAGTAAAGCAGGGGGCTGAGCAAGCAGCCTTGAGGTGCTCCCGCACTAATTGTTGCTGAGGATGAAGTGGTTCCTCCAATTCTAGCAAATTGTGGTCTGGGGATGAGGAAGTCGAGGATCTTATTGCAGAGGGATGCGCTAAGGCCCAGTTCCGTGAGCTTGGTTACCAGCTTTGTTTTAAATCAAATTTATTCAATTATTAAAAAATAATATTTACACTACAATAAAAGAAGCCAGAACCCACCACCATAAAACAATACAAACATATATCCATAATAAACTGCTATACAACTATAATACAATCCTTATTGAAGATACATTCAACCCTGCGGAGCCCAGCAATCCCGGAACTCCCCCAGGGTGCCCGTGGACAGGGAGTATTCCCTTTCTCACCCCATCCGGGCACGGACGTAACCCCAGAAAAGGGGCAGGCAGCCGGTTCTAGTAGTGCCCTCCATCGCCTGGCGCCTTGACCCGCGGATGGTCAGCTTGGCCAGGCCCAGGAGCAACCCAACCAAGACACCTTCAGCCCTACCCTCTCCCCTACGCACAGGGTGTCCAAAGATGAGGATGGTGGGTGAAAAATGCAGCCAGAAGGCAAGGAGCAGCCCCTTTAGGTATTCAAACAGGCAATTCACCTTACTCTTCTTGGGCACCGGTATTATTGATGCTCTCTTAAAGCAGGTGGGAACCTCAGACCTCAGAAGTGAGAGGTTGAATATGTCCGTAAAAACTCCATCCAGTTGGTCCACACAGGGTTTTAGAACAGGCCAGGTATACCATCAAGTCCAGGTGCTTTCCAAGGGTTCACCCCCCTGAAGGATCTTCTGACATCGGCCTCTGTGACTATGACTGTAACACTGTCAGGGTGAGTAGGAGCTCGGGAAGGCACATCAACATTCTCCCTATCGAACCGTGTGTAGAACGCATTGAGCTCGTCAGGGAGTGATGCTTCGCTGTCTTTTGCCACCTCCTGATTTCGCCTTGTAGGAGGTGATGGCATTCAAGCCCTGCCACAGTTGCCGAACATCCATCTTATCCTCCAGCTTAAAGCAGAAGTCCCTTTTGGCCTTTTTGAAGGCTAGCAGTAAAGCTGCTAAGCTGCTGCCTTACAGTGCCAAAGACCATGGTTCAATTCCAACTATGTGTGCTGTCTGTAGGGTGTTTATATGCTCTCCCTGTAACCACCTGGGTTTTCTCTGGGTTCTCTGCTTTCCTCCCACATCCCAAAGATGTGCATGTTTGTAGGTTAATTGGTTTTGGTAAGTGGTAAAATTGTCCCTAGTGTGTGTAGGATAGTGCACGGTGTGATCGCTGGTTGACGCGGACTCAGTGGGCCAAAGAGCCTCTCTCAGCTAAATATAAGGCGCTCTTCCTCCAAATTGTGTGTGGTCTCACTCTGGCAATGGAGGAGGCCTAGGACAGAAAGGTCAATGTGAGAATGGGAAGGGGAGTTGATATAGTTGGCAACCAGGAGATCTGGTAGACCTAGGTGGACCAAGCGTAAGTGTTCCGCAAATGGTCTCTGAGTTGACGTTTGGTCTCAACAATGTACAGGTGCCCACATCAGAATGGCTGAAAGGCCCATTTCTGTGCTGTAATGTTCTATGTTCTGTCTTCTGTGTTCATGAAGATATAAAGTCAGGTTGGCTGTATTGACAAAATGGAATGCACAGTGCAAAAATGTTCCTGCTGAATTTGACATGTTCATTGTCCCAGCCTGATATTGCCATCCCCAATTGCAGAATCCTGAACATTTTAAAGAGGAGGTAAGCACTCCAGTGTCCGCTCTTTAGTAGGCACAACCAACTCATCCCACAATCCATGCTCTTCCTACATTGCCTACAGATCTTCTCCCTGTTCCATGTTCACCACTGCTGATATCTTTAGCTTTAGAGATACAGTGCAGAAACAGGCCCTTCGGCCCGCGAGTCCACGCTGACAAGCGATCACCCCGTACACTAGCACTATCCTGCAATCCACAGACAATTTGTAATTTTACAGAAGCCAATTAACCTACAAACCTATACATCTTTGGTATGTGGGAGGAAACCGGACCATGCGGGAAAAACCCACGTGGTCACAGCGTGAATGTCCAAACTCCGTACAGACAGCATTGGTAGTCAGGATCAAACCTAGGTCTCTGGTGCTGTTAGACAGTAAAGGGCCTGTCCCACTTGGGCGTCATTTACGCAACATCCTAAAAATTGTTTGGCGCGTTGTGACGCGCACGTGATGCGCGCATGGCGTGTGGTGAGGCGTAGTGGCGTATGCAGTGACGCGCAGTAATGCGTGGCGCCCCAGGATTGTGTGAGGCTCAAAATGTTTGCGCGCCACCTGCGTGACGTATCCCTTGCACACGCTGATGTACTGATGGCGTACGTGTAGCGCGTGGTGACGATTGGTTACGCACGGTGACACACGAACGTTACCTATGCTAATTTATTATGTGTCACCGTGCATCAACGTCCGTAACCAAACGCCGCCCGTACGCCATCGCCGTGACATTTGCACGTCATTTGAGTGCCGCACCACGTGACCACCCGGGTATAAAGCGCGCATAGTTTTGAAAATCTTTCACCATAGTATCTTTGATTTTCACTGGGAAAATCCTTGCCACGGAGATCGAACTAGATACGAACGACATTGCAACTGGCTCCCAAAGGGGGCAGGGCCCTCAGGGGCACTTGGTGCGCGACTGTCGTACGGCTAGACGATTTTCGCAAGACAGTGGCGCTACATTCACTACCGGCCTGTCGCATAAATGACACCCAAGTGGGACGGGCCCTTAACTCTACTGCTATGCCATTGTGCCGCCCCTTAAATGATTTCTATTCACTTATTTCTCTCTGCCAAGGTGGATGACTGCAAGAACTCAAGCTGGTAAACAATCCAAATCTCCTGAATAAATTCCATGCATTACTGCACTGTTGCTCTGTGATGCTCTTTGATCTTTTTAATGATCATTGGATCGAACATCTCTCAACCCTGAAATTGGCTCTATGCCTTCTGGCACTGATACAGATCACAGTCTGCCCTTGAAGATAATTCGATAGCAGACAAGACCAACACAAAGTTCTGGGGTAACTCAGAGGGTCAAGCAGCATCTCTGGATAAAGGATGGGTGACGTTTGAGGTCGGAACCCTTCTTCAGCCACTTAATAGCAGAGTCTCTTTCATCCAAATTCCCCCCCTTAATCTCTCTACTCATCCTATCCCCAAACCACCCAGCTTAGTTTTCTCTTTCCTGCATCCCTGTTGTGATTGAATATAAACTTCCCCATTGATTTTACACTTATTTTACGTACCTGGAGGACATGACCATGTTTCTGATATCACATTAAGTGAATTATCTAAAGACTGGCTCTGTGATGGTAAATGTTGAGAGAGAATATCCCCTGGTCACTTCTGGCTATCTTTATCTTTATTTCAAACGATTTAAAAAAAAGAAGAAAAGAAAAGATGAAAATGAATAAATAAAAGGAAAATTATATATATACATATATATATATATATACATAAATACATACACACATACATACATATACATGTACATATATACATACATACATATACACATATACACACATATACATATACATAACATATATGTACATACATAAATTAAAAAATCAAAAGCCAATTTCAACATAATACACATTAGACTCGTTCGAAAAGGGATAGGAAGAAGCCTATGCTTGTTAAGTCCTACCCCCATTCTTCACCATTAACAAATGCAAAATTCAATAAAATAAACTAAACAGACAATTCAAATAAAACTACTCCATTCAAGCTATTAAGAAAAAAAGAACAAGAAAAGAAAAGAACAAAAGGAACAAGCACCATTAACATCTGTGAGATTTACATTCTCCTTCCTCATTACTGTACTTTTCAAAGATATATCTTTTGTACATTTGTTTAAATTGCATTATATTCATACTTTGTTTAATCGTTTCGTCAAGACCATTCCACAAAACCTCCCTACAAATGGAAATACACATACTTTTTAAATTGGTCCGAGCATAAAAGCAGTTGTGAGTAGCTTTTACTTAGACTTTAAAGATGCAGCGCAGAAGCAGGCCCTTCGGCCCATCGAGTCCACGCCAACAGCGATCACCCAATCCACTAGCAGAATACTACACACTAGGGAGTATTTACAATTTACCAAAACCGAATCACATACAAATCTTTGGAATGTGGGAGGAAACCAGAGCATCTGCAGAAAACCCACAGGGATAACGTACAAACTCCACACAGACAGCAAGATAGTCAAGATAGAACTCGGGTCTCTGGCGCTGTAAGGCAGCATCTCTGCCACTGTGCCTCAATCTTGCCTTTACCTCTCAGGAAGCTGACTTTTGTGAAGCTTCCTCGTCTCATCAGCTGTTTCATTTTCTACACTATTCAAGACTTAACGTGGCAGAATTGAGAGCTTTGTTCAGACCTGTCTGCAGTGAGATCACTTAGTTCGGTCAATTGCCTAATCCTGGTGCAGGAGAGCCCATTTGTGGTCATTGTATTTCAGATTCACCTGGTTTTATCAATGCTTGGTGATATTATAGACCTGCCCTTCTGCACTCTTCATTGAACCAAGGTTTGTCTCAGCATGATAACAGTGAGAGAACAAAAAATATGCTGGCTCACGAGGTTGTGTGTTCTTGTGATGTACATTTCTGCTCATGGATCATAGTGCCACAGACCTATTCCGTGTAAATCCCACTCAAGAACAGGAGCTTTCGTAATAAGGTGGATGAGTTGAATGTGCAGATAGCTATTAATGATTATGATATAGTTGGGATCACGGAGACATGGCTCCAGGGTGACCAAGGCTGGGAGCTGAACATCCAGGGATATTCAATATTCAGGAGGGATAGACAGAAAGGAAAAAGAGGTGGGGTAGCGTTACTGATTAGAGAGGAGATTAACGCAATGGAAAGGAAGGACATTAGCTTGGAGGATGTGGAATCGGTATGGGTAGAGCTGCGAAACACTAAGGGGCAGAAAACGCTAGTGGGTGTTGTGTACAGGCCACCGAACAGTAGTAGTGAAGTTGGGGATGGCATCAAACAGGAAATTAGAAATGCGTGCAACAAAGGTAAAATAGTTATAATGGGTGACTTCAATCTACATATAGATTTGGTGAATCAAATTGGCAGGGGTGCTGAGGAAGAGGATTTCTTGGAATGTATGCGGGATAGTTTTCTAAACCAACATGTAGAGGAACCAACAAGAGAGCAGGCTATTCTAGACTGGGTATTGAGTAATGAGGAAGAGTTAGTTAGCAGTCTTGTTGTGCATGCCCCCTTGGGCAAGAGTGACCATAATATGGTTGAGTTCTTCATTAGGATGGAGATTGACATTGTTAATTCACAAACAATGGTTCTGAACTTAAAGAAAGGTAACTTTGAGGGTATGAGACGTGAATTGGCCAAGATTGACAAGAATTAATTCTAAAATGGTTGACGGTGGATATGCAATGGAAGGCATTTAAAGACTGCATGGATGAACTACAAAGATTGTTCATCCCAGTTTGGCAAAATAATAAATCAGGGAAGGTAGTGCATCCGTGGATAACAAGGGAAATCAGGGATAGTATCAAAGTAAAAGATGAAGCGTACAAATTAGCCAGAAAAAGCAGCATACCAGAGGACTGGGAGAAATTCAGAGACCAGCAGAGGAGGACAAAGGGCTTAATTAGGAAAGGAAAAATAGATTTTGAAAGAAAACTGGCAGGGAACATAAAAACTGACTGCAAACGTTTTTATAGATATGTGAAGAGAAAGAGATTAGTTAAAACAAATGTAAGTCCTTTGCCGTCAGAAACAAATGAATTGATCATGGAGGACAAGGATATGGCGGACCAATTGAATAACTACTTTGGTTCCGTCTTCACTAAGGAAGACATAAATAATCTGCCGGAAATAGCAGGAGACCGGGGGTCAAAGGAGAAGGAAGAGTGAAATCCAGAGGAAACTGAGTGAAAAATCCAGGTTAGTCGGGAAGTGGTGACCATAACCCTCCATTCCCTTCCCATCCATATAAACTATCCATTTTTTTTTGATTTGTGTGTAAAAAATTATGCGTTGATTTTTTGTTGGGTAAATTAAATGGATTAAAGGCCGATAAATCCACAGGGCCAGATAGGCTGCATCCCAGAGTACTTAAGGAAGTAGCTCCAGAAATAGTGGATGCATTAGTGATAATTTTTCAAAACTTTAGATTCTGGAGTAGTTCCTGAGGATTGGAGGGTAGCAAACATAACCCCACTTTTTAAGAAGGGAGGGAGAGAGAAAACGGGGAATTACAGACCAGTTAGTCTAACATCAGTAGTGGGGAAACTGCTAGAGTCAGTTATTAAAGATTGGAGAGCAGCACATTTGGAAAGTGGTGAAATCATTGGACAAAGTCAGCATGGATTTACGAAAGGTAAATCATGTCTGACAAATCTTATAGAATTTTTCGAGGATGTAACTAGTAGAGTGGGTCGGGGAGAACCAGTGGATGTGTTATATTTGGACTTTCAGAAGGCTTTCGACAAGGTCCCACATAAGAGATTAGTATACAAACTTAAAGCACACGGTATTGGGGGTTCAGTTTTGCTGTGGATAGAGAACTGGTTGGCAAAGAGGAAGCAAAGAGTAGGAGTAAACGGGTCCTTTTCACAATGGCAGGCAGTGACTAGTGGGGTACCACAAGGCTCAGTGCTGGGACCCCAGCTATTCACAATATATATTAATGATCTGGATGAGGGAAATGAAGGCAACATCTCCAAGTTTGCGGATGACACTAAGCTGGGGGGCAGTGTTAGCTGTGAGGAGGATGCTAGGAGACTGCAAGGTGACTTGGATAGGCTGGGTGAGTGGGCAAATGTTTGGCAGATGCAGTATAATGTGGATAAATGTGAGGTTATCCACTTTGGTGGCAAAAAACAGGAAAGTAGACTATTATCTAAATGGTGGCCGATTAGGAAAAGGGGAGGTGCAACGAGACCTGGGTGTCATGGTACACCAGTCATTGAAAGTAGGCATGCAGGTGCAGCAGGCAGTGAAGAAAGCGAATGGCATGTTAGCTTTCATAGCAAAAGGATTTGGGTATAGGAGCAGGGAGGTTCTACAGCAGTTGTACAGGGTCTTGGTGAGACCTGGAGTATTGCGTACAGTTTTGGTCTCCAAATCTGAGGAAGGACAGTATTGCCATAGAGGGAGTGCAGAGAAGGTTCACCAGACTGATTCCTGGGATGTCAGGACTTTCATATGAAGAAAGACTGGCTTATACTCGCTAGAATTTAGGAGATTCAGGGGGGATCTTATAGAAACGTACAAAATTCTTAAGGGGTTGGACAGGCTAGATGCAGGAAGATTGTTCCCGATGTTGGGGACGTCCAGGACAAGGGGTCACAGCTTAAGGATAAGGGGAAAATCCTTTTTAAGACCGAGATGAGAAAAACATTTTTCACACAGAGTGGTGAATCTCTGGAACTCTCTGCCACAGAGGATAGTTGAGGCCAATTTATTGGCTATATTTATGAGGGAGTTAGATGTGGCCCTTGTGGTTAAATGGATCAGGGGGTATGGAGAGAAGGCAGGCACAGGATACTGAGTTGGATGATCAGCCATGATCATATTGAATGGCGGTGCAGGCTCGAAGGGCAGAATGGTCTACTCCTGCACCTATTTTCTATGTATCTATGTAACAACTTCTTCCCCTCTGTTATCAGGCAAATGTTTTACACAGAGGGTGATCATCACAATCACAATAATACTTCATTAGCCAAGTATGTTTGCAACATACGAGAAATTTAATTTGCCAAGTCAGTCATACAAATAAAAAGCAACGGAACACACAAAATACATTTTAACATTAACATCCACCACAGTGACTCCTCCACATTCCTCACTGTGATGGAAGGTGAAAAAAAAGTTCAATCTCTTGCCTTCATTGCTCTCCCACGGTCGGGGCCCTCGAGCCCTCCATTGACGGGATGAACTCTACTCCCTTAGCCGGCGGTGTTTAGGCCCTCCGCATCAGGGTTATCAGCTCCTGCATCGGGGGGATGTCAGCTCCCCCACGCCGGGCGATCAATCCCACGTCAGTGTTAATATTGACCAAATTAAAGACACCATAAAATGGAGGATCCCTGCATTTGTCAGATTTGATTAACCTTTGTCAGTGGAAATTTACAGGCTGTGGATGGCGCAATCAGTCTGAGCCTTGGAATGATATGCAGGATGGTGAAAGAACCAGCTCTTCTCCTCATTTCCCCTTATTTGATAATATTGATTAAAACTCTGTATATAAACATAAATGCATTGATATGATTGGATTGCTGCAAAGGAATTGTAAATAATGTCAATAATGTTGCAAGACTGTTACCCCACTGGTTGTTGATTGGCCAAAGTGTTAAGCCCTGGCAGGATTGTTTTGAGTTCCAGGGTAAATGTTGCATTATTCAGTTAAGTTAGCTTCCTTCCAGAAGCTTCTGCCAGAAACATTGTACGGAAGACTATGTAATTGGTTTGGGGAGCAATCAATAATGTATTGATGTAATTAATATGTTTGATTGGACTGTAAAGAGACCACTCCTATGTAGTTCGACCCCTCAAGGTTTGTGGACCTATAAAAGGTGGCTCCACCTTAGATCGATGTCGATCTTCTGGAAGTGCGCTTGGGACTGCGTGACCTTTTGTAGTGTGTCTGCTTGCATGAGGCTGAAGGGCTTGGCCAGGCAGAGACAAGGATCGAACCCAGGGTGGTTTTGGTATCGTATAGGGGAATTTGCTGTACAATCTAAAAATAAAGTTTAGTTGTTCCAGTGCTTGACTCAGTATTGTATTTACATCAGGGCTGGTCGAGCCTTTGTGTCGTTGGAGCTCCCGACTCAGCCTCACCTGAGACTGCGAGCTCTCGATGTAAAGTCTGCAGGCCGTGGTTGGAGAGATCCCAGGCAAGGGATCGATTCCGATGTTAAGTCCACGCCCCGCGGTGGGCCTCAAAGTTAATCCAAGGAGGCCTCCAGCTCCATTGATGTTATGCCGCAGAGCGACCGGAGATACGACCCAGAAAACAATTACACCTCCGGCAAGATAAGAAACTGAAAAAAAGTTTCCCCCGACCCCCACATAAAACAAACCGGAGAACATTTACACAGACTTTTAAAATGCACTAAAAATGTTTTAAAATACGAAAAAAAACAGACAGACTGGTAAGGCTACCAATCGTGCAGCGCCCCTGGTGGTTAAGTGTCTGAAATGCGCTGCCAGGGGTTATGGCTGAGCCAGATACAATCACGGCATTTAAGGGACTTTTGGCTAATGGATATGTAGGGAATGTGAGGGATATGGATTATGTGCAGGTACATAAGAGTTGGTCTTGGCATCATGTTCGGCACCAGATATTGTGGGCCAACGGGCTTGTTCTTGTGCTGCTCTGTTGTATGCCAGGATCAAACCCAGGTCTCTGGCGCTGTGAGGTAGCAGCTCTACCAGCTGCACCACTGTGCCACCCGCAGCATTGATGTCAACTCTCTTGTAAGATTGGCTTGGTGGGACAAGACCTAACCAGGGCTTCTGATGGGTTTGTTAGGTTTGTGAGTATTGTTCTTCCAACTTAGAAAGTCCTCCCTGTTATTAATGAAGAGGAGTATACAAGGTCATTTGGGCTAGGAGTAACTTTGACATGTGAGAATTCAGTGCCTAGAACATTATCAGAAAGCCCAATTTTATTGTTTCTCTGTAGCACTAATGGTGTGAATACTTGGTGAATCACATTGAATGATGTGGAGTCTTATATACTGTGAACTAGGAGGATAGATTTCCTCTCCTGATGGACATTAATTAAAATCTCAATCAGCACATTTGTGGTATGTAGTTTTGTATTTTTTTTAAATACATTATTTATCTGAATGTGAAACGTCACCCATCATTTTTTTCCAGAGATGCTGCCTGACCCGCTGGATTATTCCAGCACTTTGAGTAGCAATGTTACAAAATTTTGAGATTAAAAAAATCAAGCCTGCAATTTATCCTATCAGATAAAGCATAAAAAGAAGTTTAATTTGACACTTAATTCACTTTCATATCTTCAGTATTAAAAAATTTATGCCCATTTTCATACTCTGAAATTAGCATCTTGTCCCTATTGCTTTTCCATTGACTTAACTCAAAAGCTGTGATCGAGGACAGTCAAAAGTCCATAACTTTCTTAAAAATTAAGTGCTGAATGAAATTTTCAGTTATTATAGATTGAAGAATTCTGAAACAAATATGAAACAATCTTACTTGGATGATCTGAAATTAAAGCATATAATTAGTTAGTTACCTAATTGTAGCTGATTACAAAATTCAATTACTAGATCTAAACGTCTATCCATTACTTAAGAAAAGGTTAACATTTTTAAATAGCCTAAATGTCCAAATAACAGTCACACAATAATTCTCAATATAACATGATTTTTAAATCTCATTGTCATGAATTTATAGGCCAAATGGAAGGAATTTAATGGTTGATTCCCGTAAATTAATGGACATTTTAATCATCATGCGAGTGGGTTTTTGTGGAACGCGATTGATTGGAACGTTGCGGTATGGTGAATTTGAACCCCTTATCGGCAGGAAAAACACTGTTGGTTCGTATGGGGCCAAAATCACATTATCGCCAAGGAAATTTTGATTAAAGTCATCCGAAGAAGCAAGTTTATATGTAAAATAGACGACTTACATTTTGTTTTGTCCCCTACGTGAGATCCGTCCCGTTATAGGCGTTAACGGCGTTAGAAGTGGCTTTTTATTTTACTCCAGTGATTAAATTGTCCCATGATTTTTTTTTTTAAACTTCCGAGAACGGAAGTCGAAACGATTTTTCTGCAGCAGCTTAACAGCCTGAGAAAATTTGCCTCCGACAGGCAGGCGAAAACGGCATTTTAATCCCGCCCCTCCCCCCCTCAAAGGCGCCAAAGTCGTGCACATGGCCAGTGGCATAACTGCAGCACCGCTGAAGGTAAGTATTGTAACATCGCTACTTTGTTTTTAGACTTTAGAGATACAGCACAGAAACAAGCCCCTCAGCTCATCGAGCCCACGCCAATCAGTGATCATCACTTACACTATCCTACCCACACTAGGGACAATTTTACCACTTACTGAAACCAATTAACCTACAAACATGCACATCATTGAGATGTGGGAAGAACCAGAGTACCCGGAGAAAACCAACAAAGTCACAGGGGGAATGTGCAAATTCCATCGGGACAGAACCCTTTGTTAGGACTGAACCCAGATTTCTGATGCTACATGGCAGCAACTCTACCACTGTCTACTACTGCTCTGAATTTGATTTCTATGGCAGTCCCGGGAGGATCTGGGTATTATGGGGAGAAGGCAGGAGAATGGGGTTAGAAGGGAGAGATAGATCAGCCATGATTGAATGCAGAGGAGACTTGATGAGCCGAATGGCTTAGTTCTACTCCTATCACATGATGTTATGATCTGAACTCCAGCTCTGTGGAGCAATGAGCGGAAAACAAACTGCTGAAAGATCTCAGCTTGTCAGATAGCATCTGTAGGGGCCAAAGCGCAGTCAATGTTTCGGGTCAAGACTTCTTCTGTATTGAGAGATTAGAGGCCTGTATAAGGATATGGGATGGGGTGAGGTGGGAAGGCAAAATGTGGCCCGGGATAGATCGATTGAGGTGAGGAAGGGTGGATTAGTTGATGGAGTCGGATGGAAGAGGAGAGGTGGAGATAACAACAGAGCCCAGGGTGTCAGTGGTGAAGGTAACCAGGGTAACCAAAGTCTGCAAATGATGGACTACGATGGGAAAGGAAATGGAGTAGCCTTCACCCACATACGCTCTCTATGTCTCTTCCCCCTACTGCTCCCACCTGCCCCCCCCCCCCCCATCTCTTATTTTGTCCGACACTCCACCTTCCTTTCCCATTATATTAAGTCATAAGGTCATAAGTGATAGGAGTAGAATTAGGCCATTCGGTCCATCACATCTACCGCCATTCTACCTCTCCCTCCTAACCCCATTCTCCTGCCTTCTCCCCATAACGTCTGACATCTATACTAATCAAAGATCTATCCCTCTCTGCCTTAAAAATCTCCAGTGACTGCCTCCACAGCCTTCTGTGGCACAGAATTCCACAGATTCACCACCCTCTGACTAAAGAAATGTGTCTTCATCTTCTTCCTAAAAGAACATCTGAGGCCATGACATCTAGTCCTAGACTCTCCCACTAGTAGAAACATCCTCTCCACATCCAGTATATCCAAGCCTTTCACTATTCAGTGTGTTTCAATGAGGACCCCCCTAATTTTCTAAGCTCCAGTGAGTACAGACCCAGTGCCGACAAACGCTCATCATAGGTAAACCTACTCATTCCTGGGATCAGTCTTGTAAATCATCACCTTCCATCATCTGCAGACCCTAGTTACTTCCACCAACTATATTCCAGCTATTGTCACTATTCCCATCCCTCTCTTCCCCACTTAACTCCATCCACCAGTCCACTTCTCAAATTCACATATCACGTGCCAGCTCTTACCCCAACCCTCCCCCCTCACCGCTTTATACTGACCATCTCCCCTCCATTTTTTCAGTCCAAGTTAAGGGTCTCGACCTGAAATGTCAACTGTCCGTTTCCCTCCACAGATGCTGCCTGGCCAGCGGAGTTCCTCCAGCAGTTAGACTTTGAAGCATCTGCAGTCTCACGTGACTCTGGAAAACCAGTCCATTTTTAGCCATTAAAAAAGGAACTGGTGATGATGGAACTTGTAAAGAACATGAAGTGCTGGAGTAACTCAACTGGTCAGACAGCATTTCTGGAGGCCATGGATAGGCGTCAATACTCGGGTCGGGTCCCTCCTTCAGACAAACTGAAGTGGGGGTGGGGTGGGGGTAAGTTAAAAGAGAATGGTGGGTGAGACAAAGCCTGGCAAGTGAGTACAGGTTTATAGATTCATTGGTTTAGGTAAAAATTATAAATTGTCCCTAGTGTGTAGGACAGTATTAGTGTACGGGGGTGATTGCTGGTCGGCACGGAGTCACGGCCTGTCTCTATGTTGCATCTCTAAAGTCTAAAGTAAAGTGATAGGTGAGGGGGGTTTATGTTTGGCAGGTGGGTTCACTGAAAGGATAGATGTAAAAGATGAAGTGTTCCAACATGAAACGCCACCTATCCGTCCCCCGGCTGCCTGACCCACTACGTTACCCCAGTACTTCGGGTTCTACTATAAGTATGCGGACAGACTGTTCTGAAATCTCCTCATCTCTCTCACATACATACAATGACTAGATTCTCTCCTTCCTGCCTTAATTTTTAATCTTCCCTTAGATTTCTCAACAATAAGTAGAAAATAACGTTTTAAATTTCTCTTGTTTAGAAGATCAATCAGCCCCCTCTACTTTATACATCAAACAAGCAACATAGTGACAACTCACACAGTAACTTTGAACATTTTCCATTGAAGTCAACTGAGCCAACTTTCAGAAGGCAAGTTCAACATACTTTTTTGCATATCTATACTTCTTTGCAAATCTACTGTAACTAATAAAGAATGTATTTCTTTCCATTGACATAATTTTACTTTCCCTCTAAAGTAGATTCACCTTATTATAAGATAGTTCTTCTAACTTAAGGACATATTTCTAGTTTCCTTCAAACATTATGGTTCTATTGCTGGTTGAATTAATATTTGATTGATTGGATGAAAGATTCAACAAGGAAACAGGCCCTTCACACCATCGAGTCCACGCTGTCCATCGATCACTCATTCAAACTCGTTCAATGTTACCCTACTTTTTCATCCACTCAAGTTACAGAGGCCAGTTACATACAAACCTGCACGTCTTTCGGGGAGGAAACCGGAGCACCCGGAGGAGACAGGCCGTCACAGGGAAAATATGCAAATTCCACGAAGACGGTGCCCAAGGTGTGTGTGTGTGTGTGTGTGTGTGTGTGTGTGTGTGTGTGTGTGTGTGTGTGTCTCTCTCTCTCTCTCTTTTTTTTCTTCCTCCTTCCCTCCACAACTACAGTTGGACAATAAATGCCTTACCAACACTCTGAAAGCCTAATTCATGAAAGTGAAGTCCTTCAGTCATGAATCCCTAACCTCTGATGGGTAGAGGAGGTTATAATGGTGATGAGACCAGTAGACGTGGACATGTCCATAGACATGGCAATGAAGGAGATGTCACCCTGCCGCCTGCCTCAGGAAAGTCATCACCTGGGTCTTTCTGAATCATCTCCTCCAAGTTGCTGAAGATCAGGTTGGAGTGTGGATTCTGTCCATATTCTGCACAATCTTCACCTCGTGACCACTCCAGGCAAGATGCAGGGAGCAGCACCAGATGACATACATGGACTTTTTTGACCTCACTAAAACCTTTCACTCTGTGGAACAATATTTTTTAACTAAAGAAAGTGGGTAATATATTTGTATAAGCAAACTGACGATCTAATAGGGCGGCAGAGCGGTAAAGTTGCTGTCTTATGGTACAGAACCGAAGATCGATCCAAACTATGGGCGCTGTCTATCTGGAGTTTATACGTGACCGCGTGGGTTTTCTCCGGGTGCTCCAGTTTCTTCGCACACTCCAAATACATACAGGCTTGTAGGATAATTGCCTTCTGTAATTAGCCCCCAGTGTGTAGGATGGAACGAGTGTACGGTGACCACTGGTCGGTGAGGATCAATGGGCCGCAGGGCCAGTCGTCACGCTGTATCTCTAAAACTAAGAAGTCATGGTCAGTACTTTTGAAACTAGTTCTTAATTCCATATTTTACTTTAAAATTATATTCCCCGGTAGCATCGCAGACTTTGAACCACAGACCATTAATCTAGTAAGTTGCATTCCACGCTCTTCGATGTGATATCCATGCTACCATATTCATAAGTGGGCAGATATAATTCATGTTACACTTGCTTGAAGTATGTTGACACCGATAAATCACAATACTTTTGTTTTTGTATTATTATTCCTTTTTATGATTAATCTCAGATGACAGATGTTGAACTGAAGCCAGCAATGTTGATTGTGGTGACATACGGATAAGTAACACACGGCAGCTTCGGAAGCTGAATGTTAATTTCTTATTCTCCTGGTCTCATTTTGCAAGCAGTAAGTTGTCACCATGGAATCTGCAGTGTTTTCGTGAGTACAGAGCTAACCTGTCTTCAGGTCAAGGATCTGAGATTAGATATCATCCTTGTGATATTGCATTAATGTTTCCTCATGATCAGTTGATTTATATCTCAGTTGATTTATAACAAATCTGCACAATACCCTATGCGAAGACCAGCTCACATTCTGCAGGAGGAACTATTGCAAAACTCTAAGCATTATGATGTGATTTTACAAATGTTCCAGTTGAGTACCACAAAGCTCATAAAAGTACATCTCAGAGACTGGTAATTTCCATTTTAATCATTTTTTGCCTCTTTATCCTTGTTATTAAGGCTATCTGGTCCTCTGAAAGAATTGATCTGTTGATACTTGGTCGCTTTAATTCTTAAGGAATATTGCCTTCATTACTAATCGAGCAACAAACTTGCACTCAAGCACACAGAATTATGGTGAAATATGTAATCTTGTCACTTGAGATCTGCTCTAGCCTGAATTGGTTTTAAAATTCTCATCCTTGTTGTTCAATCTTTCCATGGCTTGTTTCTTGTTATCTCTGTAATCTCTTCCAACCCTTGAAGCCCATTAAGGTAAACATAAACACAGTAGACTTGCATACGCACAACACATATACACACACCACACACATACACACACCACACACATACACACGACACACATACACGCACACAACACACATACAACACGAGCCACACAATGCACATACATGCATGCGCACATGCACACACTCACAACGCACATACATGCACAGGCACACACACACACAATGCACATGCATGCACACACGCACATACTCACAACACACATACACGCACATGCACACGGACATACATGCACAGACACACACACAGGCACACGCACACACACACACACAACCCCACAAGAATGAGCCCAGCTGCCAAAGTGACCGCCGGGAATGAGGACGGGCCGGACAAGGACAGGCAAGGATTGTCGAGAACAAGGGGCAAGGATGACTCGAAGACCAGAGAGTCGAGGATGGAACTGTTTGTGGTGATGGATGGGAAGAATGGACCGGTAGCAGAGGGACTGGGGTATTGCCTCCAGTGCCTTCAAGGTCGGCTGCAGGAGGTGCCCCCGGGACCCAGGGGCAGTTGGCAGAGGAGAAGGATGCCGGGCCATGGCCTGCCGGATCCCTGGATCCAGGGCGCTCCAGGACTTCCAACATGTGGACTGGAATTTGGACTTTTTGTGTTTTCTGCTTTTTCTATTTAAAACGCCATCAAAACTGTGAATCTGTGACTGTGACTGTCAAATAATTTCACTGTGCTGTCACTCTACCTGGCAATAAAGCACCATTGAAACCACACACTGTGGACTAAAGTGTTTAAGAAAGAACTGCAGATGCTGGAAAAATCAAAGGTAGTCAAAAATGCTGGAGAAACTCAGCGGGTGAGACAGCATCTATGGAGCGAAGGAATAGGTGACGTTTCGGGTCAAGACTCTTCTTCAGTCTGATTTGGGGGTGGTGGCAGGAAGAAGAAAGGAAAAGGTGGAGTGTAGGCTGTGGGAGAGCTGGGGAGGGGAGGGGTAGGAGGGAGAAAGCAATGACTACCTGAAATTGGATACGTCAAACTAAAGTGCACTAGAAGTGGACTAAAGTGCATACACTTAAAAACATCTTCAGTTCCACATCTCCTGACCTTACCCATCGCTCCCAACATATTTTTCTCATATAAACCTCCACCTAATAATCCACTTTTCAAAATCGTTTTTGCCCCATGACCAAGCTTTTCAAACGATTCTTTCATGTGACTCAGCTTGTTACCAGTCTTGACAACGCTGGTGTTGGGAACTTTGACATAGGTTTCCACCTATTTCCACATGAGTGCTAGTTGTCAGACTTTAGCATTCCTGTTTGCTTCCAACAATTTTTATATTTATTGGTCACTCGTCCGTATTCTTCCCCAGCGTCCGTCTCAAACAATCCTTTTATTCCAAACAAGACTTCTTTACCATTCTCCAGCAGTCCATTCCAGCCCTTAGTGATACTAGGCAGTATTTGACTCTCTTAGGAAAAATAATTGGTCAGGTAGTGGAAGAGCTGATGAGGGAACAGTGATCATAATTTGGTAGGTTATTTAATTTATTTTTTATTGGGTTTTTTTAGAGAAAAAAAAAGAAAATAGAGAAAAATAAACCCCCTTAAACTAAAATAAGCAAAACAAAGAAAAAAAATCTGGTCTGCAAAGAATTTCAACAATTTAGATCCGTTTGTCGTCAAGTCCGTTCCACCGTATAAAGGTAAGAGAATTATAAGGACGCCGGGTCATGGCCTGCCGGATCTCTGGATCCAGGGCGCTCCAGGACTTCCCCTCCCCTCCCCAGCTCTCCCACAGCCTACTCTCCACCTTTTCCTTTCTTCTTCCTGAATAAATCTTCCCCAAGTCCTATCAAATTTAACCAAGGGTTCAACAATGTCACTCCTAATTTTTTCTAGATTTAAACATGATATCGTTATACGTTATGGAAAAGGAGTAATGGGCCCTCCAGTTAAGGTCTTGAGCTGGGGGGGCAGGAGAGAGGCTGGGGGGGGGGGGGGGGGGGGGGGGGGGGGGGGGGGGGACTGATTTCATGTGTAATAGAGGATACGGCAAAATGAGTTTGTGAGAGGCAGCACAGTGACGCAGTGCGGCGGCGCAGTGGTCCATCTGGTAGCATTGCTACAGTGCGAGAGACCTGTGTTCAATCGTGACCTCAGGTACTGTCTATGTGGAGTTTACACGTTCACCCTGTAAACCTGTGGGGATTTTTCAGGTGCTCCACTTTCCTCATACATTCCAAAGATGTTGGAGTTCGTAGGTTAGTTGGTCTCTGTAAAATTAACTCTAGTGTGTAAGGATGGATGCGAGAGTGGGATAACAGAACTACTGTGAACGGGCGATCGATGGTCGGCATGGTCTCGGTGGCCGAAAGGTCTGTTCAAAGCTGTATATAAAATTATGAGAGGCATGGAAAGGATATACAGCCAGAGCATTTTCCGATGGAAATATCAATACTAGAAAGCATAGCTTTAAATTCAGGAGGAAAAGTGAGAAAGAGATGTCCAAGCCATTTTTTTGTTCACGCAGAATATAGTATGTGTCTGGTTTATGCTGTTGTGGGGTGGTGGTGGAAGCAGGTACAGCGATCAGGATGCATCACAACTTGGTAAAGCAACTGCTTAGACAAGAGGTCAAATAAATTCATAGATGTGAACGGAGTCTAGTCCATCATACAAACTAGTCTTTCCCCTTCCATCGACTCCATCTACACTTCACGTGGCATTGTGAAGGCAGCAAACATAATCAAGGATCACTCACAACGGGACCATCCTTCTCTCTCTCCCATGAGACAGAAGGCACTGCACAGTGGGGGGGGGGGGGCAAAGAGAGAGGGAATGAGAGGGGTTACGTGAAATTCGAGAAATCAACATTGATACTGCTGTGTTGTAAGCTTCCCAAATAAAATATGAGGTGCTGTTCCTCCAATTTGCATGTGGCCTCACGCTAACAGTGGAGGAGGCCCAGGACAGAAAGATCAGTATTGGAATGAAAAAGGGAGTTAAAATGTATGGCAACTGGGAGGTCGCAAAAGGGAGCTCCGATTGGGGAAAGATTGGAGAATGAAACGATAGGTGAAGGGTTAAAATCACCCTTTATGAAATGCATTTTTTAATAATAATAATAATAATATATTTTATTGTCATTGCACGTCAGTGCAACGATATTTAGTATGCAGCTTCCAACCGATGTAAAAGAAGAGTAAAATAAATAAATAGCTGTGTGACGTGACCATCCGAGGGAGACAGTCCAGGGGGGATGGGGGGCATTTGGTGCTGCGGAGATCACATTGTGGATGTAGTATATAAAGTTAAGGGAAGTACTATAAAATTGCTGCTTCTTCCTCTATAGAACTCTCAAGCTTGAGATAAGGACAGAGGAATAACAAGTATAACAGTGGTAGCACCTGTCATACACACAAAACGCTAGAGTAACTTAACGGGTCAGGCAGCATCTCTGGAGAACAGGAATAGGTGGTGTTTTGGGTCGAGAACCATATTTGGACTTCACCTCCCCTGTCCCCTGCCCAACCATTCAAATCCCCTTTGTGGAAAATTAAATAGGCACATGACTAACATTCAATTACTAATCATTTTTTTATTTTTTTGTATTTTTTTTATGTAAACAATGTTTGAGTGGCACAATATAACAAACGCACTAATGCAACAAATGCAACAAAATGAACCAACTGTGAACTCCATTCACAATGTTTCGGTTCTGGAGCTGATTAATAGGTCGACACTGTTTTGTTTTCCTTAGTAGAGCTAGTTTAGAAGCAGTTCCCATCACTTGTACTGGTCAAAGATGCATGTCTGGAACACTTAATGCTGACTTTACTGAACGATCTCTGGTCAGTGTATACTGGATTAAATACAGGCACCAACAGGCTAACAGAAAACATGCACAAGAAAACTAACAGCGTCAAAAGAAATAAAAGGGTAATCAAGTGAGATATGGAGACGCAAGTAAGACTGGAATAAATTCACAAACAAAGGACAGTTCCCACTTTAAAACAAGGAGAAACATAATACTATGGGCTTCTTGTTCAAAGGATCTTAACATGGGATGTGGTCATTAATACTGCACTGGAAAGGATATGGCACTTTAGTAGTTCAGATCACTCACTACGACTCTTAAACAGCTAGTAGCTTGGCTGACAAACACAAACAAGCACAGTACAATAGCATTTGTTCACTAGTGCATCAGGGACACCATCCTCAAGTCATTCCTTCCTCCGGCGACAAAAACTGAAAAGAAAGTAAACATGTCGGGGATCATTCTGGGTCCACTGCCTCCGGTCTCCGACTGGCGCGGCTACTGGATGAAGGGCATGCGCTCCTTGTTGCCATTGTCGCCCTCGTGATCCTCCTCTTCCTCGCCCGCTTCACTGGTCTCCGTGCTGTCACTTGCCATCTGGAAGTAAGAAGGAGGACATTGGTGCCAGGTACAAGGTAACACACGGTGGTGAGTTATGGGGAGTGATTCATTAGACGTTCGAGACAGAGCGTGGAAACAGGCTCACCAAGTCAGCGCCAACCATTGCTCACCCTGTCTTTGACATTTCCACCCTGGGAAAAAGCTTCTGACTGTCTATCCTGTCTATGCCTCTCATTGTACTGTTCTGTTCTACTAATTTCTTCTCAGAAGGCATTGACAACACTGTGCTCTGAAGACTCAGACACTGAATATATTTGGAGCCACAGTAGACAAAAGGGGAATAAAAGTAGGTCTATGATTCCGGAGGTCTCTGATTCCCTCTTTAATCCTTTTCTTTAGTTTAATTTAGAGATACATCTTGAAAAGAAGCACCATGGCCCGCCGAATCCACGCCGACCATCGATCACCCATCCACACTAGTTCTATCTTATCCCACTTTCTCATCCACTCCCTACCCACTGAGGCAATTTTACAGAGACCAATTAATCCACAAACATGCACATTTTTGTGCTGTGGGAGGAAACCAGAGTACCCGGAAAAAACCCACGCGGTCACAGCAAGGACGTACAAACTCCACACAGACAGCACCCGAGATCAGGATTGAACTCCTGGGGCACTGGTGCTGTGAGGCAGCAATTCTACCACTGCGCCACAACTGCCTCACGTTTGCTTAATAAACCTATATCTTTGACCAAGATCTAGGACCAGACGTCATCGTCTCACAATCAAATTGCGCTATTTTAGAAAGGAGGTGAGGAGGAACTTCTTTAGTCAGAGGGTAGTTAATCTGTGGAACTCATTGCCATGGTGGAGGCTGTCAGTGGATAATTTTAAGGTAGTGATAGACAAATTCTTGATTATAAATGGGTTTCAAGGGCTCTGGGGAGAAGGTAGGAAAATAGGAATAGGTGGCAGAGATCAGCCATGATTGAATGGCGCAATAGGCTCGATGGGCTGAATGGCCTAATTCTACTCCTATAACTTGTGAACTTGTGAATTTGACGATCGCCAAACCCACAATCTCTATGTGGCTTTGTGACAGGTTTTATCCGATTTCACTCACACGAAGCTCCCTTGGGATGTTGCAGTATAAACGTAAGTAGGAAGAGTAAATAGGTTTCAGCCAGCTGATTGT
Source organism: Leucoraja erinaceus (assembly GCF_028641065.1). NCBI lineage: Eukaryota > Metazoa > Chordata > Chondrichthyes > Rajiformes > Rajidae > Leucoraja > Leucoraja erinaceus. The sequence goes on along the minus strand of NC_073393.1, from coordinate 25,122,757 downwards.
ATCATTAAAATGTCTTCTAGATTTACTGCAACATAAATTGCTATCAGCACTGGGCAAGTTAGCTCGCTGATGCCAGTCCCTGTGCTGAGACCCCATCAGAACCACACTTAATGAAATTGATTCAACTATTTATAGCACCATGACCCTGACAGCTTTATAAGAACTGAAGGGCCTGCCCCACTTGGGCGTCATTTGCACGTCACGCAGATTGCGCGCGAAGATTTTGTACATCCCAAAATCCTGGGGCGCCGTGTGCGACCGCGCGTCACTGCCTATGACACCACGCACCATGCGCGGGTAATGTGCACCATGCACGCATCATGTGCACGTCACGACGTGCGTGTCGTGCATCGTGACGCGTAAATGATGTTGCATAAATGACGCACAAATGACGCCCAAGTGGGACAGGCCCTTTAGTCTCTAGACACTCTTGTTACCACACCAATGTTGCTGAGGCAAACCACATTATCTCTATACTTTCTTTCCCCTGCTCTGTGAGGATGTTGGCCCGAAAAAAGGATGGCCTGGTGCCCAAATCTCTGGTGATGCAAAGAAATGCAGCAAATGTAGACAGTGTGGATGGTACTGTTGAATTTCAGGGAGAGGTGGCACAGTGCCGTACCGGGTTTGGTTTGGATTAGTTTATTTTTGTCACGTGTGCCAAGCTACAGTGAAAAGCTTTTGTTTGCCTGCTATCCAATCAAAGAAAAGAGGATGTTGCCAGGACTCGAGGGCCTGAGCTATAGGGAGAGGTTGAGCAGGCTAGGACTTTATTCCTTGGAGCGCAGGAGGATGAGGGGTGATCTTATAGAGATGTACAAAATCATGAGAGGAATAGATCGGGTAAACGCACAGAGTCTCTTGCCCAGGGTATGGGAATCAAGGACCGGAGGACATAGGTTTAAGGTGAGAAGGAATAGATTTAATATCAACCTGAGGGGTAACTTTTTTTTACACAAAGGGCGATCGGTGTATGGAACAAGCTCCCGTAGGAGGTAGTTGAGGCAGGACCTATTGCAATGTTTAAGACACATTTAGATAGCTACATGGTTGAGATAGGATTAGAGGGATATGGGCCAGGCGCAGGCAGGTGGCACTAATATGGATGGGACATGTTGGTCGGTGTGAACAAACTGGGCCATGGGACCTGTTTCTATGCTGTATGACTAAAAGACTGTACATGAAAAGTGAAAAGTGTAGAGTTGCCAGAGATTCGAATTCGATCCTGTCCTCGGGTGCTGTCTGTGTGAAGTCCGCATGTTCCGCCCGTAACTGCATAGATTTCCTCCGGGTGCTCCTTGTTTCTTCCCAAACCTCAAAGACGTGCCGGTTTATATTTTAATTGGCCTGCAAACCAGCATATCTTTAGAATGTGGGAGGAAACCGGAGCACCCAGAGGAACCAGGGAGAACATGCAAACTCCACACAGACAGCAACTGAGGTCAGGATGGAACCTGGGTCTCTGGCGCTGTGAGGCAACAGCTCTACTGTGAGCACCCGTACACTAGTTCTATTCTACACAATTTACAGAGGCCAATTAACCTACAAACCAGCACTTCTTTGAAATATGGGGAAAACCCGGACAAGCTGTGCTACTGAGCTATCCCAGACTCCTTCTTTATAAAGATCCCTCCCCAAGACTGCACCCCAATTCTCCGTTACTCGTTTCCATTAATACTTGTTACCTCCTGCTCGAACGAATGGTTCTCTCTGAGGGGATAAAGACCAGTGGCCCAGTGGGAACATAAAAGACACAAACATAGGCGTGCTATACATGTCTTCCCAGTGAAATCAGTAGTATTTGTCACCTAAATCAACCATGAGGATAGACTATAATTATATACATTAACAATGAAAAATCACCTTTGTTCTGGTTATTTTAGATTCATTTCAAACATAGATATAATTACAAAATAACACAAATTTACATTAATGCGAGGAAATGAAAGTCTGAAATGCCAGAGGCTCCAGATGAAATTATGTGAAATGAACCTTGCGAGTGATATGAGATGGCACTTTACAAAGAAAATAAACTTCATGCAAGATTAATTCAAAATTAAATTTATCTGCTTTGGCACTTGTTTCTATTTAGTTATTCTGAGGGTGTAGTTATCTTTGAATGTACTTTATGCCCATACCCAATGCTCCTTATTATGAGCAGCAGGTAATGCTGATATAGAGTTGCTGCCCATGATTCAGGTTCGATCCTGATGTCTGGTTCTGCCTGTGTGGAGTTTGCACCGACTCTTGCGTATCACAATGTTGGCATGTTTAACTCAAAGTGTTCAGACCAGGAATGACTCACCAGTGGTGTTGGAGTCTTCTCGACGTCCAGGATAAGTTTTCCTATGTTTCCTCTGTCATGGATTCGCTGCATGGCCTCTTTCACCTGCAAACAATGGATGGATTTGAACGTCAGCGGGATATCCTAAATCCAACATTGGGAATTGCAGACTCTCCATTCATTATCTGACACCTCAAGTCGACAGGCAACAAACCCGACCATAGTCCAATCTCCAGCAAATTTATATTAGTTTCCATATCAGTCACAGAATAAAAAATACTGCATCACAGCTTATAAGACCTTGCATTTAAAGAATCCGCTTAACTTCACTGCTTTCATGAGGGAGTTCTGTACTGTCTATAAGCCGTCAATGAAAAATAATAGTAAACTTAAGAATCCACCTGGTCTCACAGCTGGATATGTCATTCCAAGCTACTACTGAAGAAAAACAAGGGAATTTACCCCAGTGTCTTGGCCAGGATGTATCCTTCAGTCAATATGACAATGAATGAATTAATATTAGTGGGATCTCGCTTTGCAAAGGTTATATGCTAAGTTTCTTACACAACAACAGTGACTGCAGTTTTGAAGGCAGTTCATTGTCCAGGTAGAGTTTTGAGGCAAGTTGAGGATGTTGCTTGTGGAACAAATTCCCAATCTCACTGAAGAAGGGTCCGAATCCAAAACATCGCCTGTCCATTCCCTCCAGAGATGCTGCCTGAACCTCTAAGATACTCCAGCACTTATTTTGTAAACCAGCATCTGCAGTTCCTTGTGTCCCCAATCTTGCATTCATCATTTTTGATTGCAGGTTTCCTCAAAGTGCTCATAAATTTGCATGTGGACAACATAATTATCAGCAGTGCAACCCAAAATGTTGTCTGTCTGCTTCCCTCCACAGATGTTGCCAGACCTGCTGAGATCCTCCAGTAGTTTGTTTATTGTTCAAAATTCCAACATCTGCAGTGCTTGTGTCTCCATGAAGTCCACTCCTTTATGAATCCAGTTGGAAATAATTTTCCATTCAATGTCATCTCCCTCTGCCAAAACTCAGCTCTAATGACAGCTAGCAAGCAACAATATGTGTTGCTCCTTTGTCTAAGGAACACTGTACTGGCACAGTTTGTGGAGAGCCCTTCAAATACTGGCACAGTTCCACAGACCACTTGTCCTAACTACTGATGGATAGTGTCGGCTATACAACGTCATTATTGTTACTTTGGCATCAAAGAGCTATAGAGGCAGCACAGAATGAAAATTGGAAGCATAGCCATGCTTACAGGGCTTGTATGAATGGATCATTGATTTTGAGATGTATGTTAGAATCTGGACACACATTTAAAATCAACTTATTATGTAAATCTGAAATTAAGAGTTCGAGCCTGTAATGATGGCCATGAAACTGGGAACTTTAATAAAACTATGCTTGTTTGCCAATCTCTTTCAAATAAATTTACTCCCTCTCATCTAGTTTGGCCTGTATACAACATAAGGCTCAGAGCAATGAGACTGAATCTTAATTTTCCCTTGTTTTTGGCCTGACCATCAATTCCCACATCCATGAAAAACAGTTGGCTCATCACATCCACTCCATCTTGTTGATCGTTTTGTCCTATGAAGTCCCCGATGTCAGATTATATATTTCCCCCTTGTGACTATATAAAAGAAAATCACATAAATGAAATAGCTATTGCTATATAGCTATTTAAGAAATGGTAACAAATGTTTTATACCAATGTATTTTTATTGTATTTCCTGCTTTTATAATCATTTATGATTATGTGAAAACACCCAAACTATGTCATTATAATGTCATTGTGGAAATAAAGTGTAGGAAAGAACTGCAGATGCTAGTTTATACTGAAGATGGGCAATACATGCTGGATAAACTCAGCAGATCAGGCAGCATCTCTGGAGAGAAAGAATAGATGGGGAGAGAGGGGAGAGGAGGAAGGAGTTGTTTGAAAATTAGAGAAATCTACGTTCATGTCACTGGGTTGTAAGCTGACCAAGCGAAATATGAGTTAGCTATCAATGAGTTGCGTCTATCAATGAGTTTGTTTCCCCTCCAGTCTATTAATCTTTCCCTGAAGTACATGGTGAGACTTGACCATGAGAAACATTAGATTAGATTAGATTAGATTAGATTCCTTTATTGTCATTCAGACCTTTCGGTCTGAACGAAATTCCGTTCATTATTAGAAAGTCATAAAGCATTGTTGCTGCTTCCTCTAGCTGTGAAGTCACGAACAAGGCAGCACGGTGGTACAGTGGTGGAGTTGGTGAATGCTAGACGCCGCAGACTTGGTGAGCCGAAGGGCCTGTTTCTGTGCTGTATCTCTAAACATGAATAGGAGAATATGTCTTGGGTAAAGGGATTGGCCATTGGGTTGAGATGGAGAGATTTCTCCACGCAATATAAATCCCTACTGTTGAGACATGTTAAACCTTGGTTCAGAGTATATTTAAGAACAAGTTCCAGAAGAAGTAGTAAAGCAGATACAATAACAACATTTAAAAGAGCGCCAAGTAACTATCATGTTTGACAAGCAACACTTCTCCAATTTGCCAAGAAACAAAAACTTTCGCCTAAGAATCAACTTCAATCACATGAGTAAAGTTTTTTATAGTTCCTGAAATTTGGCTTCCCCCCCCCCAAAAAACTATTTAGAATAAAAAACATATACAAAACAAATTCTCTACAAAAACTCTTTATAGATTCTCAGTGTTTGTACATTCAATAGTGTCATACTCACCAGTGTTCGCACCTATCTCTAAACAAAACACTCTTGCCATTCATGTCACCCCCTGGGGTTATATCCCTTCCCATGTTTGAAGGATATCCCCACCGAACCCTGCCCCTCAATGTCTAGCAGAGGAAGGATCTGCGTGAGAGGACTGAGGTGAAACGGCAACATGATGGATATCTCGCTGAAGCAGCTATTACTTATCATCGAAACCTATCTCCTTCTAATCTGTGGTAGACAAAAATGCTGGAGAAACTCAACGGGTGAGGCAGCATCTATGGAGTGAAGGAAATAGACGACGTTTTGGGTCGAGACCCTTCTTCAGACAGAAGACGGTTCTCGACCCGAAACGTCGCCTATTTCCTTCGCTTCATAGATGCTGCCTCACCCGCTGAGTTTCTCCAGCAATTTTGTCTACCTTTGATTTTCCAGCATCTGCAGTTCCTTCTAAAACATCCTTCTAATCTGTGACATTTTTTGTTCATCTTGTGAAATGAGGAATTGGGGAAGGACACCAGTAAATGGGGAATAAGGGAAGAGCACTAGTAATTGGAGAATTAGGGGAGAGAACCTTAAATGAGCAATTACGAGTGAGCACCAGTAATTGCAGAATTAGGGTAGAGCACTAGTAAATGATCAATTGTGGGAGAGAACCAGTAAATGGGGAATAAGGGAAGAGCACCAGTAAATGAGGAGTTAGAGGTGTGCATGAAGAGATCATTTATGGTTTAGCTTTATTAATGTCACAAGGAGTTTGTACCGCTCTCCCTATGACCATGTGTTTTCTCTGGTTGCGCCGGTTTCCTCCTATATTCCGAAGACGTGGGTTTGTAGGTTAATTGACTTCTGTCAATTGTCCCTTGTTTAGTTTAGTTATACAGCACGGAATCAGACCCGTTGGCCCACTGAGTTCTGACACATTAACACTATCCTACACATCTGTCCTGTCCTGTGCTTTGTCTGTTGGAGAATGGACTTTTTAATGTGGGGGGAAGGGGGTAATCTATACTTCTAGGTCCCTTACCTGGTCGGTGAGGCAGCTTTTTCTCCGGGCTGCCCAGTCGACCCATCCTCGTGGCCTACCAGTGGGCGTGGAGCGCCGTTTCCTGGCGGGGACCGACCAGCACCTCGGCTTCGGTGGCGGCACAGCGCTGCAGCGCTATCGCGGAGCGGAGCAGGCGATGCCTTGCCTGGCTCGCCGCGCTGGATCGACACGCTGGAGCTCCGGTGAGCTGTGACTGCCGAGATCAACACCTCCGGGCTGCGGGTCTGCGGAGCGGAGCGGGCGGCCCCGACTCTAACATCGGGAGCTCCAAACCGGCGCGGCCTTGTCGGCTTCGGAAGCCGCGGTCCCCAGTTAAGAAGCGGCCGTTCCAGGTGGCCCAGCCGCTGAGAGGACACTCCCGACGCCAGGGCAACACCACCCGGCCAGAACGGCCAGGAACATCGGGCCTCCGTAGAGGCAATAGCGGTGGCCTCAATAGGCCTGACTTTGGGTGAACTGGGGATGGGGACTGGACATTGTGCCTTCCCCCACAGTGGTAATCCATTGAGGGGGCGATGACTTTTTGTGTGTAAGTAAACATGTTAGTCTGTGTCCAAGATGGCTGTCGGAAGGGAGAGTGGACGCTGGCGCGCTTTAGCTGCCGCTGCTCTCTCTTTACATTGTGTTTTTGATTTTTTTGTCTTTGGATCGAATTCTGTTTTTGATTTGTGTATTGGTGATGTCTATATTATTTATTTTATTCCGATTATATGTTTTATTATTCGTTAATCTCTTGTAAGGTGTCCTTGAGACTTTTTAAAGGCGCCCACAAACAAAATTCATTATTATTATTATTATTACACACACTGGGGACAATTTTGCATTTGCACAAAGCCAATTAACCGACAAACCTGTATGTCTTTGGAGTGTGGGAGAAAAAACGAAGATCTCGGAGAAAATCCATACGATTACGGGGAAAATGTACAAATCCCATACAGATAGCACCCGTAGTCATGATCGAACCCGGGTCTCTGGCGCTGTAAGGCAGCAACTCTGTGCCACCATGCAGCAGATAACATTAAAGCTATCAGAAAATAGTTCTACGGCAGTGCAGCCGTAGCGAGTGACCCCAGCATTTTTAGCTGGCAAATAACCCAAGAGCAGATCCGTAAAACAATGTGACCCACCATCACTAAGTGTTTAAAGCACCTGAACAGGAGCCTTTCATTTTTTGAGCCAAATTGACTTGAAGCTGACATTAGACAGAGCACTTAAGAGTATTATTATTTGAACCAAATGAATTATTACACTGCTGCTGCAATTTAATTGCTTCTTGGAAAACAATGTGAAAATTAGCTTGGCTGCGTGTTAAGTGAATCTCTCATTCACAGGCACTGCCTTTCCATTTTACTAATCCTATCAACAACTGCAAGCCTCATAAATCCACATTCCTATGCAGGGCACACAGGCAACTGAAATCCGACTGTTGTGATTTACTTCAGGCAAAGAGAAAAGAATTACTGGCCTGAATTCAGCAGATTAATCTGTTGTTGGCACCATATGCAATGCCAATTTAGCATTTTAGTTTAGTTTAGTTTAGAGAAACAATGTGGAAACAGGCCCACCGAGTTAGTTCCGACCGGCGATTCCCTGTACACTAGCACTATCCTACACACTGGGAATAATTTACAATCTTTACCAAAGTTAATTAACCTACAAACATATATGTCTTTGGAGTGTGGGAGGAAACCGGAGCACCTGGAGAAAACCCACACAGTCACAGGAAGAATGTACAAATTCCGTACGGATCGACCTGTAGTCAGGATCGAACCCGGGCCTCTGGCACTGTAAGGCAGTAACATACCCGCTGCGCCACTTTGCCACCATCATGTTTACTTATTGCGCATCTAAAGGTTTTGGCAGTGGGAATTTGATGATTAGAGCATTTGCTATCACTCCCATGAGAAAAAGAGACCTGGGTTTGATCCTGACTTCAGGTGCCATCAGTACGGAATTTGTACCTTCTCCCTGTGACTGTGTGGGTTTTCTCCAGGTACCTCGGTTTGTACAAGGATTGCTGGTCGGCACGGACACTGGGCTTAAGATCTGTTTCCAATCTGCATCTCTAAATTTATAACTAAAAATTAAAGTTGCCTCTAAGCTAGTTCCACGTTCCCCCAAACCTTGGAAGGTTTTTACAGAAGATAGACACAAATTGCTGAAGTAATTCAATGGGTCAGGCAGCATCTCTGAAGTAGGGTTTCCGATAACAAAACGCTGTCTATTCTTTTAACATAGAAACATAGAAAATGGGTGCAGGAGTAGGCCATTCGGCCCTTCGAGCCTGCACCGCCATTCAATATGATCATGGCTGATCATCCAACTCGGTATCCTGTACCTGCCTTCTCTCCATACCCCCTAATCCCTTTAACCACAAGGGCCAAATCTAACTCCCTCTTAAATATAGCCAATGAACTGGCCTCAACTACCTTCTGTGGCAGAGAATTCCAGAGATTCACCACTCTCTGTGTGAAAAGAGACCTGGGTCTCTTTTCCTACAGAGATGCTGCCTGACCCACTGAATTACTTCAGCATCATGTGTCTGTCTCCCACTAAACCTTTCCTATTAATGTACATGCTTAAGTGGTGTTTAATTTTGTCGGCAGGAACTGCAGATTCTGGTTTACACCGTAGATATAAAATACAGGAGTAACTCAGCGGGACAGGCAGCATCTCTGGATAGAAGGAATGGGCGACGTTTTGGTTCGAAACCCGTTACCCATTCCTTCTATCCAGAACTGTTGCCTGTCCCGCTGAGTTACTCCTGCATTTGGTGTTTAGTTTTGTCAGGCAAAACATTCGCCAAGGAAGGTTACAGCCTTCTGAGTGTAAAGTGAAATATATGATTACCAGGAAAAGTAATGAAGGGGTTGGGTTGTTATGACTATTTTATTTTAAGAGTAAATGCATTTAGCTCCAAGTTGTCTGGGGGCTTGCTGTGTATGGCATACTCTGAAATGAAGAAACCCAATAAATCATTACCCTTCTACTAACAGAAGTAACCTTCCCCTGTAATTTTCACATTTACTGCAGTCTTTCCCAGGCACTTTGTATCAATGCCACTGTGTGGCAGAAAATCTGCCACTCAGTTTAGATTAATTTAGAGATATAGCATGGAAACAGGCCCTTCAGCCCACTGGGTCAAAGCCGACCATCGATTACCCGTTCACACTAGTTCTATGATATCCCACTTTTCCATCCGCTCCATACACACGAGGGGCCATTTTATAGAGGTCAATTAAGCTGCACGTCTACGGGATGGGGGAGGAAACTGGAGCACCCGACGGAAACCCACGCAGTCACAGGGAGATGGAAATTCCACACAGACAGCACCTGAAATCAGGATCGAACGTGGGTCTCTGGGGCTATGAGGCAGCAGCTCTACCAGTTGGGTCACTGTGCCAGAGACCTGGGTTCGATCCTGACCACGCTGTCTGTGTGGAGTTTCTATCTTCTCACTGTGCCATCGAGTTGTGGAGGCCATTTTAAATCATTGAGAGATTGACAGTAAAAACTACTGAATTCAAACATTCTCAACACTAAAATAAAAACGGCATGACACAGAAATGGTATTTCAGGCAGATGCCAGGAAGAACAGCAACAAGATTCAGAAGATGGTTGCCACGGGGTTTTGGAAGCCAAAGGCAAGCAGATCCATGGACTATTGAGCAAAACACAAAGCACTGGAAGACTCAGCAGGTCAGGCAGCATCTGTGCAGGGAATGTGACACATGGACCTGCCGATGTTGAAGAAAGCTCCGATCGGAAACATCACTTCTTCTCTCCTTATCTCACTACCTTTTTATCTCTGACCTTTGTCCAACCTTCTGCTAATCAAACCACCTTCACTTGTATCCACCTATCACTTGCTAGGCTCTGTCCCATACCCCACCTCCCCTCTTGTCTTTCAGCTATCTCCTATTACAAACAGTCTGGAGAACTGACCTGACCTGACCTGAAACATTGCCTGTCCACGTTCTCCAGAGATGCTGCCTGACTCCAGCATTTTGTGTCTTTTATTGATTATTTACAAACCGTTTTCTTTAGGAAATTTAAGGTGGCACTGTGGCGCAGTGGTAGAAAGGCTGCCTCACAGCGTCATAGACCCAGGTTCGCTCCTGACTACGAGTACAATCTGCACGATGTTCTCCCTGTGACAGTGTGTGATTTACTCTGGGTGCTCCAGATTCTTCCCACACTCCAAAGACATGCAAGTTTGTAGATGCATTGGCTTCTTAGCCCCTTGCATGTAGGATGGTGCCAAGCTGTATCCCTAAAAACTAAAACAAATATTTCCATTGAGTTCCATTTTACAAATTAGCTTAACATTGGTATTGGTTAGCAATAATCTGTTATAGACTGTAACCAATGCCATAGCATTAGTATTGGTTACAGGCATTCGTAAATGTTTGTTCTTTGCTTTATTATACACCTACAGGCAGCGTTGTATTTTTAGTCAGAGCGTAGATAATCTGTGGAACTCATTGACACAGAGGACTATGGAGGCCAAGTCAGTGAATATTCTTAAGGCAGAGCCAGACAAATTCTTGATTAGAATGGTTGTCAAGGGTTATGGGGAGAAGGCAGGAAAATGGGATTAGGAGACAGAGATCAGCCATGATTGAATGGCGGAGTAGACTCGATGGGTCGAATGGCCTACTCCTATAACTTGTGAACATGTGTATTAGCCAGTTACTTTTGATAGATCAATCACTCCATTGCACCCTTGGAACGATGCATGTCAGTGCTGTTACGGACTTGATGACTATGTTGTCTTGAATCAGAGGATGTGAATAAAGGGCTTCTGGTGCTTTGAATGCAAATGATTAAGTGGTGAGCTAAATGAGGTATTTAAGGAGTTGGCAAGGTAGATCAAGAGAAGCTATTTTCTAAGTACAGACAAAATGTATACGGATGATTTGGGCTCAGCAATTCATTTGTTGGTGAAAATTTGAATAAAAATAATAACAATAAGAATCCTGTATCCTCTGTTCCTCTCTGCTAAGATGAGACCAATCCATCACGCAAACCTGCCACTCTCCCCCATCGACTCCATCTAGTTTAGTTTAGTTTAGAGATACACCGTGGAAACAGCTGACCGGGTCCACGCCGACCAAGATCACCCATAAACATGTCCTATCCTACACACTGAGGGATACTTTACAGAAGCCAATTAACCTACAAACCTGCATGTCTATGGAGTGTTGGACGAAACCAGGGCACCCGCAGAAAACTCATGTGGTTATAGGGAGAATGTACAAACCCTGTACAGGCAGCACCTGTAGTCAAGATTAAACCCAGGTCAATGAAACTGTGAGGCAGCAACTCTATCGCTGCACTACTGTGCCAATCTAGTTTTCGTGCTGTCCCGGGAAAGCAGCCAGCACAATCAAGGACTACACACACACCCTGAGTATTCCTTCTTCTCTCCTCTCCCATCGGGCAGAAAACATAAATGCTCAAAGCATGTACCACCAGACTCAGGAACAGCTTCCTTCCCCCCTTGTTAGCAGATTACTGGATCTCTCATCGGCTAATAATGTGTTCCCGATCTTCCAATCTACCTTGCTGTGCCCCATGCACTTTTATTATCTGCACTTTCTCTGCAGCTGTAACACTATAATCTGCACTCTGTTTCCTTTCACTTTTTGTACTACCTGTTTTGAACTACCACTCAGCTAACCACGTTGTATAATTTTATACCAGCATCTGCAGGTTCTTGTTTCTACAGGATAGGTTTAGGTTTATTATTGTTACATGTAGCAAGGTACATCGAGGTACAGAGGAAAGCTTTGTTTTGCATGTTAACCAAACAGATCAAATATACCAGTACAATAGATAGAGCAAAGGGGAAGATAAGAGTGTAGAATATAGTCCTCAGCAATATATCTTTACATTGCTCCTGGGCACAGTCCCAGGAGAAACAGGCGGTGCGGACACCACAAAAGCAACTTGAATTTATGTGATGTTGCTAACATATCCAACCTAAAGAAGATGACCAGTACGTCAGAGCAATTTAAAAGACGAGAGCGAGTTGCACAAGCTGAGGGTGTAAAGTTCCAAAATCTGGAGACTGGACTTCTAAAAACCAGGTGATGGAATTGCCCTGGCATGTAGACGAGTGGTGCAGTGGTAGACCTGCTGCCTTATAGCGCCAGAGACATGAGTTTGATGCTAACCATGGATGCTGTCGGTGCAGAATATTTTATGTTCTCTCTGTGACCGCCTGGGTTTCCTCCCACATTCCAAAGATTTGCAGGTTTGTCCGTTCATGGGCTTATGTAAATTGTCCCTAGTGTGTAGGATAGTGCTCGTGTACGGGTGATCGCTGGTCGGCGCGGACTTGGTGGGCCAAAGGGTCTGTTTCCACGCTGTATCTCTGAACTAAACTAAACTAAGAGTGCCAATATTGAGGAACAGAGGTTTTCAGGGCTATAACTCACTATTGAGAGGTGAGGGAGATAACTGGACTAGAACGAGCTGTGATGTTTGAGGGGTGTGACATACAGAATGATTACAGAAGTTTTAATCAATCAATGGGTAATGAAAAAATAATCATTAAGATGCCAATTTTAATTTGCGACAGAGAGAGAGGATCATGTCAGACACGTTGCACCTCCGAGGCTAAATTGCCTGATTTTGTTTGAAAAATTCTGTGCAATGCTTCAAAGAGAAAAACGTCACGCATATCATGAGGTGAAGAGAAGTCAGCGCTGATTCACAGACAGACGCAGGCAATGGGTTAGTGCAAGAAAGGCAAACAATGGCCTCCTCGATGAGAGTCAGAGAAGCCTGGGTGACATGGTAACCGTTGCCATGGAATCACTGATGTTCATGCACTGAGCTCATCTGGATGCTAAACAAGAACGTTTAAAACGGCATTTTAAAAGGCCCACAACCTGAGATCACCTTGCAAATAAAATAAACAAAAAAATAAGGTATTGGATTTGAATTTAACCATCTGAAATTCCTTCCCTGCACCTCTCCACCTCATTCACCTTCTTTGAGATCGGTTTCTGTGCACAGATTTATTGACTATTCCATCCCTGCCTATCCTCCTTCCCCCATTAATATCTTCTGCGCTGGCGATTTCTCCTTGATTATACATCTTTTATGGGCTTTGCAGCAGTTTTTTCAAGGCATTTTCTAGTGTCTGTTATGGATTGGGGTTGTTTGAAGGAGGGAATAAGAGGCAAAACCTATTAAATAAAAACTAGCAACGAAAAATATATATATTTAGTTTAGATATACGTGGAAACAGGGCTATCGGCCTAATGAGTTCACACAGATCACTTTTTTTATAGGTTTGTTTTTGCAGGTTGTTTTTACAGAATTGTCCTCTGTAAATTGTCCCTAGTAACGAGGGGAGCATCTATGATGCTTTCATCAACAATAATCTTAAACCAAGGACCTCTCTACCTGTGGCCTGAATGTATATGAATGTCAGTGGCTCTGTTGTATTATTATCAGCTCCCATCTGCCTATTATTGTAGCCACAGTCATTATCAGTTTAGTTTAGCAATACAGCATGGAAACAGGCCCTTCGGCACACCGAGTCCCCGCTGACCATCGATCAACTTTACACTAGTTCTATGTCCTACACACTGGGGGGAATTTACAGATCCAGGAGTGTGGGAGGAAACTGAAGCAGCCGGAGAAACCTATGTGGGTCATACTCCACACAGGCAGCACCCACAGTCCGGATCAAACCCGGGTCTCTGGCGATATGAGACAACAACTCTACTGCTGCACCACTGTGCCGCTCTAAATCACCATCATTGTGTGCATCAATGATTGCAAAGAATGCTTTTAGTTGCCCTGCAATTGTGTGAAAAGTGTGACGAAATGCGCATTTTTCTTTTCATTTATTCTTTAATTTAAACTGTGCAAACCAAAGGCTCCCAGTAGCAGAATGAAGATCAATTGGAAATGAATGGAAACAAGACCAACTAATTGATGACCACTTCTTTACTTTAGAGTGCGGAAACAGGCTCTTCGGCCCATCCAGTGCATGCCGACCAGTGAACATCCCGTGCACTCGCACTATCCTACACACAAGGAACAATTTAGGATTTTACCAAAGTCAATTAACCTACAAACTTGAATGTCGTCGGAGCGCGGGAGGAAGTCTCTGCCTCAGAGGGCGGTGGAGGCCGGTTCTTTGGATGCTTTCAAGAGAGAGCTAGATAGGGCTCTTAAAGATAGCGGAGTCAGGGGATATGGGGAGACGGCAGGAACGGGATACTGATTGGGGTGATTAGCCATGACCACATTGAATGGCGGTGCTGGCTCAAAGGGCCGAATGGCCTACTCCTGCACTTATTGTCTATTGTCTATTGAAACCAGGGCATGCATGTTACAGGAAAAATGTACAACATTCACACAGACAGCTCCCATAGTCAGGATTGAACCTGGGTCTCTGGTGCTGTATGTAATGATGCAACTCTACCACTGTGCACTGTGCCACCTATGTGGCGGGTAATTAAAGAGTAAGATTCATTATCGTTAAGTCAACTCTGGTCATGTCAAGCACTCTGTTACATGCACAAGTACAGTGAGGCACAGATAAAATGAAAATTGGAAGAAAGCCTCCTTTTCTCCATTAATGAGAATGTCATTTTCAGAACATCTGTGCACTCCAAAGATATCATTAGTGAGACAATAGTTGTAGTGAAATAATAGTTGTTAGCTTGTATTTTATTCAGCGAGGAAACATGTTGGCTTTTAAAAGAAAACCTTAGCTTATTTGAAGAAAGAAAAATTGCCAGGAAGATACAGAATGTTTTAGAACTGAAAAATGATATTAAGTGATTTAATGAACAGTGATGTGATGGTCGCGGGGGTCTGGACCAATCACTGACAAGTCCCGCCCCCTGGCAACGTCAAGTCCGTTATTGGACTTTTCTGTTGAGCGGCAGTCGGACCTTTGGCCTGTTGGCGATGCCGCCTATCGGTTATGTGGCGTTTCGACAGAGTGGCCATTCGGTAAGTTTGCTTTTTGGCGGCGCAGCTTTTCGGTTCCTTGGGGTTTAGGCGTCCTGCCCTGTCGGTTAGTTTGCAATTAGTCATCCCATCCTTTCGGTTAGTAGGAGTTTCGTCTTCAGACTCTTTTGGTTTATTGTCGTTTCGGCCTCGTTTCCATTCCGTTCTTTGGTTTCGACTTCTTTGCTTCTGCGCCACGTCCGCACACGTCTTAAACGTTGCGATAGTACCTGCTCCAACTACGTCCTCCGGCAGCTCATTCATTACACCCACAAACCCTTTGTGTGAAAATGTTACCCCTCAGGTTCCCATAAATCTTTCCCCCCCCCCCCCCCCTCACCATAAACCTATGTCCCCTAGTTCTCGATTCCCCTAATCTGGGCAAAAAAATGTGTCAACCGGATCTAGTCCTCTCATACCTTTGTACACATTAATAAAATACATTCATAGTGGCACTGTAAATTGTGTTGCTGTAAATTGCGTTACAGTTCTTGAATTTTTTATTTTAAGTTAGTCACTGTTTGGGAAAGCTGCAACCAATTACTCAGCACACTCCTAAAAGCAGCCATGTAATATTATCAGATAAAGGCACAAACTGCTAGAGTAACACAGCAGGTAGACAGCATTGCGGTTTTGTGTCTTGTTTTGTAAACCAGCATCTGCACTACCTTGTGTCTAACATTATTAGATCATGTTTTAGAGATTAAACGATACCAGATAGACCTTTTCCTGACTTCTTCCAAATCGTGACAGGGGTCTTTTGCATTAACCGGTGAGAGCAGATAATGGTTCAAAGTGTCACCTGACAGTTCTGTACTACACTGGAGAATCCACACTATATTTTGTTATTCAGTGACGAACAGAATCCACAAAATGTTGGCTTGGAGCCAAGGGTGCTGGTAACTGTGCCACAACTCAGAGATAAGGAAGGTCAGCATGTGAGAGAGAGAGCAAGAGAGAGTGAGAGAGGGAGAATAAGAAAGAGAGAGCAAGGGAGAGAGAGAGGGAGAGCGAGAGAGTGAGGGAGGGAGGGAGAACGAGAGAGAGGGAGAGGGAGAGAATGAGAGCGTGAGAGAGTGAGTGAATGAGAGAGAGAGAGAGGGAGAGAAGTGTTTAAAGAGTTGACTGATGATCATTTACCTGTGTGACTTCTGCATGAGTCAGTGTGCTGGGAAGTATTTGTCATGCTTTTTTAATGCTGTTCTTTTACATAAGATGTTAAAGGCTACAATATAAAAGTGATGTTTGTATTAGTGGAAATGTGTCAGACTCAATAACAATTAGCACGGGAGCACCTCAAGGCTCAGCCCCCTCTGTATTCACTCGATACTCATGACTGTGTAGCCGGTCATAGTGCGAATGCAATCATCAAGTTCGCTGATGACACCACTGTTGTGGGACGTATCACTGATGGTGATGAGTCAGAGTATAGAAGAGAGATCGAGTAACTGTCCATATGGTGCCAGCACAATAACCTGGCCCTCAACACCAGCAAAACCAAGGAACTGTTTGTGGACTTTGGAAGGAGTAGGACGAGGACCCACAGTCCCGTTTATATCAACGGGTCGATGGTTGAAAGGGTCAAGAGCTTCAAATTCCTGGGCGTGCCCATCTCTGAAGATCTTTCCTGGTCTGAGAACACGGATGCGATTATTAAGTAAGAACATCAGCGCCTCTACTTCCTGAGAAAATTAGGGAGAGTCGGTTTGTCAAGGAGGACTCTCTCTAACTTCTACAGGTGCACAGTAGAGAGCATGCTGACCGGTTGCATCGTGGCTTGGTTCGGCAACTTGAGCGCCCTGGAAAGGAAATTACTATAAAAAGTAGTAAACACTGCCCAGTTCATCATCGGCTCTGACCTCTCTTCCATCGAGGGGATTTATCGCAGTTGGGGCCTCAAAAAGGCTGGCAGTATCATCAAGGACCCACACCATCCTGGCCACACACTCATCTCCCTGCTACCTTCAGGTAGAAGGTACAGGAGCCTGAAGACTACAATGACCAGGTTCAGGAATAACTACTTCCCCACAGCCATCAGGCTATTAAACTTGGCTCGGACAAAATTCTGATCCATTATCTGTTATTTGCATGTTATCAGTTTATTTATTCATGTGTGTATATATTTATATAATGGTATATGAACACACTGATCTGTTTTGTAGTCAATGCCTACTATGTTCTGTTGTGCTGAAGCAAAGCAAGAATTTCATTGTCCTATCAGGGACACATGACAATGAACTCATTTGAACTTGAACTTGATGTCAACCTTTCATTCTCTGTGATACTCATGAACCGATGTCTCACAGTTCATGTCAAGCATTGTCCTTTCTAATTAATTTTCTTACAGAGATTCACAAATACTCCCATTATTTTATCTTCTAAATGTTCGAGAGCATTCCAGTTCTGACCAAAAACCAAATCCTACATCAGCATCAGACAGAAGCAGGACTAGCCATTCACTCCATTTACCCTACCTTACCATTGAATAAGACAATGACTGATATGGCTTTTGGACTCAATTGCACTTCCTCATTTGTTCTCCAGCACCCAAATAATCAATCCATCACAGCCTTGAATAGAATCAATGAGTCACAGCTCTCCAAAGTCTTTTGACTTTAGACACAGGCCCTTCAGCCCACCGAGTGCGATCTGTCCAGCGATCCTTGTAACGTTAACACTATCCTACACACTGGGGACAATTTTACCATTTTAACGAAACCAATTAACCTACAAAAACCTACCTTTGAGTGTGGGAAGAAACCAGAACTCCCAGAGAAAACCCAAGCAATCATAGGGAGAATGTACAAACTCCGTACAGGCAGCACCCGTGGTCAGGATCGAACCCGGGTCTCTGGCACTGTAAGGCACCAACTCCACCGCTGCTCCACTGAGCCGCTCAGACGAGGATTCCAAAGTCCTACTGAAGGAGATAAAGTGTTCCTCAACTTGGTCCTACTTGGCCAACCCCTTGTACTGACCATTTTTCTCCCTCCTCTTCTTCTAGGTTGCCTGACTGGAGATAATCCTCAACACAGCGACCCTGTCATTCACTAAGTGTCTCATGTCTAAATGAGATTGTCTCGTCTTTTGAAATCCAATTATATTAAGGTCTTTGAAGAAGTGCAGCTTCAGAAGTATGTTTGCATATTGTTAATAATAATACTACTGATATTTGCTTCAATATCAGTGGTATTAGTACTAATTTGTTCATTATAAGTATTAATATTTGTTTAAATATCATTAGCAATAATTTGTTTGTACTAATATTTGTTTCAATGTTTACAGTGATGGTAATATTAAGTTGGTATATTAATATATTAATATTTGTTTCAATATCAGGGATATGAGTACTAATTTGTACCTTATATTTAATAATAGTCATAGAGTCATTCACCATGGAAACAGACCCTTCAGCCCAACTTGCCTATGCTGACCAACATGTCCCATCTACACGAGTAACACTTGGTTGCTATTGGCATATATCCCTCTAAACCTATCCCATCATAGCATTCCAGCTGTTATCAAGCAACTGAACCATCCTACCAACAACTAGAGAGTGATCGAGAGCTACTGCCTACCTCATTGGAGACCCTTGGACTATCTTGAATTATACCTTACTGGGCTTTATCTTGCACTAAATGTTATTCCCTTTAACATGGATCAGTTCGCTGTGGATGGCACGATTGTAATCATGCAAAGTCTTTCCACTGACTGGTTAGCACACAAGAGCTTTTCACAATAAACTAAACTAAACTAAACATCCATGTACCTGTCTAAATATTTCTCAAACGTTGCAACAGTACCTGCCTCAACTACCTCCTCCGGCAGCTTGTTCTAGAGTTCCTCCAGAAGTTTGTTGTTTGGACAATTTATTTTCATGTCAGGATGGCGTGTAACCCAGAGGGCAATATGCAAGTTGTGGTGTTCCCAAGTGCCTGGTGTCCTTATCCTTCTTAGTGCTGGAATGTGGGACTTCTTAAACTGGTGTGAAATGAAGTCTCAATTTTTACAAGTTCAGATTCAAATTCACGATGGACTAATTTTCAGAGATAATCAAACTGCACAGACCAGGCTAAGACAATGTGTAGGAAGGAACATTACTACAGATGCTGGTTTACCCCGAAGATAGACACAATGTGCTGCAGTAACTCAGCATGATAGGCAGCATTTCTGGAGAGCTCCGCGACGGCAACGGTGAGTCGACACCTGAGTCCCCGGTCTCTTCCTGTTGGAGGCCGCTCCTCGTTGCGGATGGAATGGGTGACTTTTCAGGTTGAGATCCTTCTTCTGACTGAGAGTCAAGGAACTGGAGATATGGAAGGGTACGAAGAGAATGAAAGATGTGAAACGGACAGATCAAAGCAGACAACAATCAAGGAAATGTACAATGGTTCATTGATGGCTGAGAGGAAGTTGACAACGAGGCATACAAACAGTAAAATTAATCAGTACAGTGAAACTAGTCGGAGAACTAAGGTGGGGGACGGACAGAGAGAGAGGGAAAGCAAGGGTTACTTGAAGTTGGAGAAATCAATAGCCATACCGAAGATAGACACAAAAAGCTGGAGTAACTCAACGGGACAGGCAGCATCTCTGGGAGAGGAGTGGGTGACATTTTGGGTCGAGACCCTTGTAAGCTAAGCTGCCCAAGGGAAATATGAGGTTGTGTTCCTCCAATTTGTGTTTGGCCTCTCTCTGACAGTGACCGTCTACAACAATTGTTCAGAGCTCCAGATCAAACTGCCATGAATAATCTGATCAGTCCCACTGGGTTGAAAACAATGACTGGGATCACAGCCCATGGCACCCTGTCTGCTCGAATGCTTATATAAATCAATATGTACAGAAAAACCAACCATGCATTGAAACTATTACAATGCTTCATAGCGCAGCAACAGGCCTTTCAGCCAGAATGTCTACGCTGTACTTGCACATCCTGCTAATACTGCCTCTCCCAAACATTTCAGTGTAATCCTCCATTCTTTACTGCCTCAGATATGCCCTTTCCTGCTGTAATGCTGCCCGTCTCAATTACTACCTGCGTTCCACATGATTAGTGTCCTCTAGGTAAAGAAGTCTACAAACAAACAAAAAAAAGTGGATGCTGAAAATCCAAAGCAAACCCAGGAAGTATTGGAGATACTAAGCTGGCCTGGTTGGGCCAGTAGATAGACACAAAGTGCTGGTGGGTTTGGCAGCATCTCTGGAGAAACTGAATAGGTAATGTTTCGGGACACTTCTTCAGAGTGAAACGTCACCTATCCATTTTCTCCAGAGATGCTGCCTGACCCGCTGAGTTATTCCAACATTTGATGTCTATCTTTGATGTAAACCAGCATCTGCAGTTCCTTTTTATTACTGATTTGACTCAGACTGAACTCAACTCAACATATATGTCCAGGTCAGATGGAAGTCTGAGTATCTCGACCCGAAAGTTCACCTCTTCCTTTTCTCCAGAGATAATGCGTGACCCGCTGAGTTACTCCCCCTTTGTGTGTCTATCTTCGAAGTAAATCAACGAATCAATCATTCGGACACTGAAGATAGATGCTGGAGTAACTCAGCGGGCGGGACAGGCAGCATCTCTGAAGAGAAAGAATGGGTGAGACCGTTCTTCAGACTTGGTGACATTTTGGATCGAGACCCTACTTCAGACTGAGGTCTGAAGAAGTTCAAGTTCGTATTTATTGTCGCTTAACATAGATACATAGAAAATAGGTGCAGGAGTAGGCCATCCGGCCCTTCGAGCCTGCACCGCCATTCAATATGATCATGGCTGATGATCCAACTCAGCAGGACAGGCAGCTTAACCAATTAAGGTACAATGAAATTTGAGTTACCAAAGTGAAGAGAACACAATACACACATAAATAAAATGTAACATAAACATCCACCACAGTGGAATAAACATTCCTCACTGTGATGGAGGGGATCATGACAGAAGCCTCCTCGTGGCGATCCCCAGAAACGATGACACGATGCACTCTGTGACACATCGGGCGACCAATTCTGTCAACATGTTGGACCGACGACAGAAGCCAACAGCGAGTTACACGTCGACTGACACACGAGCGAATGAACTGTGATGGAAGGCAATAGAGTTCAGTCACCTTCCTCCTACAAGAAGGTGAAGACTGAGGTCTGTCCAGAGACGCTACCTGTCCTGCTGATTTATTCCAGCATTTTGTGTCTCCCTCCTTCATATATATGGGTCCCATCCGTCTGAAAAAAGAGTCCCAAACCAAAAGGTCGTCTGTCCATTTTCTCCCACAGATGCTGCCTGACCTGCCAAGTTCCTGCGGCATTTTGTTTCCAGCCTATAGATTCTTTGCCCATATCACACATGCAAATGTTTTAAAAATATATATATTTGCTGCATTGCAGTTAATAGATGTTGGTATTGTTCCAAATTAATTACCTTAACAAGTACTTGCTCTTATTAAAATCTGTTGCATGAAGATGTTTTAGTGTCAAACTGAGAGCTGATAAGCTTGGCTTGAATTTCAAGAGTAGCAATGCTTCAAGTGAGATATGCTATTTAGTTCATATGGGGTATTTCCATTTTGAGGGTAAAGTATTCTGGGGATGGCACAAGGTGGCACAGCGGTAGAGCTGCCATCGTACAGTGCCAAAGAGCTAGGTTCGATGCTGACTAAGGGTGCTGTCTGTATGGAGTTTGTACGTTCTCTCTGTAACCGCGTGGGTTTTCTCTTGGTGCTCTGGTTTCTTCCCACATGCAGAAGGGCCTGTTTCCACGCTGAATTTCAAAACTAATCTAAATTTTAACTTACCCCACTTAACAAATATCAGCTGTGGTTTGTCTGCTTGTGTATGGATGCCCCCGTTTTCTTCGTGTATGAGTGAGCAGACATTGAAATACAAGGATAGAGCTTAGCAAGGACTGGCCAGTTTTGGCCAATTTACTGCTTAGAATATATGTCCCTTTAAGTGACTCCACGGTGTTGAGACAGGAAATCTCAGCCTGAGATCCTGCCTCCACTGGACCCTGAGTGGCTGGGTTCTGTGTAATGACCTCTCAACCACTCTATGTTGAATTGATTGATTGAACGATATAGCAAGGAAACAGGCCCTTCAGCCCACTGCGTCGACAATGCCCATCGATCACTCGTCCACACCAGTTCTGTGTCAGCCCACTTTCTCATTCACCCCCTACACACCAGAGGCAATTTACAGAGGGCCAATGAACCTACAAACGCACAAGTCTATGGGATGATGGCGGAAACCGGGGCACCCAGAGGAAACGCACGCGGTCACCGGGAGAGTGTACAAACTCCATACAGAGTCAAACCCGGATCTCAGGCACTGTAAGGTAGCAGGTCTACAAGCTACACCAGTGGGCCATCACAGGTGTATTGTTCAAAGAGGAAACATGAATGATTTTGCTGCTTTGAATGAATATGTATTGGGTCGATAACACAATGAACATATTAATTTGACAACACAATAAATGGAAATAAGTATGTACCTATTGTATTTGTACATATACTTTGATGAATAAAGTAGGTTTTGAGATTACAAACAAGGTTTGATGTTAATTAAACCATAGATCTTATACTCTTGAAATATTGATATGAGCTGATTTCTCAGTCAGAAAAGGAACAACAGTGTAATATTTCAGCTCAACACTGCACAGCATGATAATTTAAAAATACATTTATCCTGCACTTTCCCCTGTTTGTGTTTCAATGATGATCCAGTGCTGTAACGCTTCTGCCTCTGAGTCAGATGGTTGTGTGCTCAACTCTCACTGCAGAAACTTGAGCACTCATTCTCTGACATACTAATAGAGATCTGAAGCTCTCCACTCTTCAGAGGAGAGTTTGGCAAGCATTTTTTCTCTTTATTTCAAATTTCTGTCATGCGCTGCATTTCACTCTCCACTCAGCTATGCTCACCTCCTCGGATAAACACAAATGATCCCAAGGCATAGTTCCTTGGTATAAATTGCAGATGCTGGTTTACACCAAAGAAAGACATAAAAATGCTTAATGAAGATAGACACAAAATGTTGGAGTAGCTCAGCGGGTCAGGCAGCATCTTTGGAGAAAAGGAATAGGTGACGTTTTGGGTCGAGACCCTACACAAGAGTAAGTAACTTGTGTGGCACAGCGGTAGAGTTGCTGCCTTACAGCGCCAGTGACCCAGGTTCGATCCTGACTACAGGTGCTGTCTGTACGTTCTTCATGTAATCGCATGGTTCTCCGGTTTCCACCCACACTCCAAAGAACTACAGATTTATAGGTTAATTGGCTTCAGTAAGAATTGTAAATTGTCCCGAGTGTGTAGGATAGTGCTAGTGTACAGGCTTCACTGGTCCATGCAGACTCGGTGGGTCGAAGGGCCTGTTTCTGCACTATATCTCTAAACTAAACTAAACTCAGCGGGTCAGGCAGCATCTCTGGAAGACATGGATAGGTGATATTTCAGGTCAGGACCCTTCTTCAGACCCTTCTGACGGGAATCAGTTTGAAGAAGGTTGCCAACCTGAAATGTCACCTGTTCATGTTCTCCAGAGATGCTTCCTGACCT
This sequence comes from Leucoraja erinaceus, assembly GCF_028641065.1. Classification (NCBI taxonomy): domain Eukaryota; kingdom Metazoa; phylum Chordata; class Chondrichthyes; order Rajiformes; family Rajidae; genus Leucoraja; species Leucoraja erinaceus. The sequence goes on along the minus strand of NC_073393.1, from coordinate 25,099,149 downwards.
GCTGAGTTACTCTAGCAATTTGTGTCCTGTTTCTTTGCACAAAACATTGGTGAGACTGCACTTGGTGTATTATGTGGAATGCTGGTCGCCCCATAATAGGAAGGGTGTCATTACGCAACTAAGGATCCAAATATCTTCACAAGGATGTTACCAATACCGGTGGGCTTTAGTTATAGGGTGAGGTTCGATAGGCTGGTTTTATTGCCACTGAGAGTAGGAGACTGAAGAGGCATATGAAATTTTGAGGGACATAGATAAGGTGGATAGTGACAGACATTTTTCCAGGGTGGGAGGAGGGCTTACAATAGGTTCAAGATGAGAGGAAAAAGACTTAGAGATTCAAAGGGAGCCTGAGGGGTAACTTTGTCATATCGAGGATGGTGGGTATGTGGAACAAACTTGCAGAATAAGCTGTAGAGGTGGGTACAATTACAATGTTTAACAGCTATTTGGACAGGTTTGTGGATAGAGAAGGCTTTAGAGAGATATGAGGCAAACATGGCCAAATGGAACTAACTCAGGTAGGCAACTTGGTCGGCATGGACAAATTTGGTGGAACGGTCTACTTCCGCGCAGTATAATTCTGTTACCAAAGTAATCCATTAGTTGTAAAATCCTTATACTTGGCAAATAGTTCTCACTGTGCTTCCCAGTTAAAGAGTCGAGCCAAAATTGCCATGCCATGGACGAGATGCACAAAATTGCCATGCCAAGAGTGAGATGCACAACCCTATACCCTCAGGCTGGTCATGAAGATAAAAGCTGACAAACAACAGTGAATAAAACAAGGCCTTGAGTTGAAATGTGCCAAGGAGCACCAGGCAGTAATTCTGCAAAGTATAAAATCAATGCATTGACAAAATCTGTACAGCAGACATTAGGTGGTCGAACTCACATCCAAGAAGACCATTTCATTGTGTATTCAATGACAGAGGTCAGCCTCAAGTAATCTTTCCTCTTCTATCTCAGAGCTCTGGAATCAATCATCTTTGCTGACACAAACTAACAGCAAGTAAATGAATACAGCAGACAATCTATACCCAGGAGTGTGTTACAAATACCAAAAAGTACTGGCACACTGTTTGACTATGACAATGCCATACCTGAAAGGACCTGAAAGAACCTTACCCTTCTTTTATCCATCTTCTCTCTGTAACTGGTGACCTATCAAGCGGAAATTCATGAGGATGTTGCCAGGACTGGCCCTTCGGCCCACTGAGACAGTGCCGACCAGTGATCAGCCCGTACACTAACACTAGCCTACACACTGGGGACAATTTTACAATTTACAGAAGACACTTAACCTGCAAACCTGTACATCTTTCAAAGTGTGGGAGGAAACCGGAGCATCCGGAGAACACCCACGCGGTCACAGGGAGAACCTACAAACTTCCTACAGACAGCACTCATAGTCAGGATCGAACCCGGGTCTCTGGCACTGTGTGGCAGCATCTCTACCGCTGTGCCACTGGGGCGCCCTTGATCGAGGAGTTGATCGAGGAATAAATGAGAATACCAGACAGTTATCAGTGCTGCGGGATTCTTCAGAGGGAGCAGAATGATAATTTCGCTTTGTTAAAATAAATGGTGTAATAATTGATGCAGCTGCAATGATTGTTTCAGTGAAGATGAGCAGTTATGAAATTGGACCTCAAATCCCAGCAGAGCAAACCGTGCAACCAAATTCATTAAAAGTGATAATTTGTGGGCTAAGGTTATGAAATTGAAACATCAACAGACAGATTTGTGCTTAAACGTACAAGCATTCTGGGAAGGAATGCTGCTCCCAAACCTCACTCCTCAATACCCAGTCCAGCCTACAGCTAACTCCAGTTCTATACTCAACATAGACACAAAATGCTGTAGGAACTCAATGTGTCAGGCAGCATCTTATGGAACTTTAGACATACTGCGTGGTAACATGTCCTTCAGCCCACCGAGTCCGTGCCGACCAACAATCACTAACACTATACTACTCACTGGGGAAACTTATCATTTTGTTTTACTGAAGCCAATTAACCTACAAGCCTGAACTTCCTTGGAGTGTGCATGTGGTCACCCGGAGAAAATGCATGTGGTCACAAAGAGAACATACAAACTCTCTACAGACAGCACCCGCAGTCAGAATCAAACCCGGGTCTCTGGGTCCGTGAAGCAGCAACTCTACTGCTGCGTCACCGTGCCGCCCTGGGGAACATGGATAATCATGGAACACATTGGGATCAAGTGTAATCCAGATAACTATGGGAGTCGGTAGGTTTGTGATAGATGTCAGCCGATAGTCTGTCTATTGTGATGGAGACAGAGAGCTAGACAATAGACACTAGACAGTAGGTGCAGGAGTAGGCCATTCGACCCTTCGAGCCAGCACCACCATTCAATGTGTTCATGGCTGATCATCCACAATCAGTACCCCATTCCTGCCTCCTCCCCATTTCCCCTGACTGCTATTTTTAAGAGCCCTAAAATGCTCTCTCTTGAAAGTATCCAGAGAACCGGATTCCACCGCCCTCTGAGGCAGAGAATTCCACAGACTCACAACTCTCTGTGTGAAATAGTGTTTCATCATCTCCATTCTAAATGCCTTAGTCCTTATTCTTAAACTGTGGCCCCTGGTTCTGGTCTCCCCGAACATCGGGAACATGTTTCCTGCCTGAAGCGTCCAAACACTTAATAATCTTATATGTTTCAATAAGATTCCCTCGCATCCTTCTAAATTCAAGAGTATACAAGCCCAGCCGCTCCATTCTCTCAGCATATGATAGTCCTGCCATCCCCGGAATTAACATTGTGAACCTATGCTGCACTCCTTCAATAGCAAGAATATCCTTCCTCAAATTTGGGGACCAAAACTGCACACAATGTGGTCTCACTAGGGACCTGTACAACTGCAGAAGGACCTCATTGCTCCTATACTCAACTCCTCTTCTTATGAAGGTCAACATGCCATTCGTTTTCTTCACTGCCTGCTGTACCTGCATGCTTACTTTCATTGACTTATGAACATGGACCCCCACATTGCGTTGTACTTCCCCTTTTCCCAGAAACAATTGTGGAATAGGGCCAGTATACACCTGAAACTAGGTCTGTTCAACATAACTAACAAAAACAGGCATAGTTGGAGCCATTGTGAGTGCCATACCTTTAACGTTATTACCAGTTTAGTTTAGAGATACAGCACGGAAACAGACCCTTCGGCCATGCCGACCAATGATCCCTGCACACTTACACTATCCTACGCACACACTAGAGACAATTTACAATTTTAACAAGCTAATTAGTCTGCAAACCTGAAAGTCGTTGGAGTGCGGGAGGTAACAGGAGCGCCCGGAGAAAACCCACGCAGGACACTGGGAGAATGGACAAATTCTAATAATCAGGATTGAACCTGGGTCTTTGGCGCTGTAAGGCAGCAACTCTACCACTGCGCCACTGTGCCATACTCACTGGCCGACTCCTAAAGCCCTCTGATCCATTAGGAACTGGGATTCAATTCTGACTAGAAAACAATTAATAGATATACCGATACTGTGGTGAAATCGCATAAGACAGTTCATCTAGGTCACAAAGCATTCCTTAGACATTCCTTACAAGGATTAATGAAAATATAGCAACTCTGATTTATCTCATGATTCAGGCCAAGCAGAAACCTGCGAGTTTGCAGTTTGTTATGCAGCTGAGATATAGTGATTGTATCTTCAATCATGTTTAAGAAAGAACTGCAGATGCTGGGAAAATCGAAGGTAGACAAAAATGCTGGAGAAATTCAGCGGGTGAGGCAGCATACATGATTGTGTATCTTCAATCATGGTAATGCACAAATGATTTACTGACTTTCTGGACCCCTGATACAGTTCCCTTGTCAAAGAGGTGAAAAGATGACCTGTTAGATAATCAATTAATTCGGATATGGTTTGCTTAAATAAACTTGAGTTTCACGTAGACTCTTATTCTCTTCTTATTCCCATGAATTCCCCAGAATCTACCACACACCAAGGAGAATTTTACTCCACGGCAGACATGTCCAAAACTAGAGGGCATAGGTTTATGAAAGGGGAGGTTTAGAGGGAACCTGAGAAAGAATATTTTCACCCAGATGATGGCTGGAATCATTGACCAAGTAGATGGTATGGCAGGTTCATGGACAGTTTCTTCAACGCTGTTATCAGGCAACTGAACCATCCTCTCACCAACTGGAGAGCAGTCCTGATTTCCCATCTACCCATTAGGAGACTTTAGAGCTATCTTTAATTGGAGTTTACTGGACTTTATCTTGCACCAAACATTATGCCCTCTATCTTATATCTGTGCACTGTGGATGTCTTGATTGTAATTAACCAAAAAGTTACCTGGAGTAAAGGGTATTAGATATAAGGAGAGGTTGGTCAGATGGATTATTTACACTAGAAGGCCGGAGGTTGAGGGAAGAATTGATAGAAGCATATAAAATTACGAGAGGCATAGACAGGGTAGACAGTCAGAACATTTCCCTAGGATGGAAATGTCAAAGACTAGAGGGTATAGCTTTAAGGTGAAAAGGGCAAAGTTAAAAGGAGATGTGCAAAGTATTTTTTTTTGTTTACACAGAGTGTGGTGAGCGCCAAGAGTGGTGGTGGAGACAGACACAACAGTGGTATTTAAGAGGCTTTTAGACCGGCACATGGATCAGCAGGGTACGGATTATGTGCATGCAGAAGAGATTAGTTTAGCTTGGCATCGTGTTCAACACAGCTATTGTGGGCCAAAGGGCCTGTTTCCGTGCTGTACTTTTCTATTGAGTAGAAACAACAGACTGCAGATGCCAGTTTACAAATAAAAGACACAAAGTGCTGGAGTAACTCAGCAGGTGAGGCAGCATCTCTGGAGGAGATGGATAGGTGACGTTTTGGCTTCTGGACCCTTCTTCAGGTATTCTATCTCCTATGCTACTCTTGTATTAGCAGAATATAGATAATGTTCATGTTCTTAAGTGATTAATATACATCAGTTTGCCATATATGATTGCAGACTGAACCTAGGAGCATTGACCCATGCCCTGAAATGAGTTTGCAATCCTTACGGTCTCTTTTAATTCTTTTCTCCAATATAACTCCCAATTTCACTGATCCTTGCTTATTGCTTCACACGCAGAGTACCATCAATTGTCTCCTCCACCAGCCTCAGCGGTTTAATGTAAACAAAATTGCTCAGTGTGAAATCCCTTTTTTAATTAAGTCATTTCTCTTCATTTGCGATGCGGCAATAGGCCTCGCTTTGAAAGAAATGTGCCAATCGAACTATTTTGTGCAAGGTCTGCAGAAACCCCAGTCCCAGTGCAAACCAACCTCCCTTCCATTGACTCCATCTACACCACGCTGCCTCGCCAAGGCCATCAGCATAGTCAAGAATGAGTCTCACCCCCTTCATTCCCTCTTCTCTTCTCTCCCATCAGGCAAGTGGTACATTGGTGTGAAAATGCACATCTCCAGATTCAGGGACAGGTTCTTCTCAGCTATTATCAGGCAACCGAACCATCCTATCAACAATTAGAGAGCGGTCCTGAGCTACTATCTACCTCACTGGCGACCCCTCGGACTTTCTTTAATCAGACTTTACTGGACTTTATCTAGCACTAATTTTTTATTTATTTTTTTCTATGGATGTACGGAAACTTAATTATTTCTTCTATGTAAAGTACTTTGACTTCAACGCGAGTTGATTTAAACGTGCTATATAAATAAAATTTACATACTTACTTCATCATTATTACCTTTATCGTGCACCTGTACATTGTGGATGGCTTGATTGTAATCATGCATAATCTTTCCGCTGACTGGTTAGCAGCAAACAAAAGCTGCTCACTGTACCTTGGTACATATGACAATGAACTGAACTAAACAATCCTAACATGCTAAAGCACACAGCTCATCATAGTTTATTGTTTTTTAGCAATAATGAATAGCATCCTTCATTGACACACATACAAACTACCGTATTTCCCAGCAATGAAGGTGCACCTGCGTTGACGTTGAGTTGCTAAATTTTGAAAAAAGGCTGACAAGACATAGCATTTCTCATGCTCAAAAAAAAAAAAAAAATTAAAAATAAAGAAAGTAACAATTCAATTTGCCCAAGGCTTCCAGATCTCCTCCATCCTGAATGACTGAATGGGTGGGGGTGGAGGGTGACGGCAAGTGGAGAGATGGTGGGAAAAACGGGAGCACACCGGGACAAGTTGAATCAGTTGTGATCTTATTGAATGACAATACTAGTTTAAGGGACCAATTGGAGGGAGAGTTCCTTTCACAGCGTGTGGGGAGTCTGGCCCGGATTGGCACAAGCTTACTCCTGTGTCTGCGCAATCAAGGGACCGAATGAGGTTACTCGCACTGACACAGGAGTAAGCTCCATCCCCGCTGTCCTGTTATCCATCGCCCGCTGATCTGCTCCGCTCTATGATCTTTGCTCTTGAGCAGGTCCCCTCACTGTCCTGTCTACATTGAAAGACATGGACTGGGCAGTGAATGCCATGCAGTGTCTCCCAGCGCAGCAGGTGAGGCCATGACCTGCTCCCGGCAGCAGTCAGAATTTAAAGATTTGCGGGAAGCGACTGACATGAGCGAGGCCAGCGAACGGCAGGATAGAGATGTTCAGACGGAGAGCACTGCCGGAGGTGACGGCTGGTTCCGCTGTCCAGTCCCTGCGGCCGCGCGCAGCCACCGGAGCTACTTCCCTCCCTGGCCACAATGCAGTAGCTCCGCGCCCGGAGCGCCGCAGCAGCGGTGAGTGAGTTGCTGGCATGATCCCCGACCCCCTCCTTCTCAACGCTCCTGCCTGTGCTGACCCGGGCCTGACATGATCCCCGACCCCCTCCTTCTCAACGCTCCTGCCTGTGCTGACCCGGGCCAGACTTCCCACACATTGTGAAAGGAACTCTCCCCCCTTGTGAAAGGAACTCTCCCCCCTCCCCAGCGGCGCTATCCTTTTACAGCCACTTCCCACTTTACAACCACTTCCCATCAGCTGCCACCAATGCGGAATAGACTTGGTTATCCCTCAGTACAGCAACATTGTTCTTGATGTTGCCGTACTGAGGGATAACAAAGTCTATCTTTCTTGGCTAACAACCTATCCTTCGGCCTCCAAGACGCAGGTAAATTTTTGTGCCTTATTTTTGGGTAAAAATACCGTCTTCATTGCCGGAAAATACGATACTTCGCGCTCCCATTTTCAGTTGCTCTTCATATCACAAGCAAAAACAAGTTTTTCTGTTACACTTTCACAATTTCAGGTTTCCCCCTTTGCAGAAGATGAAATACTTTCTGATCTGTTTTGGATCTGTCAAGTAGGACCATTCAAAATGTAATAACAAGGAACTACAAATGCTGGTTTATGCGAAAGGTGGACATAAAATGCTGGAGTAACTAAACAGAATGTTTTTGGGTAGAGCCACTTCATCAGAGCCAAATGGGGCGAAGGAAAATAGCCAATGTAAAGAGGTCATAAATGAAAGTAGTAGAATTAGGTCATTAACCCAACAGGTCTACACTGCCATTCAATCATGGCTGATCTATCTCTCCTCCTAACCCCATTCTCCTGTTTCTTCCCATAACCACTGACACCCGTACTAATCAAGAATTTATTTATCTCTGCCTTAAAATATCAATTGACTTGGCCTCCACAGCCTCTGTGGCAAAGAATTCCACAGATTCGCCACCCTCTGACTAAATAAATTCATCCTCGTCCTCTTCCTAAAGGAACGTCCTTTAATTCTGAGGCTATCACCTCTGGTCCCAGACTCTCCCACTAGTGGAAAAATCCTCTCCACATCCACTCTATCCAAGCCTTTCACTATTCAGTAAGTTTCAATGAGGTCCCCCCTCATTCTTCTAAACTCCAGCACGTACAGGCCCAGTGCTGTCAGATGCTCATCATATGTTAGGGATGAGGGATTATATATGAGCGGAGAGGGATGAGACAGGGGTGAGTAGATTCCACCACAAAATGCAAGTCACCCTCCAACAACAACTGCGGTGGAGCTCCCAGTGTTGGTGGTCAGTTTCAGTTTAGTTTATTGTTACGTGGACTGCTGTACAGGTACAGTGAAAAGCTTTTTACTGTGTGCTAACAGGTCAGCAGAAAGACAATACTTGATTACAATCAATCCATTTACATTGTATAGATACTTGATAAAGGGAACAACATTTTGTGCAAGGTAAAGCCAGCAAAGTCCATGGGACATCAAAGAGGTAGATAGTAGTTCAGCACTGCTCTCTGGTTGTGGTAGGATGATTCAGTTCCCTGATAACAACTGGGAAGAAACTGCCCCTGAATCTGGAGGTGTGCGTTTTTTTCAAACTTCTATACCTTTTGCATGATGGGAGAGGGGAGAAGAGGGATGGCCAGGTTACGACCCGTCCTTGATTATGTTGATGGCCTTGCCGGTCAGAATGAGCAAAGAGAGTAAAGAAAGGCAGCAACAAGTGGTCCGCTGTTCTCAGTTCACCATCCACGGGGGCTTCACCCCAATGGTGATTTACCTGGTTCTCTGACTGTCCTTCAGATTTGTTTTACTATTGTCTGCCTCCTTATCACCTCCCCCCTCCCCACCAGCTAACAATGAACCATTCTACATTTCCTTATCATCATCTGCTTTGATCTGTCGTTTTCGCACCTCACCCTTCCATATCTCTAGACTCCCTCTCCCATGACTCTCAGTCTGAAGAAGGGTCTCGGCCGGAAACATCTCCCATTGCTTCTCTCCAGAGATGCTGCCTATCCCGCTGAGTTACTTCGGCATTTTGTGTCTATCTTCGGTGTAAACCAGCATCTGCAGTTCCTTCGTACAACAACAACAACAACAACAACAACAACTTGTATTAGAATGGCACCGTAAACGTCACAAAGCTGACAGTGAAATATTTCTGGGCAACACTGGGCAATCAACGGCATCACAGAACTAAATAGAAAGGGAGAGACAATCTAATCGTCATGTCTGTTTGCAATTTCATTTTTTCCTGCCCTTGTTCAAATGATCTCTATTATTGATTTAATTCTCCCACAGCTGAACTGATATCACAGCTATTCATGAATTATGTCTCCTGCGGTCCTGGCTTCCTTGCCTGCCCTTGTCTCTCTTGATTCCAGTAAAGGACAACTGTGAACTTTATCATTTGTAATTTATGACGATGGATGGCACCTATGTCTTTTCTCATCAGTGTCTTCCCGAGAGCACCGCTCCTATCAGGCACGCTGTTCCAAACTAAGCCTCAATAAGATAAAAGCAATGGCCGGTTATTCCAAATGAAGGCAGTCAACCGTTTAATTGTTACCAAAAAAATATGGAAAGTGCTGGAGTAACTCAGCAGGTCAGGCAGCATCTCTGGAGGACAAAGATCGGCAAAGTTTCGGGTCGGGACCTTTCTTCAGTATGATTGTAGAGGGGAGGAAAGCTGGATGAGATGTGGAGATGGGATAAAACTAGGCAGGTGATAGGTGGAGATATGAGGAACTGCAGATGGTGGTTGATCAAAAAAAAAAGTGTCGGAGTAATTCAGCCGATCAGGCAGCATCTCTGGAGAACATAAATAGACGTTGTTTTAGTATTGTAGTAGGGGAGAGAAAGCTGGAAGAGAGGTTGGAGGGCCAAAGCCTGGCGAGTGATAGGTGGAAACAGATGAGGGAGGTTTTGACTGACAGATGAGTGGACAAAGGGAAGAAGACTAAAAGCTGTGAGATACGGAGAGAAAGCAGGTGAAATGTGAAGGGATATGCGGAAGGGGAGGGGAAAGGAGAAATGGGGACATCAGACCCTGGTTTCATGTTACCCAAGTACTTTCATGATGTGTAGAGGGAGAGGGGTCACCAAGGAACTGCTCATGCACAGGCATTTTACCTCCCATCGGATCCAGAAATGGACGGTTCATCATGCCCAGGCCAATGCAAGGTTGCAAAACACAAAGTGTTGGAGTAACTCAGCAGGTCAAGCAGCTTCTCTGGAGGGCATGGATAGGCAACATTTTGGGTCATGACTCTTCTTCAGACTCTTATCCCAGGTCTGAAGAAAGGATGAGAGGGGATCTTATAGAAACATATAAAATTATAAAAGGACTGGACAAGCTAGATGCAGGAAAAATGTTGCCAATGTTGGGGGAGTCCAGAACCAGGGGGCCACAGTCCAAGAATAAAGGGGAGGCTATTTAAAACTGAGATAAGAAAAAACGTTTTCACCCAGAGAGTTGTGAATTTGTGGAATTCTCTGCCACAGAAGGCAGTAGAGGCCAATTCACTGGATAAATTTAAAAGAGAGTTAGATAGAGCTCTAGGGGCTAGCTGAATCAAGGGATATGCAGAGAAGGCAGGCACAGGTAACTGATTGTGGATGATCAGCCATTATCACAGTGAATGGTAGTGCTGGCTACTAAATGGCCTCCTCCTGCACCTATTTTCTATGTAAGTTAAAAATCACCTAAAAAACATGCACATGCATACACTTCCAGATCTGGGCCAGAGGGATTCCATTCATCAATGTTGCCCTGAAATCAAATATAAATCCTCATTTTCACAATCTTCCAACTAGAGAGCAGTCTTGACCTCCTATGTACTTATTGGAGACCTTCAATTGGACTTTAGTGGATTTTGTCTTGCATTAAACATTATACCCTTTATCCTGTAGCTGTACACTGCAAATGGTTTGATCTGAATCTTTTCACCGACTGGATAGCATGCAACAAAAAACTTTGCATTGTACCTTGGTACACATGACAATAATAAACTAAACTAAAACCTCAATGTACAATCAAAATTGTAAGGTTTTGTCATTCACCAAAACACTTAATGTTTTATACACTTTATCCTTATCTGTACACTGGACGACTTGATCGTAATCACGTATAGTCTTTTCGCTGACTGGATAGCATGCAACAAAAAAGCTTTTCATTGTTCCGCAGTACACATGAAATAATAAACTAATAATAAAACATCAATGTACAAGTCAACAATGTAAGGTTTTGTTATTCACCAAGACACTTAATGTTTTATACATTGTATCCAGTGTCTGTGCACTGTGGACAGCTTGATTGGAATCAAGTATAGTCTTTTCCCTGACTGGATAGCAACACAAAAACACTTTTCCCTGTACCTCAGTACATGTGACAATAATAAACTAAACTAAACTCCTGGTGTGTTGTAAGTAAGACAATGTTCTTACCTCTTCCAGAGCCCATAGCGAATCCACCAAGGGCCTGATCTTCTTTTGGTTGAACAGCGATATCAGCTTGTCCATCACTGCTTTCACTTTGTCCCCTCGGTTTTGTTTGAAGAGAAGGTTGAGCAAAGAAAATCCAGCAATGACTTTGTTCTCTTCATACAGCTTTATGGGGTTCACCTTTTCAACCTGCCACCACTGGAAAGAGAAGATTTCCATTTTTATTATACCAGTTCGTTCACCAATCTCTGCCCGAATATCTTGAATTACTGATAGAATATGGCTGCAGTCTCAGGTGATACAAGTGTAACATGTCCCCCATTTTAATGAGCGCTGTAACGACATAGCTATGTGTTTCTGATATAACATAATCATTATTTAAGTGCCATGGATATGACCCAGTGATAACTTAATGCGTTACAGGTATACTATAGCTACAACTTAATGATCAAGGTGGAACACAGCTATGGCTTAATTTCAATAGGTGCAACAGAGCTACTATTTAACAAATAAGCTACAGCACAGCTACATTTTAATAAGTCATAGGTATAGCAAGGATAGGATGTAATGGGTGTGATGAAGAACAGTAATAAATTTAATGAAGCCAGCTGATTTGGCCAAATAAAACAAGCAGCAACTCTTCAATGAATGGATAACACACGATCATTACACAGAGAGCTTCAACACTCAACACTGAGTCAAAGTTTGGGGTTTGAATGATTCTTGAAAGTGAATGAGATAGTAAGCAAAATGAAAGTATGTTACTGTGGACTGCATCACAGTTGGGCCATTAAACCAAGTCAGGGTTCAGCTATACCTAGACTTTGAAAGATTCTGAAGAAGGGTCCCAGACCCGAATGTCATGTCCATTTCTCTCCACAGACGCTGCCTGTCCAGCACTTTTAGTTTTACCCAAATATCACTATGTAGAAGGTACAGCACAAAAACAGACCACTCCGCCCATCTAGTCTATCCTGGTACGTACTCTCCACACAACCTCCTCCCCCCCTCCGTACAACACAGGAACATGCACTTCAGCCTACAAAATGTCCACCACAAACATGATACCATTAATCTAATCTCCTCTTCCTGCAACTAATCTCCATTCCTAGCAGCATATTTTACTGTTCAATTTACCACCAGGCTTTTTAAATTTCCATGTAAATGCAAGATTGCTGCATGCTTCCACTTAGAAACTTTATAAAATATCATGATCATTTAAAAAAAAAAAAACATTTACACCTACTGCCCATACATTGAATCTCGCTTCCTGATTCCATGGTTTAGGCAAACTATTCATGCCAACATGTTTCAATGTCCACATTAACAGCACTGCATTTTGCGGTGACTTGCTATGCAGTGTTTCCTGTGTTATAACAGTAACAAGAATTCAACAATATTTCATTTGATTGAAGACACTTTGAGTTGGTGCAAAGCACTATACAAATGTTACTTAGTTCTTTATTTATTTCCCTCTTTTTCCAAGTGTATAACAGGATATTGATCAGCTGAGAAAGTGGGCAAAGATGTGGCAGATGGAATTTAACTTAAAGATAAAGTGATACATTATTGGGAGCTAAACCAAGGCAAAGAATGGAAGTGTTATTGAACAGTCACCTGGGTGGGTACGTACATAAAAAAGACACAGTGCTGGAGTAACTCATCGGGTCAGGTAACATCTCCAGTTGCTGCATGCTGGGTGTAGCTAATGGGTGGCACAGTGTCCTAGTGGTAGAGCTACTGCCTACAGCACCAGAGACCCAGGTTCGATCCTGACCACGAGTGCTCGTCTGCAGGCACGTATTCCCGGTGACATGCGTGGGTTTTCTCCAAGATCTTTGGTTTCCTCCCACACTCCAAAGACATACAGATTTGTATGTTAATTGGCTTGGTATAAATGGAAAATAGCCCTCAGTGTGTGTAGGGTAGTGTTAATGTGCGGGGATCGCTGGTCGGTGCAGACTAGGTGGGCCGAAGGAGAGAGGGTCTTGATCCGAAACATCATCCATTCCTTCTCTCCAGAGATGCTGCCTGACCCGCTGATTTACTCCAGCATTTTGTGTGTCCCTTCGGTGGGCCGAAGGGCCTGTTTCTGCGCTGTATCTCTAAACTGAAAGCATCTCACAGATACGTGACATTTTGGGTCAGTATCTCATAGTTCCCTGAAAATGGTAACACAGGTTGATTTGGGCTGTAAAGAAGAAGCATGGCATGCTTGCCTTTATTGGCAGTGGCACTGAGTACAAGAGTTGGGATGTCATGTTACAGTTGTATAACATATTGGTTAGACGGCATTTGGAGTATTGTGTGTAGTTTCCACACTATGGGGAGGGTTTGATAAGTTTGAGGGTGCAGAATGTTCACAAAGATGTTGCTGAGACTGGAGGGCTCCATTAGAAGAAGAGATAGGAAGGTTGGACCCATTTTCTGTGGAGGGGATCCCCTATGCAGATATATAAAACCATGATGGGCAGATAGGGTAGATAGCCATGGCCTTCTTCCCAAAATAAGGAAGGCTAAAGCCAGAGGGCATTGATTTAAGATGGGAAATCTAGAGAATGGATAGATTTAAAGGGAAATTTTCACACAGATGGTGGAAAGTGTTTGGGCCGAGATGCCAGGGTACAGTTGCAATGTTTAAAAGACATTTGGATGGGGACACAATGGAAAAGATTTATTGGGATATGGGCCCAAATGTAGGCAAACAGGACTAGCTTACATGGGGCATCTTAGTCTGCATGGATGAGTTGGCCTGAAGAATCTATACTTTTCTCCCTATATTTTTTTTCTATAGCTCCATATACTCTCTCTTTTCTAGATTGTTCTATTCTATTCTTCCTTTTCTTTTACATTATTAGCATGTAAACCTGGTGAGGGGTTCAAACAGCTATGTGAAAAGTTGTATAATTGTCACTAGTGTATAGCATAATGTACAGAGTGACCGATGGTCGGCATGGTCTCGGTGGGCCGAAAGGCCTGTCTCCCAGCTGTATCACTAAGCTCTAAAGGCAGCATTTCTGGAGAACACTGATAGATGACGTTTCGGGTCAGGATCTTTCTTCAGTTTGAAACGTCACCTATCCATGCTCTGCAGGGATGCTGCCTGACCCGCCGAGTTACTCCAGCACTTTGTGTCTTTCTTTACACTTCCTGGGACATATTCTTCAATGCATCGCTTGTGTAAGGTGCTCATTCACTGATCGGGAATCCTTCACAACGTTGCATCTGTGTTGAGCTGTAAGATGCTACCTATGAGCAGAGGATGGATCAGAGCAGTTATGCAACATAGTAAAGCTCTTGTTTCTGGTTGACAAAACCTTGAGCCATAACAGTACAGCCCAAAAGACCATTCAGCCCATCTAATTCTATGGTTAATCCATTCATCCCCACAAACTAGTTTTCCTTTACATTCAATTCCCTTTTGAAAATTTGAAAGGATAGAGCCATCTGTACTTTCTGAGGAGGCTCCGCTCTTTCAACATCTGCAGTAAGATGCTGCAGATGTTCTAGCAATCAGTGATGGCCAGTGGCATCTTCTTCGCTGTCGTGTGCTGGGGTAGCAGGGAGAAGGCCGCGGATACCAACAGAATTAACAAGCTCATCAGGAAGGCTGGCTCCGTCCTGGGGTGGAGTTGGATTCACTGGAGATGGTCTTGGAGGCGAGGATGCTCGTCATGCTGCAGAACTTCTTGGACAATACAGCTCACCCCCCCTGACACACTGGTCAACCTGCGGAGCACCTTCAGCAACAGTCTGATTCCACCAAGATGCAGCACAGTACGCAGCAGGAGATCCTTTTTCTCTGTTGCTATCAAACTGTACAACTCCTCCCCTCCCCCCTCCCCCGTGTTTTATGACTGTATGCAGACCAACTTCCCTCCTGGGATAAATGAAGTTGTATCGTATCATATCGTATCGTTAACACCTCTTCCACAGCCAACAATGCACCATTGTGAGCTCTACCGTTTGAGCTCTGATTTGTTCTGAACCTTTTCATAACTCGTTTCCCTCTCCCCTGACTCAGACTGATGAAAGGTCGCGACCCAAAACATCACCTATTCCTTTTCTCCGCTGAATTGCTCAGGTATTTTTGTCTCTATCACCTGTACTTTCAACCCCTGCTCAGATGGAAGGGAGTAAACCTGAAATGATCTCTCTCTTTATTAACGACCGCCATCGTTTTCTCTCGTATTATAGATGCTGAAAGAGTTTCAGTAAACCTCCGCACCGTAAAATTCAAAAAGGGAAATAAATGGATTTTTATTTGCTCTGATACATCCTCATGCAAAGGCTGTAAATTCTTGCAACCTATGAATGTGACAATGAAGTTCAATAAATAATATTTTTTATTCCACTGCACTTGAAGCACAATGTTATTATTATGTTTGCATCATATTTTGTTCATTAAAAATATCTCCATCTATTTGGCTGTGGCTTCATAAATTGGGCAAGCGCTTGTCACACCGTGGGTGAATTTACAAGCTGGTTGAAGCAGCCAGGGAGAACATTCACTTCAGGTATAGTTTAGTTTAGTTTAGTTTTGTTTTGTTTAGAGATACTGACAGTGCGGAAACAGGCCCTTCGGCCCACCAAGTCCGCGCTGACCAGCGATCCCTGCACACTAACACTATCCTACACACATTAGAGACAATTTTACAATTTTACCAAGCCAATTAACATACAAATCTGCATGTCTTTGGATTGTGGGAGGAAACCGGAGCTCTCGGGAAAAACCCACGCAGTCACGTGGAGAACGTGACAAGTACTGTAAAGACAAGCACCTGTAGTCAGGATCAAACCCGGGTCTCTGCCATTGGAAAGGAGTAACTCAACCGCTGCGTCACCATCTAACAGCCATTCACACCACGAAGATCGATCAGGTCAGCCTTGATCTCGGGTATGCCCAGAGCCAAGTCTGTAGGGTTAACCAAAAACATAATCCGATAGAGGCACTCTTAATGTGGCAACATCGTCATTAGGCTGCAAAGAGTGCAGAGAAGATTTACGAGGATGCTGCCAAGACCCGAGGGCCTGAGCTAAGGTAGAGGTAGAGCAAGCTGGGACTTTTTTACACAATGTGTGGTGGGTGTATGGAACGAGTGCCGGAGGAGGTAGTTGAGGCAGGTACTATTGCAACATTTAAGAAATATTTAGATAGGTACATGGGTAGGATAAGTTTAGAGGGATATGGGTCAAACACAGGCAGGTGGGACTAGTGTAGATGGGGCATGTTGAATGGTGTGGGCAAGTTGTGCCAACAAAGCTGTTTCCTTGCTGTATGACTATGACTATCGGATATGCCATACATAGATATAATCAGTTCAAACTCATGTACAACAGATAGCGCAAAGGGGAAGATACAGGGGAAGGGCAAAGTATAGTTTTCAGCAATGTAGAGCATCAGTTCCATGGACAAAGTCCAATGTTCTCAATGGAATATTGGTGAATCGGACAGAAGCCTAGTTATAGAAGGACCATTAAGAAGCCTGATAAGAGGGGAAGAAGCCAAGCAATTGAGAAACTTGGGTTTGAATATCCCCATGTCAGCTAGAAAATTAAAACTCTGGTAATTAAATAAAAATAGATTTTTTTTAAAGTTGATCATAGTAACAAGTAAAAACCTATCTGACTCCCTCCTATCTTTCAGTGAAAGAGATATGCATCCTATATGTGACCAAGAGCCCAGAAATATGTTTGTTTATGTTCATGTGAAACAGGCTGTTCGGCCCATCGAGTCCATTCCAACCATCAATGGTTGATGATTAAATGCTTCCATGCTTATCTGGCGTTGAGGGACAGACAACAAATGCTGATTGCTATCTACATCCACATTCCGTGAATAAATACATTTTATAAAACATTAAAGTAGGATGAGACTTCTGCCGAATATAAATGCCAGTAGAGAACAGATGGGCTGAACAGACTGTCTCTGGGCTGCACAATGTGATGTCATCTTCTGAATCTGCTCATTCGATTTATTTTAAGTCTGTTCTCAGCCCAACAAATGTAATTTCAGAAAGGAACTTTAGACTTCAGAGATACATACATACAAAACCCAAAGTCAGGAACAAACCCAGGTCTCAGCACTGCAAGGCAGCAGCTCTACCACTCACTCTACCACCCTGCTGCCCACAATTGTCCCATTTCCAAAGGAAGATATAATGGAAATCAAAGTGCAATCATTTAAATCACAAACGTATTTGCAATCAAATTTTCTTTATATCCAGCTTTGATGTCAGCATTTATATCACTTTTTATTCATGATGCGGCACAGTGGCACAGGCTGTAAAGCTACTGCCTTACAGCGCCAAAGGCCCGGGTTCGATCCTGACCTCGGATGCTGTCTGTATGGAGTCTGCCTTTTCTCCCTGTGACCACATGGGTTTTCTCTGGATGCTCCGATTACCTCACACATCCCAAAGACGTACAAGTTTGTAGGTTAATCGGCTTTGGTAAAAATTGTAAATTGTCCCTAGTGTGTAGGATAGCGATAGTACACGTGGGTGATCGCTGGTTGGCGCAGAATCGTTGGGCCGAAGGGCCGGTGTCCACGTTGTATCTCTAAAGTCTAAAGTCTAAAACAGTGAATAAAGTTACAATAAAAAATATTAACATGATAGTGGAGAAAAAAATGGAATAGCGGTTGGGCCACCTATAATTACACTAGTATAGTAACCTATATTAAATTATTATTGCATTTACTGGGAATTAATATTACAATCGAGTTTTTTGACAGATTAGTTGCAGTGTTGATATATTCTCTGACAGGGATTTCCAAAATCAGTCACAACATAAGGGGTTGACCATTCATAAGAGCAATGTGTGAACTTTCTTCACCTAATACAGAATAAGCCTTTGGAATTTTTCACCCAACAGGCCTGTAGAAACTCAGTCACTGAATGTATTCAAGACTGAGATCAATAAATATTTGGATATTAAGAGAATCAGGGGGAAATGGAGTTACAGTTAAAAAATAGTCATAGTCATACAGCATGGAAAAAGGCCCTTCGGCCCTACTTGCTCATACTGACCACCATGCCCCATCTACACTGGTCCCACCTGCTTGCGCTTGGCCTGCTTGCGCTTGGCCCATATACCACTAAACCTTTCATATCCATATACCTGTCCAAATGTCTTTTAACGACTGTGACCTTCAGGCACCAAACCCTAAACTTTAGACGGGTTTAGGAGGGATATGGGACAAGTGGGAATCATGTTTGAAGAGCCTCGAAGTTCGTGAATACGTGTTTGTGATTGCAAGGCACAAAGAGTCTTTAACATCTTGGTCAGCATAGGCAAGTTGGACCGAAGGGCCTGTTTCTGTGCAGTACGCCTCTATGATTTTATTGAACATAGGAGATGGAACAAAAAACAAAATGGTTTACTCCTGCTTTTCTTTCTAAGGTAGTGTTCTTGCTTATTGCATTGCATATGATTAATTTTCTTACTATAATGTTAGCAGAAGTTTTTAGAGAAACACTATTTACCAAATGTGCCAATGCCAAAGAGATAGAATCTCCCCAATATCTTTCAGTGCTCCAGACCCAGTCTAGTTAGTTGACGAGCCATCCAACAGATAGTGATCTTTGATGCAAGTAAACTTGTATGTCACACTTCACAGCGCAGTGGAATAAGAAAACATTGATGTGATGATTTCAAAATGGGTTTATCTATTGTGGTCAAACCACCAAAATACAAGCCACAAATAATAATTACAATGGCACAAAGCAACACAAGGCACAAGACAGATACAGGGGATGCACAGCAAACTAATATCCATCTTACTCTGCAGTGTTCTTTTTACTTACTGATTTTGCAAAGCTGAAGAAACTTTTAGTCTCCCCGGTAACCATATTTGAAGAGCCTAGAAGTTGGTGAATACACTATTGTGATGGTTGCAAGGCTCAAGAGTCTTTAACAGTAACATTAACCATTTAATGTTTAATTGTTTGCTTCTCAAACATGCCTCGTCTTTTGCAGCATTGGAACTTACCGTACAGGATGTAAGTTCCGAGCGGTTTTAAGAGGCCGAGGCCCTTGCCAGTGTTCTCTCCACACAAGCAATCGAGGACAATATCTACTCCTTCAGGAGAGATCCTAGAAATGAACCAGAGATTAACCTTACTCCAAATAAGCAGTTGTACAGGACGTTGGCAAGGCCACACTTGGAGTCTTGTGTTCAGTTTTGCTCACCCTGATATGTGGAAAAGATGCCATTAAGCTGGAAAGAGTGTAGAGAAGATTTACGAGGATATTGCAAGGACAGAAGGGACTGAGTTATAGAAAGAAGTTGGACAGGCTAGAACTCTATTCCTTGGAGACTAGGAGAATGTGATAGATGCACATAAAATCATGAGGGGCATACAAAAGGTGAATGCACAGTCTTGTTCCCTGGATACGGGATCGGAAGAGGGCAAAGTGAGATGAAAAAGACAAGGGAGAATTTCTTTAATCAGAGGGTGGAGAATCTGGGGAATTTATTGGCACAGGCAGCTGTGGAGGTAAAGTCATTGGGTATTTTAAAGTGGAGACGGATAGGTTCGTGATTAGTAAGGGCATCAAATGTTATGGTGAAAAGGAAAGAAAATTGGATTGAGGGGGAAAAACAGATCAGCCATGAACGAATGGCGGAGTTGACTCAATTGGCCAACTAGCTTAATTTTACTCCCACTTCTTATAGTAGAAGGGTCCCGACTCAAAATGTCACCTATCAATGTTCTCCAGAGACGCTGCCTGACCAGCTGAATTACTCCAGTACTTTGTGACCTTTTGTTCTCATTCACAAGTTTGTATTTCAGCTTCCGACTATCATTATCTCTGTAACTTTATCAAGCCTCATATCTGCCTGAGATGTCTGTTCCTTCAGCTCTGATCTCAGGAGCTGTTCCTTCTCCCCACCACTGCTGGCCAATGTTTAAGCTACCTAGGTCCTAAGGTTTGGCATTCCCTCCCATAATCCCACCTTCTAACCAAACCTTTTTCAGTCACCCCTCTTGCTACGGCCTGTTTGGTTTTAATTACCACCCGAACTACACCACCCGAACTACAGTTCTGTGAAGTATCTGTGAAGTATCTTGAGATGATCTTCCACATGGATACATTAAATGGATATGTTATGGCTGCTATTATGAGTGATACTCTTGTTGAAACAGGCAGTCCAGCCTAAAATGGATCTCAAGTCAGGAAGTAAGAAATCACAACAACAAAAAAAATTAAATGCTGAGTAGAAAAGATTCTGACTTTGCAAGTAAGAATTTCATTCTTCTGTTTGGGGTATATGACTGTAAAACACTCTTGACTCTAAAGCCTCAAATCTGGCAACATCTGATTGAATCTGTGTTACATCCAATGGGCAGCACAGCAGAAGAGTTGCTGCCCTACAGCGCCAGAGATGTGGATTTGATCCAATGGGTGCTGTTTGTACAATCTGCCCGTGACCTGCGTGGGTTTTCTCAGGAGACCTCTGGTTTCCTCCTCCACTCCAAAGACTTAAAGGTTTGTAGGCTAATTGACTTGATATGATTGTAAATTGCCCCGAGTGTGTGTAGGATAGTGATGGTGTATGTGGATCACTGGTTGGGACAGACTCGGTGGGCCAAATGGCCTGTTTCCACGGTCTATCTCTAAACTAAACTAAATTAGACTCAAAACTGCCTTCGGAAATTCCTCACAAGCCACTCAATTTGAGAGCAATAAACATTGTCCACAAGAGCAAGCTTCATTTGGAGTATTGCGTGCATTTCTGGTTGCGCAATTACAGGAATGATGTGGAGGTTTTGGGGAGGATGAAGAGGAGGGTTACCAAAATGCTACCAGGATTAGAGGGTTTCAGCTACAGGCAGAGGTTGAATAAACTTGGATTGTTTTCTCTGGAACAACGGAGGCTGAGGGGAAAGAATAGATGTATATACAGGCTTAGATACGATAGACTGACTGAACCTTTTTTCCCCAGGGTGGAAATGTCCAAGACTAGAGGGCAGAGCTATAAGGTGAAATTGGAAAAATATAATGATGCGTGGGGCAAGTTATTTTTTTACACAATGGGTTGTTGGAGCCTGAAACATTGCATTGGTGGAAGCAGACACAATAGTGGCATTTAAGAAGCTTTTAAATATTTGCAGGGATTGGAGGGATATGGATCACATGCAGGCAGATTAGATCAGTTTAGTTTGACATCATGTTCGGCACAAACATTATGGGCCGACGGGCCCATTCCTGGGCTGTACTGCTCCATCTTCTATCGATGTTCACATCCCATGAACGAGTGAAGTAGCATCAAACGTAGACTTCTGAGGATGAGATGACCCGAGCTCTCAGTTAGCCGGTGTCTGGCGTGTAAACCAGTGATTGTTCCCCTTTCAAGACTGTAGCTGCCTCACTGGAACCCCAAGTGGCGTTCCAACCAAGGACAGAAAACACAGCCACAATCCATTCAATGTCAAGCCATTTATCCACAAGCTTAACAAAAGTCCCTGCCCAATAGCTCCAGCCTTGGTAAGGAGCTGGCATTCAGGATTCACTGAAGGCTCCCCTGCCCCCGCTGTCTTACCTTTTCACATCTTGCACATAATCGGCGTTCCTGTCAATGAAATGAGTGATGGTGTCCTTGATGGCTTCGTGCTTGAAAGAGGAGGCCGTTCCAAACACCGTCACATCTGGAATGGTGGAGCACAGCTGGGCCACGGCTTGACCCTGCAGCAAACACATTCACATCATGCTTTAGTTTGGTTACCTGCCAGCGACCTCCCCTATCTACACTAGCACTATCCTACACACTGGGGGACAATTTGCAATTTTGTCCAAAGCCAATTAACCTATAAACCCGCACGTCTTTGGAGCATGGGAGAAAACCAGAGCACCATGTGGCCACAGGGAGTATGTATAAACTACACGCAGACAGCACCCATAGTCAGAAATGAACCTGGGTCTCTGGCGCTGTAAGGCAGCAACTCGACTGCTACGCTGTGCCGCTTCCCGAAGCAGCTCTTTAAGCCTCAAACATACAAACTCCAGCACAGTGGCACAGCGGTAGAGTTGCTGCCTTACAGCGCCAGACACCTGGAGTTGATCCTGACTACAGGTGCTGTCTATATGGCGTTTGTATGTTCTGCCTGTGACCTTGTATGTTTTCTAGTGTGTAGGATAGTCTTCAGCGCTAGTGAGGTGATCACTGGTCGGCACGGGCTCGGTGAGCTGTAGGACCTGTTTCCATGCTAAGGGAAAGGAATTGTCAATGTTTCAGGTCCTAATGCAAGGTTCGACACAAAGTTTTGATAATTCCTATTTGCCAATGGATTCTGTGGCACAGTGGCACAGCAGGTAGAGCTGCTGCCTCACAGCTCCAGAGACTTGAGTTTGATGCTGATCTCGGGTACAGTCTGCGTGGGGTTTGCACTTTCTCCTCGTGACCTTGTCTCCTTGTCACAAGGAGAAGGTGCAAACACCATGCAGACAGCACCTCCTGGATTTATTGGTGATAATTTTCCAATGTTCTATAGACTCAGGATCAGTTCCTGCGGATTAGAGGGTAGCTAATGTTATACCACTTTTTAAGAAAGGCGGGAGAGAGAAAACAGGGAATTATAGACCAGTTAGCCTGACATCGGTGGTGGGGAAGATGCTGGAGTCAATTATAATAGATGAAATAGCCGCACATTTGGATAGCAGTAACAGGATCGGTCCAAGTCAGCATGGATTTACGAAGGGGAAGTCATGCTTGACTAATCGTCTGGAATTTTTTGAAGATGTAACTAGGAAAATGGACAAGGGAGAGCCAGTGGATGAAGTGTACCTGGACTTTCAGAAAGCATTTGATAAGGTCCCACATAGGAGATTAGTGGGCAAAACTAGGCCACATGGTATTGGGGGTAGAGTGCTGACATGGATAGAGAAGTGGTTGGCAGACAGGAAACAAAGAGTAGGGATTAACGGCTCCCTTTCAGAATGGCAGGCAGTGATAGTGCGGTACCGCAAGATTTGGTGCTGGGACCACAGCTATTTACAACAAACATCAATGATTTGGATGAAGGGATTCAAACTAACATTAGTAAATTTGCAGATGACACAAAGCTGGGTGACAGAGACAGAGAGAGAACCGCTGGAAAATGGGCGATTGAAAGACAGAAACCGAGAGACAGACAGAGGGACAGAAAGAGAGACAGAGAGAGTGAGAGAGAGACAGAGAGAGTGAGCGAGAGACAGAGAGAGAGAGACAGAGAGAGATGTCAGGAAGATAAATACAAATTTACTCTCAATGGTATTCTTATCGAACACACTATGAGCTATACTTACCTTGGTCTACCTGTTTCAGCATCAGGGAGCTTCAATGTGGCAGTGAATGCACTAAAAGAGAAAGCTCTCGAAGAGCTCTGTATGCAATAAAAAGAAGATTCTACAACATCCAAATTCCAATTAAAATCTGGCTTAAAATATTTGACAGTGTAATCCAGCCTATTGCGCTTTATGGTAGTGAAGTATGGGGTCCGCTCAGTCACCATAGTTATAGTAAATGGGAAAAACATACAACGGAGACCCTGCATGCGGAATTTTGACGGAACATCCTCCGTATCCAAAGGCAAACACCAACAAACGCATGTCGGGCAGAACTAGACAGATACCCACTGATAATAAATATCCAGAAAAGAGCACTACATTTTTGGAATCACCTTAAATCTAGCCCCCCAGATCCCCTCCAGTTTAAAGCCCAAGGGGGGAACCCAGAAAAGAGTTCCCTGTGTCAGTTGGTACTGAGACTAACTACCCCTATTCAGACGCTATCGTGGTTAAATCCTGTAACCAGCCTCAGATCGCTACTGACCCCACAATCACCAGTTAGAGTAAGCCCAAATTATCAACAATGTAAATAAACGTATTTGGAACATTGGGATAAAGAAACCAAAAGCCAAAGCAGATTAGAATGTTACCGTGCCCTAAAAGCGCCAGATAAATTGGCAGACTATCCTGACTACAGGTGCTGGAGATATAAAGTTTGTAGTTCTGCCTGTGACCAAATACAGGTTTTCTAGTATTTGGCAGTTGAAAAAGTTAGTGAGTGATCACTGGTCGGCCAAGGCTCGGTGAGCTGTAGGACCTGTTTCCATGCTAAGGGAAAGGAATTGTCAATGTTTTAGGTCCTAATGCAAGGTTCGACACAAAGTTTTGATAATTCCTATTTGCCGATGGATTCTGTGGCACAGTGGCACAGCAGGTGGAGCTGCTGCCTCACAGCTCCAGAGACTTGAGTTTGATGCTGATCTCAGGTACAGTCTGCGTGGGGTTTGCACATTCTCCTCGTGACCTTGTCTCCTTGTCACAAGGAGAAGGTGCAAACACCATGCAGACAGCACCTCCTGGATTTATTGGTGATCATTTTCCAATGTTCTATAGACTCAGGATCAGTTCCTGCGGATTAGAGGGTAGCTAATGTTATACCACTTTTTAAGAAAGGCGGGAGAGAGAAAACAGGGAATTATAGACCAGTTAGCCTGACATCGGTGGTGGGGAAGATGCTGGAGTCAATTATAATAGATGAAATAGCCGCACATTTGGATAGTAGTAACAGGATCAGTCCGAGTCAGCATGGATTTACGAAGGGGAAGTCATGCTTGACTAATCTTCTGGAATTTTTTGAAGATGTAACTAGGAAAATGGACAAGGGAGAGCCAGTGGATGTAGTATACCTGGACTTTCAGAAAGCATTTGATAAGGTCCCACATAGGAGATTAGTGGGCAAAACTAGGCCACATGGTATTGGGGGTAGAGTGCTGACATGGATAGAGAAGTGGTTGGCAGACAGGAAACAAAGAGTAGGGATTAACGGCTCCCTTTCAGAATGGCAGGCAGTGATAGTGCGGTACCGCAAGATTTGGTGCTGGGACCACAGCTATTTACAACAAACATCAATGATTTGGATGAAGGGATTCAAACTAACATTAGTAAATTTGCAGATGACACAAAGCTGGGTGACAGAGACAGAGAGAGAACCGCTGGAAAATGGGCGATTGAAAGACAGAAACAGAGAGACGGACAGAGGGACAGAAAGAGAGACAGAGAAAGTGAGAGAGAGACAGAGAGAGTGAGAGAGAGACAGAGAGAGACAGAGAGAGAGAGAGAGACAGAGAGAGATGTCAGGAAGATAAATACAAATTTACTCTCAATGGTATTGTTATCGAACACACTATGAGCTATACTTACCTTGGTCTACCTGTTTCAGCATCAGGGAGCTTCAATGTGGCAGTGAATGCACTAAAAGAGAAAGCTCTCGAAGAGCTCTGTATGCAATAAAAAGAAGATTCTACAACATCCAAATTCCAATTAAAATCTGGCTTAAAATATTTGACAGTGTAATCCAGCCTATTGCGCTTTATGGTGGTGAAGTATGGGGTCCGCTCAGTCACCATAGTTATAGTAAATGGGAAAAACATACAACAGAGGCCCTGCATGCGGAATATTGTCGGAACATCCTCCGTATCCAAAGGACAACACCAACAAACGCATGTAGGGCGGAACTAGGCAGATACTCATTGATAATAAATATCCAGAAAAGAGCACTACATTTTTGGAATCACCTTAAATCTAGCCCCCTAGATACCCTCCAGTTTAAAGCCCTTCAAACACAAGAGGAGAGCCCAGAAAAGAGTTCCCTGTGTCAGTTGGTACTGAGACTAACTACCCCTATTCAGTTAAACCCTATCCAGTTAAATCCTGACCAGCCTCAGATCAATACTGACCCCCAATCACCAGTTAGAGTGAACCAAATTATCAAACAATGTAAAGAAACGTACTTGGAACATTGGGATAAAGAAACCAAAAGCCAAAGCAGATTAGAATGTTACCGTGCCCTAAAAAGAAATTATGAATTGGCAGACTATCTCTCAACTGTTAGAGGAGACATAAAGCAGAGACAGACCCTCACCAAATACAGGTTAAGTGACCACTATTTGGCAGTTGAAAAAGGAAGACAGAAGAGATTCTGGCAACCAAGAGAAAACAGAATATGCGGCCACTGTTTGACAGATGAGGTTGAAACAGAGGTGCACTTCCTCCTAAAATGCAAAAAATTGGACAAAACAAGGAAAGCATACTTTGACAAACTCAGTGTGGCAACCCCTGATTTTAAAGAACTAGATGATACATCAAAACTAAGAATAATCTTTGGCGAAGGAAATACGGCACATCTTGGTGCACAATACGTAACAGCATGCCATAACCTGAGAGACGGTGAATGACCAACATGCACATATGTACGCACACACTAATTGACATTAACTGACACTAAGAAATTAATATTGAATTGCTAAACTTGCTATTCTGTTGTACTGCTTACAGCTGCAAGAACGTGTAGCAATCAATAAAGGGCTATAGGCCTATTGTGAGTTTATGTACAGGGACATATCTATCCATGCACTGTATACTTGTATTTATACTTATGCATTTTAAATATGTATGTCATGTTTTATACTTTGGCAATATAACAATGTATTTTTATCATGCCAATAAAGTTTTAAATTTAAAAAAGAGAGAGAGAGAGAGAGACAGACAGAGAGAACAGCTGGAAGATGAAGCTGATGAAAGAGAAGGTGGATCAAATCCATGAACATGGAATGAATTAATTCATCAATTTTATTTTTACAATAAAAATAGATCACAGAGGATTCCTGCAGCAGGCATTGTATTGGTGAAGGCATTGCCTTCCTTAGATCAGTGTACCATAATGAGCTGCCTGTGTCATACACAATTCTCTGCAGAACTGACACTGTCGATGACATATCTCATTGCCATCGCACAAAGCGAGGCCTCAATGCTATTCCTTCCACAAGGTCACCATCAGCACAGTGGCCAGAGGTGCTTTGATGTTAGTTATTGAATTGAACTGATAGCTACAGCAAGGATACCAGCCATCGATCAGCCATTCACACTAGTTCTATGTTATCCGCATTCACTCCTGACACACATCTTTGGGATGTGCAACAAAATCACAGCACCCAGAGAAATCCCACCTGTCACAGGGGGGAACCGGATTCCATCCTGACCTCGGTATGGAGTTTGCATGTTTCCCCTGTTTCTGCATTGGTTTCATCTGGGGTGCTCCAGTTTCCTCCCACATCCCAAAGATGTGCGGATGTGTCGGTTTATTGGCTTCTGAAAATTACCCTTAGTGTGCAGGGAATGTGCAGAAATAGTGTGTGAATGGGTGATTGACGCTTGGCTTGGAATCAGTGGGTTGAAGGCCCCGTTTCCGTGCTGTATCTTTAAAGTAAATTACACTAAACGTGAAAACTCCACACAGACAGAACCCAAGGTAGGGGTGAGCTGCAGTGAGGCTGCAACTCTACCAGCTGCGCCATACTTCAGGACTCAGGGTGGCATAGTGGCGTAGCAGTAGAGTCATTGCCTTATAGCGCCAGAGACCTGCATTTGATCCTGACGATGGGTCCTGTCTGTGCGGAGTTTGTACGTTCTCCCCGTGACTGTGGGTTTTCTCCGGGTGCTCGGGTTTCCTCCCACACTCCAAAGACGTACAGGTTTATACCTTACTTGGTTTCATTAAGTTGTAAAATTGTCTCTAGTGTGTGTAAATTAGCTTATGGGGCGATCACTGGTTGGCGTGGACTCGGCGGGCCAAAGGGCCTGTTTCAGCGCCGTATCGCTAAAGTCTAAAGTAAAGTCTAAAGACTTGAGTCTTTCCAGGATGCAGCTCTCATTAGCTCATCCGTGACCTCTCAGTCTCACACCCCCCCCATCTACTATTTCTAAGATCACTCTTAGCTTTGCTTGGCTCCTGTTGTTCTGTGTCCCTTGTCCAATCTACTGCCTTGTCTCCGAGCCTAATCTCCCTCACCACCCTCGGTCTCGCTTGGCAAAAACAAATTAAATTGAAAATCACATTTGTTGGATCTGATCTCGGGGCATTCAAAGCAAGGATGTCTACTTCCAGCAGACTATTCAGACATGTGGTGAATAATAACAAGTCCAACGTGACACAGGGCCGAGAGCTGTCTGGCTTCCATGATGAAATTTAATGAGATTATCTTGCTCTTGAATTCTTACCTCCTGGAACATTTTGAGATTGTGAGTTTTATTGTCACAGAAGGGTTCTGGATTTATAAAGGATTTTTAAGCCAAATTAATCTCTATTAACGAGCCAGTTGTTGGATGATCACTAACCAAAAATATTAACCTATTTAGTTTGCAGAAACAAGCAACTGCAGATGCTGGTTTACAAAAAAAAAGACACAAAGTGGACAGCATCCCTGTTTCTTTCCCGCCCTTACCTATACAGGGGGAGACTGATTTAGACTTTAGAGATACAGCATGGAAACAGGCCCTTCGGCCCACAGAGTCCACGCCGACCCCCGATCACCTCATACATTGGCACTATACTACACACTAGGGACAATTGACAATTTTTTTTTACAGAAACCAATTAATCTTTGAAATGTTGGAGGAAACCGGAGCACCCGGAGAAAAACCGTGCGGTCACAGGGAGAACGTACAACCTCTGGTCAGACAGTGCCTGCACAGTCAAGATTGAACCCAAGTCTCTGACCCTGTAAGGCAGCAACCGTACTGCAATGTAGTGGACTGAGCAACACAATGGTTTTTGAAACCTACCACTTGTGAGTGCACGACAGCTTAAGGGCTTTAGTAGTTTGAGGCGGCAGGTCCTCACTGCCTTCCCCTGCGACAAGCAAGGCTCGGTAATCAACTCTACTCCGCCATTCAGTCATGGCTGATCTATCTTTCCTGCTCAACCCCATTCTCCTGCCTTCTCCCCATAACCCCCGATGGAGTTATGGGGAGAAAGCAGCAACAACCCTTTCTGGCTTAAGTCTTCCCTCCACCACCTCCAGTTTAAATTCTATTTAGAATATTTTGGAGGATTAAGAAACCAAGAAGCCCATACTAATCAAGAATCTTTCAATCTTCACCTTAAAAATATCCATTGACATTTGACATTTCACATGAATCTTCAGGAGAAAACAGACACAGTCAAATCATTTTTTTCTGAAAGGTACAACCTTTCATGTCTGGGTTTCCATTTGATATCCCAGACCCTTCCTAATGATGAAGCATCTCGACCCGAAACCTCAACTCTGCTTCCCTTCCCACAGATACTGCCAGACCCGTTGAGTGTTTCCAGCACCTCACACTTTGGAGTCTTCCATTTCTGGCACCAGACTTGCAAATCTGCTCACATTCTTCAGTTCTTCCAGTATAGGTATTGGTTTATTATTGTCACGTGTACAGCGGTACGCTAAAAAGCTTTTGCTTGCATACGATTATATCAAATCTTATAAATACCATACATGAATACAATCTAGCCACACACAAGTACACAGGTAGAATGAAGATAAATATACCAGAGAGCAGAATCAGTCTGAAGAAGGGTCCTGATCAAAAATGTCACCTATCTTTCAGTCATTTATTCTATATCTCTCTACATCGCCATCTACATCTCTCATTTCCCTTTCCCTGAAGAAAGTCTGAAGAAAGGTCTCGACCCAAACTTCACCTATTCCTTATCTCCAGAGATGCTATCTGACCCACTGAGTTACTCCAGCTTTTTGCATCTATCTTTGGTATAAACTGGCATCTTCAGTTCCTTCCTACACATGTCACCTATCCATCCTCTCTAGAGATGCTGACCGACCCGCGGTTACTCCAGCATTTTGTGTCTTTCTTTGTAAGCAGGCATCTGCAATTCCTTGTTTCTACAGAATATAGTTTCTCAACATTGTAGCGTAACAGTTCCAGAGAAAGAGTCCAATGTCCACAGTGAGGTAGGCTGGAAAAACAAAAATCAGGACTGTACCCTAACTTATGGAAGGACCTGATAACGGAGGGGAAGAAGCTGGTGGTACGTGCTTTCAACCTTATTTATCCTCTGCCCGACGAGAGTGGGGAGAAGAGGGAATGACGGGGGAGGTAAAGATAATTGAATATTTACTGCCTCTATAATAATCTTTTAAACATCGACTCCAACAGCAGCATTTCATACTCTAATTATGCTGCTCTTAATATCCTCTCAGACAGAGCAGTCCTGAGCTACTATCTACCACATTGGGGACCACTTCTCCTTGGCATCAGCTCCACCTACATAAACCGACTCCAACTGGTCCAGAACGCAGCCGCCCGACTCATCACCCACACCAAATCCTGGCATCACATCACTCCAGTCCTCAAACAACTTCACTGGCTTTCCATCTCCCACCGGATCACCTACAAAACCCTGGTCCTTACAAATTCCGCCACCATCTGCTCCCCCCCCCCCCATACCTCACTGACCACCTCTCCCCCTACCAGCCCTCACGGTCCCTCAGATCCACATCAGCCGGTCTCCTCTCCATCCACAAGTCCAACCTCTGCAGTTTTGGGGACAGAGCCTTCTCCAGGGCAGCTCCCAAGCTCTGGAACTCCCTACCCCAACTGATCCGCAATTCTGTGTCCCTCACCATCTTCCAGTCCCGCCTCAAGACCCATCTCTTCACCTCTGCCTATCCTTAGCCCCACGTCCCCCTCCCTTTTCATCTGTGCTTGAATTGCCTCATATTGTGTTTTGAATTGAATTCTGTTTTTAATTTGTGTACTAGTCATGTCTCTACTATTTATTTAATTCCCCTTACATGTTTTTCCTCTACTTGCTAAATTTTTGTAAGGTGTCCTTGAGACTCTTGAAAGGCGCCCATAAATAAAATTTATTATTATTATTATCTTTAAATCGGACTTTACCTTACATTAAATGTTATTCCCTTTATCTAGAGTATCTGTACACTATGGATGGCTCGATTGTAATCAAGTATAATCATTCTGCTGACAGGTTAGCACGCAGCAAAAGCTTTTCATTGTACCTCAGTAAACGTGACATTAAACTAAACTGCCTCCATGTAATTTATTATTCTTAGCCTCTTGTACTTGAGTATGAGTGTGTCATGTATAGAAATATTTTTATTGAACTATATGCAAACAAGAAATGTCACTCTACCTAGGTAGACATGACAATAAAGTACCATTGAACCATTGAATGATGAAAAGACTGCTAGTTACCATAAGGTAACATCTTCATTCGATGCCTAGTTATTGATGGGAGACAGAGAGAATCTCACAGAATTTGCCCTTGCTCATTCCAAAGTCAATGCACACAAAAGAAACGTCTCCACAAAGTGATTTTGACTTGTTTCCATTTCCAAAAGCAAGAGCAGAATTTTGAAGTAATTTACAAGGGCTGCTCGCAATTATCTCATATTATCCAGAGTAATGAGACACTGGGCAAATGCAATAATATTGCATCTATTATAATTCAGAGAACCTGGCAGCAAGAATACACATCAGCGAGCCTTACTGATCGGACACAGTCATTCTTGCTTCATTCATCTCCATGTGTAGCAGACGCAATCACAAAATCACATGATAGTAGATTTAGGCCATTCGGCCCATCAAGTCTACTCGGCAATTCAATCATGCCTGATCTATCTCTCCCTCCTAACCCCATCCTCCTGCCTTTAAAAAATAAAGTTCCACATTTATGCACAAACTTTCAATCATAGAGCAGGGAAACAGACATAGATCATAGGGAAGTGCAGCATAAGAACAGATCCTTCAGCCCACAATGTCTGTGCCGAACATGATACCCAATACTTAACCTAATCGCTTCACATGCTCCATATCCCTCCATTCCCTGCACATTCATGTGCCTATCCCATCCGGCAGAAGATACATAAATTGAAAGTGCTCACCACCAGACTTTGGAACATTTTCTTACCCACTGTTATCAGGCTTCTGAATGGTCCTTCCATAAGCCAGGGTACTGCCCGATTCACCTCTACCCAATTATGGACGTTGTTCTTGGTCTATGGACCTGATGCACTACAATGCAGAGAACTACATTCTGCACTCTTTATCTTCCCTTTTGCTCTAGTTATTGTACTTGAGTTTGACTTGATTATATTTATGTATAGTATTATTTGATCTGATTGGATAGCATGCAAAACACTGTACCTCAGTACACGTGACAATAATAAATCTAAACCTTAACCACACACTGCATTTGTTAAATTTTTAGTTATGAACAGTTCAGGTTGTGAACAGTTCTCAGGGTAGGATGCCTGTCATGACCTGGGGTCACTCCATGGATTCAAGAACCACCTTCAAATGTGAAACTAGTGATGGGCATTAAATCCTAGCCACATCTGGTGAGCAATTAATGATCTTCCTGAACTACTTTACAGCTAAAGTTCAGTAACACCTGCACTCTGAGAATGAATAATAATTTACTTTTAAGAAGTGACAAGATAAAACACCTCTGCCTCCTGTGAGATGAGTTCATGATAATGAACTTAGTGGTTTGGGTCTTCCTTCAAACAAGCAGCTTGGCAAAAATGATCCCCCAACTTGGGGGGGGCATAGTGGCGCAGCGGTAGAGCTGCTGCCTTACAGCGGCAGATACCCATGTTCGATCCTGACTATCTGTATGGAGTTTACACATTTTCCCTGGACTCTTACTCATTCTCATTCCTTCCAAAAATCCTAAAAGTGAATTGTTCTAAAAGTGAATCATCAAACCTGGATAGATAAAGCTTTGCTTGGTAACAAGTTTGAAGGAATCTATTTAAGTTTAGTTTAACATTTTTAGATTTAGAGATGCAGCATGGAAACAGGCCTTTCGGCTCAATGAGTACTCTCTGACCAATGATCACCCGTTCACACAAGTTCAATCCGACAGACACGAGGATGATTTTGCAGAATGTTTTGTGCTGTAATTTTATTCACTGTTTTAGACTTTAGAATTTAGAGATACAGCATGAAAACAGGCACTTCGGCCCACCGATTTCCTCCCACAATCCAAAGATCTGCAAGTTTGTAGGTTAATTGGCTTCAGTAAAAATGTTAGTGTACAGGGGTGATCGCTGGTCGGCGTGGACTCGGCATCTCTAAATCTAAAAAAGTAAAACTAAACTTAAATAGATTCCTTCAAACTTGTTACCGAGCAAAGCTTTATCTATCCAGGTTTGATGATTCACTTTTAGAACAATTCACTTTTAGGATTTTTGGAAGAAATGAGAATGAGTAATCAGAGGATCATCCCAATAGCTGTAGTACAAGCGGAGGTGGAATTGGGGAAGAGTTCCCAGCCATGCGCAGATCTTTAGACTTTAGAGATACAGCGCGGAAACAGACCCTTCTGCCCACCAAGTCCATGCCGACCAGTGATCACCCGTCCACTGGCACCATCCTATACACCAGGGACAATTTACAATTTTACCAAAGCCAATAAACCTACAAACCTGCACTTCTTTGAAGTTTGGAAGTAAACCAGTGCACCCGGATAAAACCCACACGGTCACAGGAAGAGCGTACAAACTCTGTACAGACACAACCAATAGTCAGGATCGAACCTGGGTCTCCTTCGCTGTAAGGCAGCAAATCTACCGCTACACCACTGTGCCACCCCAATGCTCTAAGTATCGTTTTTGTGGGTTGAGCTATGCGGTTTGGGTCTTCCCTCAAGCAAGTAGCTTGGCAAAAATTGTTTAAGTGGATTTTGATCCTGTATGTACCATGAATGAGGCTGAGGAGTCATCATCTCCTTCTGGCCTTAATCCTAAACTTTGCAATGATGGATGTAAAAGAAAGTCAGTATCAGCACATCACCAAACCATGTACGGAGTTCTCTCAAACAGTCAGCGGGCAGTAAGTATTGTATTTACCCCTAGCTCAATCCCCCAGTAAATGAGTCAACCCCAAGCTAAAAGGAGGCAAAGCTGATTTACTTGGTCATGGATTTTCTTAAAAATAAATTGTTATTCATCCTCAGAGTGTTGGTGTTACTCAATAGGATTGGCGTTATTGACAATAAGTGGGTTGTAAGGGCATTTCGGTGAGCAATCTCTCGTCAACTACAGGAATTGGTATGGTTAGGATAGGAAAGAAAGAAACTGGGGTTACAATCAGATCAAAACAGATCAAATTTGCTTCCTTCCCAATGCCCCAGATGGGGTCCAACTGAGTTAGTTAAATCGGACAACGCAGAGCCCAAGCTGTGATCAAAAATGGAAACATAAATCAAAGATAAATGCCTGTGTTCAAAACAAAAATCTATTGGTTGGAGGGCTTGTTTCCCCACTGTATGACTATGACAATGGCAGCTTAATATATACTGATGGATGGGCAACGTCAGACACAGAATAAGGCTTTTTTCACATGTCAGTAGGAGACTCTGATGATTTTGTATGAGATTTCTATTCCTTTTATCATTTATCCTTCCAGCATGCATCTGTCAATTTATTACTAGTAGATGGCAGCAGCCCAGAACTAATAACATCCCATCCTCAATTCAGATCAGAGCTTCAAAACTAGCAGTGGAAGAATCAAGGTAGCCCATTAGTCTGTTCCAATTTGAACCCTGGGCCCAGTAATGAAAGTACAGCGAGTTAAAACTCAAA
This sequence comes from Leucoraja erinaceus, assembly GCF_028641065.1. Classification (NCBI taxonomy): domain Eukaryota; kingdom Metazoa; phylum Chordata; class Chondrichthyes; order Rajiformes; family Rajidae; genus Leucoraja; species Leucoraja erinaceus. The sequence goes on along the minus strand of NC_073393.1, from coordinate 25,064,523 downwards.
CCTTTTATCCTGCGTAGACTGAAGAATGAAATATCCTCGTGGTGTTTCATTGCAACAAGGTATTGCATGAAAGCTGCAACATACAATGCTTTGTAATCTGCAGAAATAAGGAACTGTAGATGTCTGATGGCAAACAAAGACACAAAAAGTGTTGGAGTAACTCAGCGAGTCAGGCTGCATATGTGGAGAACACGATTAGGTGACATTTTGGGTCGGGACCGTTCTTCAGATGCAAACAGAAGCAAGTTGTAATTGGCCCTGTACTTTCAGGGAACATAGAATAGTGCAGGATATAATAGGAACAGGAGCCAAGAGAAATAGATTGGGTTCAACTGAGTTAGTTACCTCGGACAAAGCAGACAGTGATCAAAAATGGAAAGATAGATTTTGTTTGAAAGGGCACAGAGAATATATACAGTAAGAGGATTCTGCCAGGACTCGAGGCCAGAACTCGAGGGTCGAAGCTATAGGGAGAGGTTGAGCAGGCCAGGACTCTATTCCTTGGATGATGAGGGGTGATCTTATAGAGTTGTATAACATCATGAGAGGATTAGATAGGGTAGACACAAAGTTTCTTGCCCAGAGTAGGGAAATTGAGAACAAAAGGACCTAGGTTTTAGGTGAAAGAGAAAAGATTTAATAGAAACCCGAGGGGTAACTTTTTCATACAAAGGGTGTTGGGTGTGTGGAATGAGTTGCCAGAGGAGGACATTGTGGCAGGGACCATAGCAACATTTAAGAAACCTCCAAGCCATCAGATATTTGAATTTGCACTAATCACTTTGCACTTTCTTTTGCACTTGCACTTACGCTTAATATGACGCTGCTGGGTACTGTCCTTCCTGTATATATTGTCCATCGTACGGTATTGTCTGTATTATTTATTGTGGTGTATGTGGTGGTTATATTGTACTGCAGTGTATCTGTCTGAGAGCGAACCAAGACACATTCCTATCAACTTGTTGACATGGCAATAAATTTCTTGAATTGAAATTGAATTGAATTGAATTGAAACAATTAGACCGGTACATAGATAGGACAGGTTTAGAGGGATATGGGCCAAATGCAGGCAGGTTGGCCCAACTTAGATGGGGCATGTTGGTTGGTGTAAGCAAGTTGGGCCGAAGGACCTGTTTCTACACTGTATGACTCTATAAATCAAAGGTAAATCCCTGTTCATAAATGTTTGTGTTCTGGCCTTTGTCCACCCATCTGTCAAACAAAAACACTCTCACTTTTTCCACCACACACTTGCTGGGCTCTGTCATACTCCCACCTCTCTGTTCCAGCTTTCAGTTCCTGACTACAATCAGTCCAAAGAAAGGTCCCGACCTGAAACCTCACCTATCCATGTTCTCTAGTGATGTTGCCTGAGCCTCTGAGTCACTCCAGCACTTTGTGTCTTTTTTGTAAATCAGCATCTGCAGTTCATTCTCCATCTTTTAGTCACTTTGTTGGAAAGGAATTATCTGACATTGGTCTAAACCTGTTTTTAAAGAAAAATAAAATGGAATGTTTCAATCTTGTGTCTCCATGTGTATCCAACCTCTCATTATAGCTAATACCCCTAACTCAAGGTGCATTCTGGTAAGTGTGAAGGAAAGAACTGCAGGTGCTTTAAATCTAAGGTAGATACAAACTGCTGGAGTAACTCAGCGGGACTAGCAGCATCTCTGGAGAGAAGGAATGGGTGACGTTTCGGGTTGAAACCCTTCTTCAGACATTCAGCATTCTAGTAAATCTCTTCTGCACCCTCTCCAAAGCCTCCACAACCTTCCAGTAGTAGGGAGTCTAAACCTGCATTTCCACCACACACTTGCTGGGCTCTGTCATACTCCCATTACTGCATTACTCCAAATGTAGCATAAGCAAAGACTTTATGAATGGCATCACAACTTTTTGAGAAAAACATTTTTCCCACAGAGAGTGGTGAATCTCTGGAATTCTCTGCCACAGAAGGTAATTGAGGCCAGTTCATTGGCTATATTTAAGAGGGAGTTAGATGTGGCTCTTGTGGCTAAAGGGATCAGGGGGTATGGAGAGAAGGCAGGTACAGGATACTGAGTTGGATGATCAGCCATGATCATATTGAATGGCGGTGCAGGCTTGAAGGGCCGAATGGCCTACTCCTGCACCTATTTTCTATGTTTCTATGTTTCTATGTTTCCTGACACAGTGCCCCATCCAATGAAGGAAAGTACACCATCTGCATTGTTTACCACTCTGTCAACATCTGTTGTCGCTTCCAGGGAACCCTGGATTTGCCCTGAAGATCCCCCTATACATGAATGCTGTTGAGGGGATGCCATTAATTGTACATTTACCCCCTTACATTTGACTTCCTAAAGTATATCACCTCACACTTGCTTGGATTAAATTCCATCTGCTTTCTTTACCACTCTACATGTGCTGACACATTCAGGGAGCCATGGACTTGGAGCCCAAGATCCCCTTGTATATCAATGCTGTTAAGAGGGATGCCATTAATTGTATATCTTCCATTACCTTTGACTTCCCGAAGTACATCACCGCACACTTGCTCAGAATAAACTGCACCTGATGTCTTTGCCACTCTATCTACTTGTGCTGACACTTTCAGCGAGCCATGGACCTAGGGTCCAAGATCCTCCTGTACATCAATGCTGTGAAGGGAGATGCCATTATTTTCTCCTTCCATTTGACTTTGCAAAGTACAATACCTCATACTTGCTCGGATTAAACTCCATCTGGCTTCTTTGCCTCTCTCTCTGCACCTGTTGACACTTTCAAGGAGCCATGGGCTTGGAGCCCAAGATCTCTCTGCACATAAACACTGTTAAGGGTCTTGCACAAGACACAAACAAAATGGCAATGCCGGAAGATTATTACCACTCCTCCACCAGCAGAGTGCACCAGCACGGACATTCCTTGCCGAAGATTCGCCACCTCGAACAGCATCATGTAGGCGGTTACAAAGTTCATGGGGAAAGCTGCAGCTTCCGCAAACCCCATGTCGTCCGGCATCGCGTAGACAAACTCCACCGGAGTGCAGACCACCTCTCCCCAGGCGTTATAATTCACGAAAGCCATCACCCGGTCTCCGATCTGAAACCGGGAAAAGAATCAACAATCAGCAGAGATGGCAGTGACACAAGACCCTGCATTACCCGCCAATATAGCACGCAACAAAGGCTTGGCACTGTACCTCGGTACACGTGACGATAAACCAAGCTAAACTATAACCATAAGCCTGGCCACATCTCTTAATTCCTACAGTGGCGCAGCGGTAGAGTTACTGCCTTACAGTGACTTGGACCCAGGCTCGATTCTGATTATGGGTGTTGTCTGTACAGAGCTTGCACATTCTCCCTGTGATTGTGTGGGTTTTCCTCGGGTACTCCGGTTTCCTCCCACACTCCACAGATGTGCAAGTTTGTAGGTTAATTGGTTTTGTAAATTGCCCCTAGAGTGTAGGATGGAACTAGTATATGGGTGATTTTGGTTGTTCTATGTTCTATGTTTTGCATGTTCTATGTTCTATGTTCTGTGTTCTGAAGGGAGAAGGTGGGACCGAGTGGACGAAACAGTGGAGGACAAGTTAGATGAAGGGGCAGAGTGGGGCTCAGAAGCTGGAAGGACAAAAGGGAGGATCATAAGGGCCAAAGATAAGTGAAATGAGTAAAGAAGGTTCTGGTGAAGAGTCAGTGAGACAAGCCATCTCATCTAAGGGCAGCACAGTGGTGCATCGGAGAGTTGCTGCCTTACAGCACCAGAGACCCGGGTTCCATCTTGACTATGGGATCTGTGGGTACGGAGTTTGTACATTCTCTTGTGACTGCGTAGGTTTTCTCTGGGTGATTTGGCTTCCTCACAAATTCCAAAGACATGGAGGTTTGTAAGTTAATCGGCTTCTGTAAATTGGCTCTAGTGCACAGGTTAGAACCAGTGAACAGGATGATCACTGGTCAGTGTGGACTCAGTGGGTCTATATCTATGGGCTAAAGTAAAACTAAAGAAAACTAATGGGGAGATGGGTGTGGAAGGAGAAAGAGGGAGGTTTTGGTGGAGTCAATGGGGGGGAAGGATTAAAGAAACGGAATGATGAATATTGGTTAAATATTTTTCTGTCGAGAAAGGAGATGATTTGGGAATTTAGGAAAGCTTCTTAAAGCTTTAACAAAAGGTAACCTACAGACTAACTGAAATACTGCCGATTCTGGTGGTGCAGCAGTAGTGTTGCTGCCTCCACCTGGGTTCTATCCTGACTACGGGTGTTGTCTGTACGGAGTTTGTACGATTTCCCTATGACCACAGGGGTTTGCTCCGGGTGCTCCGGTTTCTTCCCACACTCCAAAGATTTACAGGTTGGTAGGTTAATTGACTTTAGTAAAATAGTAAATTGTCCCTAGTGTGTAGGATAATGCTAGTGTAAAGGGATCGCTGGTCGACACGGACTCGGTGGGCCGAGGGGCCTGTTTCCACACCACACTAAACTAACCTCAAAGCCTTTTGCGCCGTCTCCCAAACCCTCCACAATGCCAGAGCATTCGAATCCAGGAACCAGAGGTGTCTTTGGTGGATTGTCTATGTTGCCTTGGCGAACCATCAAGTCGATGAAATTCAGGCCACTGGAAAGAGAGAAATTGGCAATTTAGAGTGGCAGCGACCTTTGAAATCTGAATTTTGGCCGTGAAGGAACTGGATGCAGGAAAAGTCAAGGATTGATCCAAATCTGATGACGATACCAAGTTAACTGGCAGAGAAAATAACGCAGAAAGAAATTGGAAGTAGCAGAGGGACATTGACAAAGGGTAATTGGTGAAAATAAGACAGATGGAGTTCAAATGGAAAGCTGGATGAGAGTGCTGTCTGAAGGCTGGGATGGTTTATGCACAGAGAATGAAAAGAATCAAGTTGAAAAATCCCAGAAAACTAATGAGTAGATACAAAAAAACAAGTTAAAAGGAAAATTGGCCTTTACCTCAAAATGACTGAATACAAACAGAATTAACTTAAGAGTTGCTAAACAACTCTCTTCAATTTCTGCAGATGCACCGTAGAGAGCATCTTATCGGGATGCATCACAGCATGGTTTGGGAACAGCTCCATTCAGGACCGTTAGAAATAGCAGAGTTGTGGAATTAGCCCAGACCATCATGCAAACCAACCTCCCTTCCATTGACTCCATCTACACTTCATGCTGCCTCGGCAAGGCTACCAGCATAATCAAGGATGAATATCACCTCTGTCACTCTCTCTTCTCCCCTCTCCCATTAGGCAATAGGCACAGAAGTGTGAAAATACATAACGAAGATAGACACAAAATGCTGGAGTAACTCCACGGGACAGGCAGCATCTCTGGAAAGATGGAATGCGTGACGTTTCGGGTCGAGACCATTTTTCAGACCTCTAGATGCAGGGACAGTTTCTTCCCATTTGTTATCAGGCAACTGAACCATCCTATCACCAATGGGGGGGGGAATGGTTCTGACCTCCTATATTAGAGACCCTCAAACTGTCTTTAATCAGACTTTACTGGATTTTTTCTTGCACTAAATGTTGTTCCCTTTATCCTGCATCTGTATACTGTGATTAGAATCATGTATACTCTTTACACTGACTGGATGTCACGCTACAAAAAGCTTTTCACTCCAACTTGGTACACATGACAATAATAAATTAAACTTTATGACTGTGTAGAACTAAACCAATTTGGGAAGGATGCATATTCTGGGGAGAAGCTACCATGGATTCACTAGAATGATCCTAACACTCCCATCCACATCCACATATCAATTTGAACTCAATTTGTCCATTTTAAATTATGCAGGAACCTTTAATAGAATAGGCACAATTTCCTTGAATAAATTATATTAAAGTTTGATCAATGGGTTGGATGAAGAATTTTCTTTGGTGACAAAAACTACAACGGTGCCTAAAGCTTAGGATTAGAGACATATTGTTCATGAATGATATCAGGGAGAACTTAGTTTAGTGATACAGCATGGAAACAGGCCCTTTGGCCTAACGACTCCATGTCAACCAATACAATAGTTATAAGATTGGCCAAGATTGACTGGCAATTATTTCTAAAAGGGTTGACGGTGGATATGCAATGGAAGACATTTAAAGACTGCATGGATGAACTACAAAAATTGTTCATCCCAGTTTGGCAAAAGAATAAATCAGGGAAGGTAGTACATCCGTGGATAACAAGGGAAATCAGGGATAGTATCAAAGTGAAGGATGATGCGTACAAATTAGCCAGAAAAAGCAGCATACCGGAGGACTGGGAGAAATTCAGAGACCAGCAGAGGAGGACAAAGGGCTTAATTAGGAAAGGAAAAATAGATTATGAAAGAAAACTATCAGGGAACATAAAACTGACTGCAAAAGTTTTTATAGATATGTGAAAAGAAAGAGATTAGTTAAAACAAATGTAGGTCCCTTGCAGTCAGAAACAGGTGTGTTGATCATGGGGAACAAGGATATGACGGACCAATTGAATAACTACTTTGGTTCCGTCTTCACTAAGGAAGACATAAATAATTTGCCGGAAATAGCAGGGGACCCGCGGGTCAAAGGAGTTGGAGGAATTTAGTGAAATCCAGGTTAGCCGGAAAGTGGTGTTGGGTAAATTGAATGGATTAAAGGCCGATAAATCCCCAGGGCCAGATAGGCTGCATCCCAGAGTACTTAAGGAAGTAGCTCTAGAAATAGTGGATGCATTAGTAATAATCTTTCAAAACTCTTTAGATTCTGGAGTAGTTCCTGAAGATTGGCGGGTAGCAAACGTAACCCCACTTTTTAAGAAGGGAGGGAGAGAGAAAACGGGGAATTACAGACCAGTTAGTCTAACATCGGTAGTGGGGAAACTGCTAGAGTCAGTTATTAAAGATGGGATAGCAGCACATTTGGAAAGTGGTGAAATCATTGGACAAAGTCAGCATGGATTTATGAAGGGTAAATCATGTCTGACGAATCTTATAGAATTTTTCGAGGATGTAACTAGTAGTGTGGATAGGGGAGAACCAGTGGATGTGGTATATTTGGACATCCAGAAGGCTTTCGACAAGGTCCCACATAAGAGATTAGTATACAAACTTAAAGCACATGGCATTGGGGGTTCAGTATTGATGTGGGATAGAGAACTGGCTGGCAAACAGTAGGAGGTAAAACGGGTCCTTTTCACAATGGCAGGCAGTGACTAGTGGGGTACCGCAAGGCTCAGTGCTGGGACCCCAGCTATTTACAATATATATTAATGATCTGGATGAGGGAATTGAAGGCAACATCTCCAAGTTTCCGGATGACACTAAGCTGGGGGGCAGTGTTAGCTGTGAGGAGGACGCTAGGAGACTGCAAGGTGACTTGGATAGGCTGGGTGAGTGGGCAAATGTTTGGCAGATGCAGTATAATGTGGATAAATGTGAGGTTATCCATTTTGGTGGCAAAAACAGGAAAGCAGACTATTATCTCAATGGTGGCGGACTAGGAAAAGGGGAGATGCAGCGAGACCTGGGTGTCATGGTACACCAGTCATTGAAAGTAGGCATGCAGGTGCAGCAGGCAGTGAAGAAAGCGAATGGTATGTTAGCTTTCATAGCAAAAGGATTTGAGTATAGGAGCAGGGAGGTTCTACTGCAGTTGTACAGGGTCTTGGTGAGACCACACCTGGAGTATTGCGTACAGTTTTGATCTCCAAATCTGAGGAAGGACATTATTGCCATAGAGGGAGTGCAGAGAAGGTTCAGACTGATTCCTGGGATGTCAGGACTGTCTTATGAAGAAAGACTGGATAGACTTGGTTTATACTCTCTAGAATTTAGGAGATTGAGAGGGGATCTTATAGAAACTTACAAAATTCTTAAGGGGTTGGACAGGCTAGATGCAGGAAGATTGTTCCCGATGTTAGGGAAGTCCAGGACAAGGGGTCACAGCTTAAGGATAAGGGGGAAATCCTTTAAAACCAAGATGAGAAGAACATTTTTTCACACAGAGTGGTGAATCTCTGGAACTCTGCCGCAGAGGGTAGTCGAGGCCAGTTCATTGGCTATATTTAAGAGGGAGTTAGATGCGGCCCTTGTGGCTAAGGGGATCAGAGGGTATGGAGAGAAGGCAGGTACGGGATACTGAGTTGGGTGATCAGCCATGATCATATTGAATGGCGGTGCAGGCTCGAAGGGCCGAATGGCCTACTCCTGCACCTAATTTCTATGTTTCTTTGTTTCTATAAGGTCATAAGCCATAAGTGATAAGAGCAGAATTAAGCCATTCGGCCCGTCGTCTACTGCGACATTCAATCATGGCTGATCTATCTACCCTTTCTAATCCCATTCTCCTGCCTTCTCCCCATAACCCCTGTTCTACCTTCAATGCACTATCCTACACTCTATCCTACACTCTATCCTACACATTAGGGACACTTTACAGAAACCAATTAACCTACAAACCTGAACGTCTTTGGAGGGTGCGAGTCTGATTTTCACCCAGTGAGTTGTGAATCTGTGGAATTCTCTGCCACAGAATGCAGTGGGGGCCAATTCATTGGACGTATTCAAGAGAGAGTTAGATATAGCTCTTAGGGCTAATGGAATCAAGGGATATGGGGAAAAAGCAGGAATAGTGTACTGATCCTGGATGATAAGCCATGATCATATTGAATGGCGGTGCTGGCTGGAAGGGCCGACTGGCCGACTGGCATACTCCTGCACCTACTTTCTATGTTTCTATGCAACCGGAGCACCCGTAGAAAACTCACGCGGTCACAGGAAGAAGGTGCAAACTCCATACAGTTAGCACCCGCGGTCAGGATCAAACCCGACTCTCTGATGTCGTGAAACCTGCTGGGCCACTGTGCTCAACGAGGTAAATGAAAGTCAGGTGGAGGTGTGACCTACACCAGCACAAGCCATTCTTTTGAGATTGGCAGGGAATTGTCAGGAGCCCCAGTATGAACAGCCGCCAGTGACTAACTAGCTGGAAGCAAATGCCTCTCGCTTAAACAGAACTGTCAATCCCTTGCTTCATAACAAGACATGGGCATTTGGTTCAAGTATATTAAACCTACAAAATAATATCGCTGACTCTAATATTAATCTCCTCGCAATTTCACTGTGATAGACCCGCTGCCACATAATTTGGTTGGACATAATCACTATTCTCTCTGAGGTAATACTGCGGTATAAATATACTACCTCATAAATAATAAAGTGCATGAACAGTACTGAAGGAAATAAATGTGAGTTGCTGTCTGTTTGATGTGTAGGAAGGAACTGCAGATGCTGTTTTTTAATCGAAGATAAACACAAAGTGCTGGAGTAACTCGGTGGTGGCACAGCAGTAGAGTTGCTGCCTTACAGAGCCAGAGACCCGGGTTGCATCCTGACTACTGATGCTGTCTGTACGGAGTTTGCGCATTCTCACTGTGACCGACTTACTATGGTTTCCTCCCACATTCCAAGGATGTAGAGATTTGTAGGTTAATTGGCGTCTGTAAATAATTGTCCCATGTGTGTGTAGGATAGTGCAGATGTATGAGGTGGTTGATCATCGGCAGGACTCGGGACTCTGTTTCCATTCTGTATCTATAAAGTCTAAAGTACAAGTTTGTAGGTTAATTGGCTTATGCATATTATTCCTATTGAATAGGATTGAACTAGTGTAGGGGTGATCGTTGGTCAGCACAGACTTTGTGGGCCAGCCAATGGGTGTGTTTCCACATTGTATTTCCTAACTAAACTTTTAATGGTGTTTGAGAGGCTTTTAAAAGTGAATATGAATATGCAGGGAATGGAGGGATATGGATCATGTGTGAACAGATGATAGTAGTTTAATTGAGCATCATGTTCAGCACATTGTGGACCAAAGAGCCAGTTCCTGTGCTATGATCATCAACCACGCGTTTATCTAGTTCATTCATCATAGTTGAAAACATTAGTGACGCAGTGGCGCTGGTTTCCAACAGGGACGGTGACGGATGCACCACACATCTCTGTCCTCCAGTTCCTGCGGACCTCCACCACTGGAGGTATAGGATTGAACCCAGGTTACTGGTACTGAGAGACAACAACTCTTTAGCTGTACCACTGCACCGCCCTAAGTATATATAATGTGAAATTCTGCTCACAAGGATGAGAACAGTGGAACTAGTAAAACAACTATAGCGGTGAAAGAGAGGGGGGGGGGGGGGGGGGGGGGGGGGGGGGGGGGGGGGGGGGGATAGGGAATGCAAGAGTTACCTGAAAATAGAAAAATCAATGTTCATACCACTGGGTTGTAAGCCGCCCTAGGTACTATTCCTCTAATTTGCATGTGGCCTCACTCTGACAGTGAGGACCCTGGACAGAAATGTTAGGAATCGGAATGGGAAGGGGAGTTAAAGTGTTTGGCGTGGACCAAGGTGGACCGAGCATAAGTGTTTAGTGAAACGATCTCTAAGTCTATGTTGCTAATTGGCATTATTACCAAAAGGACAACGGTTTACAATATTAGACCCTCCAAAACTGGTTGCAATTCCTCGTAAATAGATTAGGTGATAGTTGATGTACAATTAAAATGTTGGAAGGATAGCAATGTAAAAAATCTAATTTGAAAGGTTATGTGAATCATTAATGGTTATTGCTTCTTGATTCTCAACGTGCTCATTTTCCCATTAAATCAATCTTGCTTAATTCTTGTTAAAAAGATTTAAATTATCAAAAACAGAATGTTAACACCTGGAGTTTTACCTGATCCTAATGAAAGAATTGAACTGTGGAAGTATGGTATATAGTAATATATATATTAGGGCCAATGGGCTGGTAAAAAGGTTGGCTGATGTTTACTGTGTAGGTCCCTTGTTCAATGAAAATTTTGGAAGACCATATATCTGGTCATCTGGCCGGCCCTGCTCTGTTCTGGTCTTTTCCTACCTCTGGTTCCCTCCCCTCTACTTTTAGTCTGAAGAATGGTTCCGACCCAAAATGTCACCCAAAGATTTCTCCAGAGATGTTGTCTGACCTGCTAAGTTGCTCCAGCACTTTGTGTCTATCTTCGGTATAAACCAGCATTTCCTTTCTACAGACATCCGTGATGGGAGTAAACTTACATTGACACAATATGCTTCACTCAAGTCAACATGTTGAGATAGGGGAGGGTTGCAGAGGTGATGGAAGGCAAGCACAAATGGGAATAGATCTAAATAGGTTCCTAAATGGAAATAGGTTTGGTTTAGGAACAGGAAGCATGATCCAGCTGTGGCCGACAGGATAAGTTAGAGGATTTTGAGTTTAAGGTAATAGATGGTTGGCACCAAATTAGTGGGTCGAAGGGCCTGATTCTGTGCAGTATCTCTAATCTGACTCTTATCCTCTATACTACTCATAGTTCCATCTATCACCTAATAACTCCTTATTGAATCCTCCCTCTCACCCCTTCATGTTAGACAATAGACAAGAGGTGCAGGAGTAGGTCATTCAGCCTTTCGAGCCAACACCGCCATTCACTGTGATCATGGCTGATCATCCACGATCAGTTCCTGCCTTCTCCCCATATCCCTTAACTCCTCTATCTTTAAGAGTTTTATCCAACTCCCTTGAAAGCATCCAGAGAATTGGCCTCCACTGCCTTCTGAGGCAGAAAATTCCACAGATTCACAACCATCTGGGTGAAAAAGTTTTTCTTCATCTCAGTTCTAAATGGCTTACCCCTTATTCTTAAACTGTGGCCCCTTCCCAACATCGGGAACATGTTTCCTGCCTCTAGCGTGTCCAAACCCTTAATAATCTTATATGTTGCAATAAGAATCCCTCTCATCCTTCTAAATTCCAGATTATACAAGCCCAGCCGCTCCATTCTCTCAGCATATGACAGTCCCGCCACCCTGGCCATTAACCATTACCCTCCACAAACACAGCCCTGCTGCAGGGTCTCGACTTGAAACATTGACCATCCCTTGGCCTCTACTTGGCGCTGGTTGCTCAACTAACTGAGCTCTCAAAGTAGTTTGTTTGTTTCCAGATTAATTTTTGCTGGTTAACTGTGCTGACAAATACAGAATAGTGCTTGGCTTTACAAGAGCTATGGTTGAATGACAGGGCAAACCTGGAGGAGATAACTGTCCCGATCCTTCTCCTGCTACACTGGGATTATTAAATAAATTCCAAAATTAGAACAGGCAAAATTACAAATGCATCATAGAAAGCATCACAGCTTGGTTTGAGAACAGCTCTGCCCAAGACAGCAAGAAATTGCAGAGGGTTGTAGATGTAACCCAGTCCATCATACAAACCACATCCCCACCATTGGCTCCATCTACACTTCACGCTGCCTCGGGAAAGCACCCAAAATAACCAAAGACTTGCCCCACCCTGATCATTCCTTCCTCTCTCCGCTCGCATCTATCAAAAGGCATAGAAGCTTGAAACTATGCACCACCAGACTCAGGAACAGCTTCTTTCCCCCTGTTATCAGGCTTCTGAATGGTCCTTCCATAAGCAATGGTGCTGTCTAATTCACCTCTACCCCATTACAGACATTGTAGTTTGTCTATGGAACTAACACACTACAATGCTGCAAACTATATTCTGCCTTATGTATTTCCCCCATTCACTATATCCATCATACTCGAGTTTGAAGTGATTATTTTAATGTATAATATTATCAGATCTGATCGGTTAGCATGTCAAACAAAACTTTTCACTGTGTTTCGGTACATGTTACAATAATAAGCCTAAACTTTAACATTCAATCAGTAGTGAAATATGGAAACTTTATGCTACAGTTAAATGCACAAGAAACTGCAGGTGCTGGAATCTAGAGCAAAAAGAGAGATTTTGAACAAACTCATCCAATCATGCAGCATCTGCAGAAGGAAATGGATAGTTGACCTTTTGGATCGAGATCCTTCATTGTCAACTGTCAATTTCCCTTTTACAGATAAATCTCAGGATGGCGCAGCGGTAGAGTTGCTGCCTTACAGCGCCTGAGACCCAGGTTCGATCCTAACTACAGGTGCTGTCTGTATGGAGCTTGCACATCCTCCCTGTGACCATGTGGGTTTTCTACGGGTGCTCCAGTTTCCTCCCACATTCCAAAGATGTGCAGTTTTGTAGTTTAATTGGTTTCTGTAAATTGTCCCAAGGGTGTAGGATAGAATCAGTGAACGGGAGATCGCTGGTCGGCGCGGTCTTGGTGGAACGAAGGGCCTGTTTCCCACACTGTATCGCTAAAACTAAAAACAAAATAATGCCTTATCCACCAAGGCTGTTAAAATAGCCTTGAATAAGATAAATCAGGGAAGGTAGCACATCCGTGGATAACAAGGGAAATCAGGGATAGTATCAAAGCGAAGGATGATGCGTACAAATTAGCCAGAAAAAGCAGCATACCGGAGGACTGGGAGAAATTCAGAGACCAGCAGAGGAGGACAAAGGGCTTAATTAGGAAAGGAAAAATTGATTATGAAAGAAAACTGGCAGGGAACATAAAAACTGACTGCAAAAGTTTTTATAGATATGTGAAAAGAAAGAGATTAGTTAAAACAAATGTAGGTCCCTTGCAGTCAGAAACAGGTGAGTTGATCATGGGGAACAAGGATATGGCGGACCAATTGAATAACTACTTTGGTTCTGCCTTCATTAAGGAAGACATAAATAATTTGCCGGAAATAGCAGGGGACCGCGGGTCAAAGGAGTTGGAGGAATTGAGTGAAATCCAGGTTAGCCGGGAAGTGGTGTTAGGTAAATTGAATGGATTAAAGGCCGATAAATCCCCAGGGCCAGATAGGCTGCATCCCAGAGTACTTAAGGAGGTAGCTCCAGAAATAGTGGATGCATTAGTAATAATCTTTCAAAACTCTTTAGATTCTGGAGTAGTTCCTGAAGATTGGCGGGTAGCAAACGTAACCCCACTTTTTAAGAAGGGAGGGAGAGAGAAAACGGGGAATTACAGACCAGTTAGTCTAACATCGGTAGTGGGGAAACTGCTAGAGTCAGTTATTAAAGATGGGATAGCAGCACATTTGGAAAGTGGTGAAATCATTGGACAAAGTCAGCATGGATTTACGAAAGGTAAATCATGTCTGACGAATCTTATAGAATTTTTCGAGGATGTAACTAGTAGCGTGGATAGGGGAGAACCAGTGGATGTGGTGTATCTGGACTTCCAGAAGGCTTTCGACAAGGTCCCACATAAGAGATTAGTATACAAACATAAAGTACACGGCATTGGGGGTTCAGTATTGATGTGGATAGAGAACTGGCTGGCAAACAGGAAGCAAAGAGTAGGAGTAAACGGGTCCTTTTCACAATGGCAGCCAGTGACTAGTGGGGTACGGCAAGGCTCAGTGCTGGGACCCCAGCTATTTACAATATATATTAATGATCTGGATGAGGGAATTGAAGGCAATATCTCCAAGTTTGCGGATGACACTAAGCTGGGGGTCAGTGTTAGCTGTGAGGAGGATGCTAGGAGACTGCAAGGTGACTTGGATAGGCTGGGTGAGTGGGCAAATGTTTGGCAGATGCAGTATAATGTGGATAAATGTGAGGTTATCCATTTTGGTGGCAAAAACAAGAAAGCAGACTATTATCTAAATGGTGGCCGACTAGGAAAAAGGGAGATGCAGCGAGACCTGGGTGTCATGGTACACCAGCCATTGAAAGTAGGCATGCAGGTGCAGCAGGCAGTGAAGAAAGCGAATGGTATGTTAGCTTTCATAGCAAAAGGATTTGAGTATAGGAGCAGGGAGGTTCTACTGTAGTTGTACATTGTCTTTGTGAGACCACACCTGGAGTATTGCGTACAGTTTTGGTCTCCAAATCTGAGGAAGGACATTATTGCCATAGTGGGAGTGCAGAGAAGGTTCACCAGACTGATTCCTGGGATGTCAGGACTGTCTTATGAAGAAAGACTGGATAGACTTGGTTTATACTCTCTAGAATTTAGGAGGATTGAGAGGGGATCTTATAGAAACTTACAAAATTCTTAAGGGGTTGGACAGGCTAGATGCAGGAAGATTGCTCCCGATGTTGGGGAAGTCCAGGACAAGGGGTCACAGCTTAAGGATAAGGGGGAAATCCTTTAAAACCGAGATGAGAGGAACTTTTTTCACACAGAGAGTGGTGAATCTCTGTAACTCTCTGCCACAGAGGGTAGTCGAGGACAGTTCATTGGCTATATTTAAGAGGGAGTTAGATGTGGCCCTTGTGGCTCAGGGGATCAGAGGGTATGGAGAGAAGGCAGGTACGGGATACTGAGTTGGATGATCAACCATGATCATATTGAATGGCGGTGCAGGCTCGAAGGGCCGAATGGCCTACTCCTGCACCTAATTTCTATGTTTCTATGAATGCTTGAATAGCCTCAAAGGGCTGAATGGACTCTTGTTCCCATTCTGCTCTTGAAGATTTTACAGTATTATAACTGCAGCCAGTCTAACACACGTTTGAGACATGAATAGTGCAGCCTCATTATTACAGCTGTGACTGGCTAAAACCTTGCATTAACTCAGAAGCTAACAGAGGAGTCCATTACTTGTTATCTTCAAACAACCATTTGTCAAACTGATTGCAGTGCGATTTTAAATCTAATAGTGTTTTTTGCTTTAAAGAGAAAAAATATATATCAGAAAAATGGGAAAACAAAACAGTGTGGCAAATGATTAAATCCATCCCAAGATCAGTGATGGTCTTCTCCTTCCTTGCCCTTGGGCTAATTCATTGCAGCAAGGGGTATTAAAAAAAAAGGTACACCTTGGATTTAATAAATGTGCCACCGTGTTTCTGTTAGAAATAAAGATTATTTTGCACTTCAGTGTTAAGAACAGCGAGCAAAAACTCAATAGAGATGTCCAGACGTATGAAAGGTTAGGACTGGGTAAAGAGCACTAAATTGATTTGACTGGCTCAGGAAAATGTTTCACAGATGACACAGATTTAGGATAATTACAAAAAGAATTAAAGGGAGATTGAAAACTGCACGGTGAATGGTTAAAATGTGCAATTCCCTGCTGCAATCTGCTTCTAAAGGGGCAGCAATAAATTACATTTGGAATGAATTAGATGGTTTTGTACAGGAGGTGAATGTTAAATAAAGGGTGAGGAACTGGGGAATTGGGCGAGAATAAAACATTAGCCAGAATTAATGGGTCAAAGGACATGTTAAATGTTGGAACATTCCGTGGCTCTCATCTTTTACCCAATTACCAATCCAAAAATCCCCCGATTAACAGGTCTAGTTTAGTGAAACTAAGTCCCAATGTTACCGAGACCCTCATCCACACCTTTTCATCTCTTGACTTGGTGGTTCATAAGTTCATAATGTCATTCGGTCCCTCAGGTTTACTCGGCCATTCAACCATGGCTGATCTATCTTTCCCTCTCAACCCCATTCTCCTGCCTTCTCCTCATAACCCCTGATACCCAATACTAATCAAGAATCTGTCAACCTCTGCCTTATTTTTAACCTTTTTCTCTGGTTTGTATGGAAACTTATTATCTATTTTATGTAAAGCACTTTGGTGTCAATGCGAGTTGACTTCAAACGTGCTATATAAATAAAACTTACTTACTTACTTATAAATATCCACTGGCTTGCCATCCAGAGCCGTCTGCGGTAAAGAATTCCATAGATTCACCACCCTCTAACTAAAGAAATTCCTCCCCTTCTTTCTGAAGGTATGTCCTTTTATTCTGAGGCTATGTCTTCTGGTCCTCGGCTCTGCCACTAGTGGAAACATTCTCTCCACAATCACTCTACCCAGCCCTTTCACTATTCAATAAGATTCCCCCTCATCTGTCAAAACTCCAGCGAGTACAGGCCCATTGCCTTGAAACGCTCATCATTTTTGTGGTTACAAAGTCCACTTCACCAGTCATTCCTCATTTAATTTACAATCTGTCCATGTATAGCAAGCACCCACATGCAGCAAAACATCCAATTGTATGACTTGGTTTTGGTCGGAGAATAAATATTGGCCAAGACACTGGGAGGATTTCACTCACTCCAAAGAATGACTATGCATCTTTATTTCAGCTGGATAAGCAGTAAAGGCCCCAGTTGAATCATACATTCAATAGCAGAAACACCATTGGAAGATAAATACTGATCAGGATAAAGGAGATTTTACAGAATCCTCATTTGCAAAATAATGCTGTGGAATATTTTGTATCCCATTAGAAGAGCAGGCTCGGTTGCTGCGTTACAGTGCCAGAGATCAAGGTGCAAGGCTGACAATGGGTACTGTCTGTACGGAGTTTGTACATTCCCCCTGTGACTGTGTGGGTTTTCTCTAAGTGCTCTGATTTCCTACCACACTCCAAAGATAGACAGGTTTGTAGACTAATTGGTTTTGGTAAAAAAATGCCCCTTGTGTGTGGTAGTACAGTACTAGTATAGCACGGTGTAATCGCTGAAGGCCCCTCGGACAGTGTAGCTCTCCCTCAGTAAGGCACCACACTGTCACCTTGATTTTTAGTTTAGTTTAGTTTAGACATACAGTGCAGAAATAGACCCTTTAGCCCACCAAGTCCTTGCTGACCAGTGTTCCCCATATCAAGCACGAGCTTACACACTAGGAACAATTTACACCAAAGTTAAATTAACCTGCAAATCTGTACTTCTTTGGAGTGTAGGAGGAAACTGGAACACCCGTGGGAAATGCAAGTGGTCACAGGAAACCTGAAATCTGACGAAGGGTTTCAACCCGAAACATCACGCATTCCTTCTCTCCAGAGATGCTACCTATCCCGCAGAGTTACTCCAGCTTTTTGTGTCTATCTTTGGTCACAGGAAAAACATACAAACTCCATACAGACAGCACCCATAGTGAGGATCAAACCCGGGTCTCTGGAGCTGTAAGGCAGCAACTCAACCGCTGCGCCAATCCCTGTCTGGAGTATAAAGGGAACACATTTACACATACATACAACAAATAACTAGACCCATACAGACACAGATACACACGTGCCCATGCAGCACATACACTCTGCAAGCCACACACATTTTTTCCTTTAAACCCCCCCGGACCATAGCCTGCTTTCACACTGGGAGCAATATAGCACAGGCACCTGTCACTTCAACTTGTGTTTCTCTTAACATGCAAACACTGTTCTCTCCACTGAGCTATAGGGAGAGGTTGAGCAGGCTAGGACTATATTCCTTGGAGGACAGGAGGATGAGGGCTGATCTTATAGATGTGTACAAAATCATGAGCGGAATAGATCGCATAGATGCACAGAGTCTCTTCCCCAGACGAGGAGAAATTGAGAACCAGAGGACATAGGTTTAAGTTGAGGTGGGAAAGATTTAATAGGAATCTGAGAGTAACTTTTTCACACAATGAGTGGTGGATGTATGGAATGAGCTGCCAGAGGAGGTAGTTTAGGCAGGGACAATGGGCAAGTTAGGCCAAAGGGCCTGTTTATACGCTATATGATTCCATTACTCTCCTCCCCCTTTATTCCATTATTGATTCTGAAACAATTTCAGCAGCTTAAAGCTTAAAAAAGCCTAAGCTTAAAAAAAACCCCAACTGCGGGCAGATTTCAATTAAATTAACTGGCAACGTTTAAAATAAAAGCTCAAATCTTGCATGTCAGAAACATTTCTTAAAACAATTTAACCCTGTAACACCACCAAGTGTATCAACACAAACAATTTCCTGTCTAATTTCCTTCCTCCGAACCCTGATAAGGAAACAAGCTTCCCTCAGGGCCAACGATAATTCCTTGGTAATTTATCCGGACCAGAGGGGTTGCAAATGAATCTTCGGCAGGGTTTAATACAGGACAGTGCATTGATTTGGGATCTGAAATGATCACTCCATTAGTTAACAAGGGCGCAGTTTACAGAAAATAAACACGGGAGGGGGGGGGGGAAATGCTGCAGGAGAATTGATAAAGCATAATGACTGATATACAATTAAAGCAAATGAGTCATTAATATTAACAGGGGTTTAAGCTTGGTTATTTATGCTTATATAAATGAGCATTCTGCAGCCCATCACATTTTACAATTAAAAGTATAATTACGACGACAACAGTTTAGATACCACTTAGCATCGGGCTTAGTTTTCTTGCTTATCCTGGTGTTATAGGATGTGCCTTGTGTTTTAACGGTAATTTAAGATAAGTACGTATATGTTTTGTTCTTATATACAGTCATTATGTATACAGCGTACTACTTCACTTAACAGTATAGCAATTACACATATATAAGGTACATAAGTTAGCAGTTAAGTAAATTTACATGTAGCAGGATACATACAAAACATATCACATTCTAGATGTCTGTAAGCAGATGCGATATATATTGACAATGAATGGATACAAGTACACTGGATATGGATACATGTCTGAATATAAACAAGTACAGCGTTTATCAACAGCAAATATATAAAAAGCTAAAAATATTGCAAGTGTATAGGATTGGTGGAACATAAATCCACATGAACTACAAGCAAGTCTAATTTGGAGATACAGAATGCATAAGATGGTATATATGAAAGATGTTGCCTGTCAGTATGGATAGTTGGTAAATGTACAGGGAACATGTTGTCTGCAAGAACACACTAGTGGTAAATATATAGGATGTTCCTAAATATAATCTTAGACACACAATCAACGGTTGGATGTTCCCTGCGTGAATGTGCAGACCTAATGTCAATGTATAAGATGCCTCAGTGTACAAGTACAGACATACAGTCACTATGTAGTGATGGTCAATGTATAGAGTGCTCGCTATCTACAAGTGCAGTGTGGCAATCAATGTACTCCGTGATGCTCCGTGTCAATGTAAAGATGCTAACGGTCCAGGGCACACATTATAAACGCACCAGACACACACACACACACCAGACACACGCACACAGGACGGAGCGCAGTGGCTGCGGGTTAGACTGAACCGGCTACTTAACCAGGCCTTGACTCGGATCTTCAGCTCTCCTTCCAGTGGTTCGGGCATCGCCTTCCTGGCCACCCTGAGCTTGTTCAGCCCCCCGAAGCCGGAGAGGAGCACGGCTCGGATCTCTTTGGTGTCCCCCAGCCCGCTGCCCCGATCTTTCGCCGCATCTTTCTCAATCATGTGGTCCGTCTCCTCGCTCTTGTCCAACCCTTCGCTAGCCATGAGCAGAGAGGAGAGAGGTTGCCCGGGACACAGCAGGGATGGAGTGGAGTGGAGGGCAGGGCGGGTTGGGTGCAGGCAGAGTGTCTGTCTCTATCTCTCTCTCTCTCTCTCTCTACTGCACACGCTGCGAGTCCACCCCTAACTTCAACTGCGATTGAGCGCTAGCGCAGGCAGAGCGGTCGTAATGCAGGGAATACACCACGCGATGAGTTGCTGTAATCCATCTTTATACAGTGTGGCCCTGTAAGGGGAGGGGGGGAGGGGGGCAAACAGATTCAATAACCGGCTCCAAAAACAAAATGCTGTGTGTAGCAATCAGATCTCCCCTTTCAGGCGAGAGGGGAGATTGCCAGGACTCGAGGGTCTGAACTATAGAGAGAGGTCGGGCAAGCTATAAGACTCTTTTCCTTGGGAGCGCGTGAGAATGAGGGGTGATCTTTTAGAGGTGTACAAAATCATGAGAGGAATAGATCAGGTAAATGCACAGGATCTCTTGCCCAGAGTATAGGAATCTAGAACCAGAGGACATTGGTGAGGGGGGATATGTAATAGGTGCCTGATGGGTAACTTTTCCACACAAATGGGTGTAGGGTTTATGGAACGAGCTGCCAGAGGAGGCAGGTACTATCACAATGTTTAAGAAGCATTTGGACAGGTACATGGACAAGGTTAGAGGAATATAAGCCAAACTCAGGCAGGTGGGACAAGTGTAGATGGGACATGTTGGTCGGTATGGGCAAGTTGGGCCACTGGGCCTGTTTCCATGCTGTATGACTCTATGTGGGGAAAGATTTAATCGGAACCTGAGGAGCAACTTTTTCACACAGTGGGTGGTGGGTTTATGGAACCAGCTGCCAGAGGAAGTAGTTGAGGCAAGTACTATCACAGCATTTAAAGGACACTTGGACATGGATAGGAAAGGTTTAGAAGGATATGGGCTAAATGCAGACAGGTGGGACTAGTGGAGATAGTCTGCCTGGGCAAGTTGGGCCGAAGGGAATGTTTCCATGCCTTCTGTATGGAACGGGGAAAAGGTACAAACTCCGTACAGACAGCACCCATAGTCAGGATTGAACCCGTCTCTGGTGCTGTAAGGCAGCAATTCTACTGCTGCGCCACTGTGCCGCCCATAGATATGGATCGATTAGATAAGTCTCAGTGCGGGTAAGGGCAAACTGGAAGGGCTGCACAGAATTCTAATTGGATATATACATTTATTTCTGGAGAGGTGAATTTTGGAACAAAGCCATGTACTCCAGAAGGTCGAGGTTTGGATGTTCTTGTTGAATGTTGAGTTAGCTGAGTACAGGTAATAAGAATGACTTATTTGGAATATTTTAAGCAGTTTAGGGTCCCATATCTGAGGAAGGAAGGATGTGCTGGTGTTGGAGAGGGTCCAGAGGAAGTTTATGAGAATGATCCCAGGAATGTTTGGATTAATATATGATCAGCATTTGATGGCACTGGGCCTGTACTCACTGAAGTTTAGAAGGATGAAGGGACACCTCATTGAAACTTACCGAATAGTAAAAGGCCTGGACAGAGGGAATGTGGGGAGGATATTTCCACTTGTGGAAAAGTCTAGGACCAGAGGCCATAGGTTCAGTATAAAAGGATGTACCTTTAGAAAGAATGAATTTATTTAGTTAGAAGGTTGTAGTGCGTGGGTCTCAAAAGGAAGCACAAAGTCCAGTGTTTCGAGAGGCACCTTTTATTATGTTCCTCCCGGTTGTAGGGAAGACCAAACAAGAACAAGAGAAAGATGGTACCCAAACCTCTGCCTTTAAACCCTCTGGCTAAGGGCCGCCTCCGGACTGAACCACTCCCGTGCCAAGGGGTTCGACAGTATGATGACACGATCCTTGGGAGCCGCCACAGGACCCCCCCCCCCAACCCCCCCCCCCCGAACCAGAGACATGAAACGCACCGGCGGGCGCACGACCCGGCCGGTCCGCGTGCAGAAGTCAGCCGATCGTGGGGCTTGCGGAGGCATAGGTGGAGGGACAGGTCGAGGGACCGGCGTGAGGACAGGTGGAGTGACAGGCGGAGGGAGCCGTGAAGGGGGGTGCCCTCGAGGCCGAGGTTGGGCAACCAACTGGTCAATGTCCAGGTGCGCCGGCTTTAAACGGTCAATCGACACTGCCTCCGGCCGGCCCCCCATGTCCAGGACAAAAGTCGACTGCCCGTGTTCTAGCACCCGCAACGGACCCTCGTACGGCCTCTGGAGCGGCGTCCGGTGGGCATCACGGCGCAGAAAGACGTATGGGCAGTCCCTGAGGGCTGATGGCACGTGTGAGCGAAATGTCCCATGGCGGGACGTCGGGACGGGTGCGAGCCTGCCAACTCGCTCGCGAAGGCGCTTTAGGGTGGATGCTAGTTCCCTGCCGCCCCGGCGCCGACGGCACGAACTCTCCGAGCACCGTGAGTGGCGACCCGTACACGAGCTCCGCCGATGATGAGGCCAAGTCCTCTTTGGGAGCAGTCCGGATGCCCAGCATGACCCACGGCAACTCGTCCATCCAGTCCGGGCCGGAGAGTCGTGCCTTCAGTGCTGCCTTTAGCTGCCGGTGGAACCTCTCCACCAGACCGTTAGCTTGCGTGTGGTAAGCCGTGGTGTGGTGTAGCCGCACACCCAGCAAGCGAGCCATGGCTGACCACAGGTCGAAGGTGAACTGTGGCCCCCGGTCTGAGGAGATGTGCGCCGGCACCCCGAAGCGAGCAATCCAGTGCGCGGACAACGCACGAGCACATGTAGCCGTTGAAGTATCAGCCAGCGGAATGGCCTCCGGCCACCGCATGAAGCGGTCCACCATTGTAAGAAGGTGGGTGATGCCCTGGGACAGCGGGAGAGGCCCTACAATATCTATGTGGAGATGGTTGAATCGCCGGTGAGGTAGACCAAACTCCTGGAGAGGTGCACGGACATGGCGCTGGATTTTTGCCGTCTGGCACGGAATGCAGGTGCGAGCCCAATGGCCAACCTGCTTGCGCAGACCGTGCCACATGAAACGAGCGGCCACTAGTGCCGTTGTCGCCCGGATTGATGGGTGAGCCATTCCGTGGATCACCTCGAACACCCTCCGGCGCCAGGTGGCAGGGACAATGGGGCGCGGCTGTGCCCGAGATAGCAGTCCGGTAGGCGTGCACCTCATCGTCCATGAGCTGTGCCTCTGCCTGAGCAGAATAGTCAATTCTGGGCGCCATCTCGAACACGGCGTTGATAGCGGGGCGGGACAATGCGTCGGCCACCCGGTTCTCTTTCCCCTCGATGTAGCGGATAGATGTTGTATACTCCAATATGTCGGAAACCTTCGCCAGGGCGAAAGTGAGCGGCTTGTGGTCCGTGTAGGCGGTGAACGGGCGGCCCTCCAGGAAGTAGCGAAAATGGCGCACTGCCAGGTACAGAGCCAGGAGCTCACGATCGAATGCGCTGTATTTCGACTGCGCACGGTTGAGGTGCCGGCTGAAGAAGGCCAGGGGCCGCCAACCTCCGCCCGTCAGTTGCTCCAGCACAGCACCCACCGCCGACTCTGAGGCGTCCACCGTGAGAGCAGTCGGGCATCTTCCCACGGGTGCCCCAGCAGTACGGCCCGAGCAAGGGGCTCCTTCGCGCCATCAAATGCTGCCCCTGCCTCGTGGGTCCATCCAACGTTCTTGTTCTGCCCACCCGCCAGAAGTTGATACAGAGGCCGCATGATGTGGGCCGCGGATGGCACGAAACGATGGTAAAAAGCCACCATGCCGACAAACTCCTACGCCGAGGGGTTCGACAGTATGATGGCACGACCCTTGGGAGCCGCCACAAGGTGGTGATTCTGTGGAATTCATTCCCACGGATGGCTGTGGAGGCCAAATCATTGATGGAGTTTGACGGATTCTTGATTAGTAATGGTGTCAGGGGTCATGGGGAGAAGGCAGGAGAATGGGGTTGAGAGGGATAGATCAGCCATGACTGAATGGCGGAATAGACTTGATGGGCCAAATGGCCTCATTCTGCTCCTAGAATTTATGATGGATTGAAAGGATTTAGTGAGTACTACAGAGCCAATGCTCCTGCCCCTGAATATGATTCATCAACACATGCATCATATTAATGACGAAAATGAGAGAGACAGATTTAGCTTCACTGCTTGTTGTAATCAGATACTAGTTGGAGTACTCACACAGTTTAATGGGTAAGGTGCTAATGCAACGGTGAAGCCAGAGCCTTTGGGAATTGGGGAGGAGAAACTGAGGAACTACAAATTCCCTTTAATAACATTTGACAGGATTACAGTATAATTTGACTGGATAGCACAAAAAAACAAAGCTTTTCACTGTGTATCTCGGTTCATGTACAGACCAATACCCTATATGCTTTCAAATGGATTTCAGGGATAAATATAAAATAAATGACAAATTTAGGAGTGTATGTTTTGTTCAGTTGAATCTATATTATGTTTAAATCAGATGATTTAAGGTATAATGCTTCTCATTTTATTCCCCTGCATTGGGTTTGCATGAGAGTTTAATTATTCAGTAGTCTCTTCCCAGCAGCAAATCCTTGTTGTCATGTCACACCAACAATGTTCAATATAAAATATGATACAATGTGGAGTAGGGCAGCAAAATGTTACAATAATGTAATTTTTCAACTAAAGATGCAGCGGTAACAGTGTGCGCGCTTCATGGAAAGACTAATCCTGTTGACTGTACCTCTACTGAATGCATCCGTACAAAACTGCAACTGTACAGTGCAGATACTTATAGCTGTCTCGCTCTCTCTGTGAGCGAGAATGTCAAGTCACAGAGTCATAGAGTCATACAGATTGGAAACAGGACCTCCAGCCCAACTCATCACAAGAAGCCCCAACTAAGTCAGTCCCATTTGCCTATGTTTGGCCCATATCTTTCTAAATCTTTCCTATCCTAAAGGCAAGAGAATCCTACGCTGCAGGTTTCTGTGCTAGCTGGCCAACTGTGTTTTCACTGTGTCATACTCTGGTACATCTCCCTACAAGTAATGACTTCACTTTCTGAAATCTGCTCCATGATATCCTTCACTGTCTATTTGATGGAAAGTCGCAAAATGCTGGAGTAACTCAGTGGGTCAGGCAGCATCTCTGGACAAAAGGAAAAGGTGCCGTTTCATGTTCACACCCTTCTTCAGACCTATCTGTTTGATAGAATGTCCATTAATAAGGACAGTTCATTCATATCTATAATGACTACATGGCTAGGCTGTGATATGGCAGAACAATAGTTATTGGGTAGAAACAAGGAAATGCAAATGCTGGCTTTCAAAAAAAGGACACAAAATACTGGCGTAACTCTGGGTCAGGGTCAGGCAGCATCACTGGAGAACACGGATTGGTGACGTTTCAGGTTGGGACCCTTTTTCAGACTGGATAGCAGTTATTATACTGGACCAGTCATCCAGAAGATGAGAATATTAATCATAATTCTATTCATGAATGTTTGAGAACTTAAAATCTATATTCCGAAAAGTCTGATCTTGACCACTTCCTGGTGTCTGTATATTGATTTTGGAAAAAATGCTGCCACTTACGGCTGTGATATTTGGCCATCTTACTCAGAGTCCCTCTCTGCTGTGCAGGACAAGAGGATTTTTCCCATCGATGAAACATAAAAGAGTTATTAGTGTTTAAAAAAATGTTTCCTGAAAGCCACCCCCCTTCTGGAGATACTATAAAACCCAGAAATGTTGAGTGCCTCAGTCAGTCTCTGCAAAATGGGAGAAGCGAGAGGGTCACGTCTCTCAGTCTGAGCTCTGAATAACACTGAACACGTGTCTACTAAACTGTGAGTGGTTTTACTGACCTGTCAGTGCCCTTAATGTGGTTTGAAAATATAGTTTGGAAATGCTAAAGCTGTGTTGCCTTTGGTATGGAAATGCTAAAGCTGTGTTGCCTTTGGATTGGAAATGCTAAAGTGGCCTTGCCTAAGTAAAGTTGCCTTGCCTAATTAAAGTTGCCTTGCCTTCTATATAATTAAAAGTCTAATCTTGACCACTCCTGTTTGCACTTTATATTAATTTTAGAAAAAACACTACCACATACGGCCGTGATTTTTGGCCATCTTACTCAGAAATATAAAGAAATTTATATTTATATTTATTTATAAGGTGATGGCTGGAGGCCCGGCCACAGCCTGGGATTTGCTTAGATTGGGCACTGCTTGTAAGAGCTGCGCAGTCTGGATGTTGAAAATGGCAGAAAACCTGCTGCCTCTCACATGCAGTCTCAGTGGACTATTTCTTTTCACTTTGCTAATCGGGGGTTGTGCTTAGGTATGACATTACTTTACTGACCTTCGGATTTTAGACGTACAGCGCGGTAGCAGGTCCTTTGGCCCACCGACTTCGCGCCAACCAGTGATCACCCCATACACTAGCACTATTCTACACTCTAGGGACAATTTACAATTGTACCAAAGTCAACCTGGTAGTCTTTCGAGTGGGGGCGGAAATCGGAACACCCAGAGAAAACCCACGTGGTCATAGGGAGAATGTACAAACACCATACAGACAGCACCCGTAGTCAGGATCGAACCCGCGTCTCTGGCGCTGTAATGCAGCAACACCTTCTCTGCTCCACTGTGCCGCGCTGTATGTAAGAAAATAATTTCACTGTGCTTTTGCATATGTGACATTAAAACACCATTGAGCTATTATGTTGAAAAAACATTGAAAGAAAACCACTTGTGATTCTTGTTTCACTGAAGGAGCATTTAAAACAGAGATTCTACATCACAGATATGAATGATGATTATAATATACTTCCAATCTTCCAATTATCTATCCATCTGCCCATTCACCTCCCTGCCTTTATCTCTAGTGACATGTATGCTTATCTATACTCTTTACTTTAATCTATTTCTATACAAATGTTTCCTACCTTTTTGTTTGCAGCTTATCAGCTGTGGTTCCATTGCCAGCACTTATTTATCTATGTCATACATTTCTGGCTTATAGGCCAATGCAGAGGCATGTAGATATATGCCAGCACTGACAGCTAGTGTAGTTTGCACTTTCTCCCTGTGACCACGTGGGTCTCCTCTGGGTGCTTCAGTTTCCTCCCTTGCCCCAGTGATGTGGAAGTGCCGGAAATGCACTGTCAGAGGAAGTTGTGGAAGTTGATATGATAGCAATGCTTAAGACAAATTTACACAGCCATATGAAGGGGCAAGGGGCAATTAGTTTATGTAGAAAAAAAAGAACTGCAGATGCTGATTAATACACAACATAACTCAGTAGGTCATGCATCATCTCTGGAGAACATGGATAGGTGCCTTTATTTGTGTTGAGATGACAGTCTGAAGAAGAGTCTTGATCTGAAACATTTATCCATGTTCTCCGGAGATGCTGCCTAACCTGCTGTGTTAAACCCCCTTTTCACGGGGCGACTTGACGCAAGAGGTAACCAGAGTTTAACATCGTGGGAACCTCGTGCGATAACAGTACGGCATTCGTGGACCACCGTGGCGCTAACGGCAGGTAATCGTGTAACTTGGGTACTCGGGAGAAAATTCAAACATGGTTGAATTTGTCCAAGAGTGACTTGTACACTTGTGGTTGAGCATTGCAACATTTTATGAACGTAGTGGCCAGTGCGATATCCGTAGTAACTCTTGCAGTCACCGTGGGAACTCCTGCGAACGGTGAACCCAGAAGTTGGATAGAGTGAATCCAGCCAGTTTGCTATTTACATACAAATCTAATAAAACTAGCTAACAAGCATTTAATTAATGACAGTGTGTCTCTTTTTGTCTGAAAGCAGTTTCTAACTGGAGGAACTCCGCGGGCCAGGCAGCATCTATGGAGGAAATTGACAGGCGAGCCTTTCCTCAGGCTGCTTTATCTCTCTACCCCCCCCCCCCCCCCCAACCCCCCCCCCACACACACAAATGCTGGAGAAACTCAGCGGGTGCAGCAGCATCTATGGAACGAAGGAAATAGGCAACGTTTCGGCCCGAAAAGTTGCTTATTTCTTGTGTATGTGTCGGAAGGAACAGCAGATGCCGGTTTAAAGAGAATGAGTTCGACGGCAGGCAGCATCTTTGGGGAGAAGGAATGGGTGACATTTCGGGTCGAGACCCTTCTGATATGCTGCTTGTCCCGCTGAGCTACATGTTGTGTCTATCTTCGTTTTAATCCAACATCTGCAGTTCCTTCCTGGCCGAACCCGATTGAAAGATGAGAGGCTGGGCGATAGAAATCATTAATTGAATTAAATATCTAGATACCGGTCTAATCATATCTACAGGATTGTACAGGCCAGATGGAGGAAGAATGTTCCCGATGTTGGGGGAGTCCAGAACCAGGGTCCCAGTTTTACAGTCTACCGTGGGAACTCTTTAATTACAGCGGGAAACCTTCAGTTTCAAAGGTTTCCCAGGGGGTCGGGACGGGACTGGAGTTGGGAGGGAAAGGTGGGGGAGTCGAGGGAGAGGAGGGGGAGACAGATGGGGGTGTCTTCATTTACTGGCGGTGGGTGTCTGTCACTGAAACAGGCAGGTGAGATTTCGCATCCACCTTGTGTGTGCCTCTCTCTCTCTCTCTCTCTCTCTCCCTCCCTCACTCTCACACAGGCATGAATGGAGGAACTCCGCGGGCCAGGCAGCATTTACGGAGGGAAATGGACAGGCGACCCATTCTTCAGGCTGCCTTATGTCCCTCCCCCCCCCTCACCCCAACTCCCACCCACACACACGAATGCTGGAGAAACTCAGCGGGTGCAGCGGGGCCAAAACGTTGTCTATTTCCTTCCTTCCATAGATGCTGCTGCACCCGCGGAGTTTCTCCAGCATTCGCGTATGTGGGTGGGAGTTGGGGGGGGGAGAGAGACATAAGGCAGCCTGAAGAATGGGTCGCCTGTCCATTTCCCTCCGTAAATGCTGCCTGGCCCGCGGAGTTCCTCCATTCATGCCTGTGTGAGGGAGGGAGAGAGAGAGAGAGGAGAGAGAGGGAGAGAGAGAGAGAGAGAGAGAGAGAGAGAGAGAGAGAGAGAGGCACACACAAGGTGGATGCGAAATCTCACCTGCCTGTTTCAGTGACCCTGTCTCTCTCCCCCCCCCCCAACTCCCACCCACACACGCGAATGCTGGAGAAACTCCGCGGGTGCAGCAGCATCTATGGAACGAAGGAAATAGACAATGTTTCGGCCCCGCTGCACCCGCTGAGTTTCTCCAGCATTCGCGTGTGTGGGTGGGAGTTGGGGGGGGAGAGAGACATAAGGCAGCCTGAAGAATGGGTCGCCTGTCCATTTCCCTCCGTAAATGCTGCCTGGCCCGCGGAGTTCCTCCAGTCATGCCTGTGTGAGAGGGAGGGAGGGAGAGAGAGAGAGGCAGTCCTGGTCAGTCCTTTGAAGATAGACACCAGTTGCTTGGAGAAACTCAGCGGGACAGGCAGCATCTCTGGAGAGAAGGAACGGGTGGCGTTTCGGGTCGAGAGCCTTCTTCAGACTGAAAGTTTCACCTCTCAGTAGATCATAAAATAACACAATCATCACGGTCAATGTGAGACACAGTCTTTATTCATATTTGACAAAATAAAAAGACGACTTCTTGCACATATTGAGAGAAGGTGCATTGCACCAAACAACATTTGTCTAAAAAAACACAGATTATTCTTCAGCTCATTAAAGAGCTCGGGTGAAAAAAACCAATATAGTGTGTGACAACAAAGTAACATCATTTGTGCCACGTGATTAACTACACTACAGTCCACGATGTTCATTCAGGAAAGATCGGGAGACGGACAAGTCACTCGCACAAATGACAGAATTGCCGAGTACGGTGGGAACTCTTTACTCTACCCCCGTTATATCGTGTGATATCGTGCTAGACCACGACCACTCCACTCTGGCTACATCTTGCGTCAAGTCGCCCCGTGAAAACTAGCCATTACTCCAGCACTTTGTGTCCATTTGGGATTAGTTTAGATTGGCATTATGGACAGCACATACTTTGTGGGCTAAAAGGACTGTTCCAGCACTGTACTATTTTATGTTCTATGCTCAAATTGATATCAATGTAGATGTTGAGGCATAAGATTAATAATGATATTTACTCAACAGCAAAGCAGACTCATTGGGGCAAATGCACCATTTCTGCAGCAAATGTCTGCAGCAAATAACAACCCGTTGGAAGAATTTAAGCCTGAATAAGTGGCCGATCCTAAACATGTAGAAAGGAATTGCAGAAATTAGCTACGCCGAAGCCAGACACAATGTGCTGGAGTATCTCAGCAGGTCAGGCAGCATCTCTGGAGAAAAATGGATGGGTGACGTTTCAGGTCGTGATCCTTTTTCAAACTTAAATTCTTCCAGCGTTTTGTAGCGGTTTGTGGTCCAGCAGTCTGAAGAAAGGTCTTGACTCGAAACATCACCCATCTGTTTTCTCCAAAGATGCTGCCTGACCCGATGAGTTACTCACAGTACTTTGTGTCTATCCTCCTGACCCTAAATGTTACTTATCTATGTTCTGCAGAGATGTTGCCCAACCACAGAGTTACTTCAGCATTTTGTGTCTCTTTTTTTGCTGGTAGAACACAGTGGGCTAAGCAGCATCCATGGAAGTAATGGGATGTTTGACTTTTCAGTCGAGACTCATATTCTAGCATCTGCTATCTCTTGTATCTCTGGGCCATTCCAGCACTGTTTGGAAATGAATAAATCAATTAAAACAATATATTAAAACATCATATGGTGTGTAGGTGCTTTGTGCTGCTCCTAGCTTCATGCTCTACTAAACTACCAGGTGAAAAAAAAAAAATTAGATTTGTCAGATTCCTGAGTGTTGGTCACTAGGAGGCAGACAGTGACCTGGGTTAAATCTTGACCACGGTACAGAGTTTGTATATCCTCCCCGAGACCGCGTGGATTCCCCCGCGTTCTCCAGATTTCTCCCACACTCCAAAGACGTGTGGGTTAGTAGGTTAATTGGCTTCGGCAAAAAATATTAAATTGTCCCTAGTGTGTAGGATAGTGTTAGTGTGTGGGGTGATTGCTGGTCAGCATGGACTCAGTGGGTTAAAGGACCCGTTTCCGTGCTGCACCTCGAAACTAAACTCAACAAAATTTCGAAATTGGATGAGGGAATCTTAATTATGAAGCAGTTTAGTATCAGAAATTACCTACAAAGTCAAAGCCCCACAAATAAAAGTATCAAAATAGATAACATTTTTATTCTGAATTATTAATGGTTTTATGTAGAAAAGGATACAGGGTAGAGAAATATAACAAAACTGTGTTATTTATTAAACAACAAGCTGTTTCATTTTCTAAATGGCATAGCCTAAAAATAATCCTAAGGCAACAATTTCCTGACAAATTAATTTATACAGGTGGAGATATAAAAAGATGCCATCATTTAAACTGGCAAGAACCTTTGATGAGAAGCAATATTGTTTTGAGGTCTCCCTCACCATCAGGAAAGCAAAGGTGAGATCATTTCACACCCCTGCTGCAAATAAAAAAAGATCTTTGATTCCAATAATTCGAGCCATAAGAATGATCCCTTGCGGTAAATTTTCAAACTGACCCAAGTCTCCAGGACACCATGGAAACACATACGTGGCGCAAAAAAAATATTCTCAGATTACTAGGGATAGCTGTTACACATATCTAATTGCACATTAGCTTCACTTACTTAATTTAGATAGTCCATTTTTTAAATGATTGACTATTTTCTGAATCCAGACATGTTTTGTTTTGCATTTGCGATTATGTGGAAATTGACTTAAAATCTTTAAAGGTTATTGGATGAACATATTTAACGTATACAAATATAGAATCAAAGACACTTTAAACGTAGAGCAAGGCTATTCATCCCATCTATCCATCCTAGTCAAATAAGTTCCTGAGTTTGTAAGTTATAGTAGCAATGTTACAAAATTTTGAGATTTAAAAAATCAAGTCTGCAATTTATCCCATCAGATAAAGCATAACAATAAGTTTAATTTGACACCTAATTCACTTTCATATCTCAAGTAATAAAAAAAGTTATTGATTTTCTATGGACATAACAAAAAAGCTGTGATCGAGGACAGTCAAAAGCCCATAACCTTCTTAAAAATTAAGAGAACTGAATGAAATTTTCAGTTATCATAGATTGAACCATTCTGAAACAAATATAAAATAATCTTACTTGGAGGACCTGAAATAAAAGCATATAATTAGTTAGTTACCCAATTGTAGCTAATTTCAAACTTCAATTACTAGATCTAAACATCTATCCATTTCTTAATAAATGATTAACATTTTTAAATAGCCTAAGTGTCCAAATAATATTCACAAATAATTCACGATAAAACATGATTTTTAAATCTCATTTACATCAATTTATAGGCCAAATGGAAGGAATTTAGTGTTCAATTGCTGTAAATTAAAGTCAATTTAAATCGGCTTTCTAGTGGGTTCCTGTGAACGCGCTGGTTTAGAACGTTCACATTGCACTGGATTTGTGCCCTCAAATGCCCAGAAAAATACTGCGGGATATAAAGAGCCCAAAATGAACTATTCGCTATAGAAAACTTTATATACAGGGTTCTTAAGAAGCCCCTTTTAATGTAAAAATAAGGTACATACCTTTAATTGTTTGCTTTATAAAACCCTGGGGCTGCGAGAGGTTGCGGGTTGAGAGAGTGATTTTTAAACTACTATAACTATTATACAAGGCCATAAAAACTAATAATACCTTTTGCGGCGGGGTCTTCCAGCGATTTTCCGTTAATGATTTACTAGGCTGAACATTTTCGATTGCAACAGCCTAGTAAAAATCGCGTTTTAAACCCGCCCCCTCTAAACAGCGCCAAAATCACACACATGGGGCTGGGACAGATTCTCAGACACGATTCAGGTAGGTTTTGTAACATACCTAGTTATAGGAGCCAAATTAGGTCATTCGGCCCATCAAGTCTACTCTGCCAATCAAAGGGGGGGGGGGGGGGGGGGGGGGGGAGGGATTTCTGGAGCACTAGTATGGACATTGTGGGCCGAATGGATTTTTGCGCTGGCGGCTCAATCACTCAAGCCTGTTGTGCTGGCAGCTCACTCACTCACAGCTGGTGGGCTGGCAGTTGACTCACGGCTATTCCTTGAAATTCCATTTCAAGCAGGGTGCAAGGCCACCAAATACAAGTGCAGTTTTATACCATTTCAAGCAGGGTGCAAGGCCACTAAAGACAGCGAGTCGTGGGGCACCATTTCTTAGCGCCGCGCGCACACACACAAACGAGCGCGCGAGGCTTTGGTGGCTTCGCCGTGGGCCCTGTGGACGGTAACATCGGGATCTGATCTGGTTGGTGACCGACTACGAACTCCAGCAACAGCAGCTTCGTCCACCCAGAATCATGGGGCTTCAATCAGCCCGTTCGCAGGGCCTTTCATCGCCTTGCGGGGGCTTCAAAATGGGGAACCTCGATCGCCTCGACGCAGCAATTTAATCGTGGGGTGGTGGAAGATACCGCAGCTGATTTTAAGCCACGCCAGGCCGGGCGATGAAAGGCCCCGCGAACGTGCTGATTCAAGCTCCGTTCTATGTACCACCATGATCTTTGCACCACCATGATGTCTCCCTCCTCCA
This sequence comes from Leucoraja erinaceus, assembly GCF_028641065.1. Taxonomy (NCBI): domain Eukaryota; kingdom Metazoa; phylum Chordata; class Chondrichthyes; order Rajiformes; family Rajidae; genus Leucoraja; species Leucoraja erinaceus. The sequence goes on along the minus strand of NC_073393.1, from coordinate 25,030,854 downwards.
ATCACCGCGCTCTTTCCTCAGTCCCACCCCCCTACTTCCGCCTCTGACTGACACTTCCCTTCTCCAATCATCTCGCTGAATCATCACGGTCCCCACCCCCCCCCCCTTTCCTGTTGACCAACGTCTCTCTCGTCCAATCGGCGCCCTCAATCATCAGTTCCACCCCCACTGTCTCGCGGAAAGCGGAGATTTTTAATAGATTTTTTTCCAAGTTTTAAAATCCGGATTACAAAACATGGAGGAGATTGTCCCCCACCTCTCAAAACATGGGGGGTGGGGAACCTGTGCCCCTCTTCTCACCCTCCTCTCTCCCCACCCCGTCTCCCTCTCCCCCCCTCCCACCACCTGTGTGTTTGGGGGGTGGTTATTGTGACTGTGATGCCGCAGCCCCCCCCCCCCCGCCCCGCAAACGCGCGTTGGGGAAACAGACCCAACGGGTCTGCACTTGGTCTAGTTTTATATATTTCTGTCAGGTCTCCCTTCAACCTTTGGCATTCCAGAGAAAACAATGCAAGTTTGTCCAACCTCTCCTTAACAAGAGAGAGTCAAGAGTGTTTTAGTGTCATATGTCCTGAAATGTAACAATGAAATTCTTACTTGCAACAGCATAACAGATATATAAACACAGTATTCTGAAAAAAACCATAATAAGCAACAACAAGCTATCAGTATATCTCATATTGTCATATTGATTTAAAGTGAAGGGGGAATGATTTAATAGGAACCTGTGATTGGTAATTTTTTCACACAAAAGGTGGTAGGTGTATGGAACAAGACGCCGGAGGAGGTAGTTGGGACAGTTATTATTGTAACATATAAGAAACATTTAGACAGGTTCATGGATAGTTTAGTTTTATTTAGTTTCGAGATACAGCACGGAACCAGACCCTTCAACCCACCGTGTCCACGCCTCCCAGCGATCCCCGCACACTAACTCTAGCTCTACACACGAGAGACAATTTTTACATTTACCAATTAACCTACAAAACTGTACAAACCGAAGATCTCAGATAAAACCCATGCATGTCATGGGGAGAACGTACAAACTCCGTACAGACAGCACCCATAGTCGAGATCGAACCCAGGTCTCTGGTGCTGCATTCGCTGTAAGGCAGCAGCTCTACCACTGTGCCACCGTGGCCACCCTAAGGATACAACAAGTTTAGAGGGATAATGGCCTAACACAGGCAGGTGGAACTAGAGTAGATGGGACATGTTGGCTGGTGGGGGCAAGTTGGGCTGTAGGGCTGTTTCCATGCTGCAGGACACTGTGACTATATTAAATAAAACTGCCAAATAAATTGCAAATAGACAATAAGCTGATACCATCTGACCCTAGTAAAGATAGTGGTGATTACGAACCCCTGCTCTCATTGATCTTCTCAAGGCAAGACCCACTTGTGTCAGAGGTGTTGTCAATCAGACCTCATCCTGATAATTGTTACAGTTCTTACTCACCACCTGCCCACTCCCATTTTTAATTTGTCCGCTGAAAGATTTATTGACTAAATGCTCATATAACAGAACATCCACGACACATCAGAACAATAAATCAGATTATTTCTTTCAAGTGGGCTGCACCAGTTTGCTATGGCTATAATTTGTTTTTAGAAATTAAATGTCAGCTTATCGCTGGCTCCTTATCACCATTTTTCTGAAGTAATACTGTTACATTAAAAGACCAAAAGTGCTGGGGTAACTCAGTGGGTCATGCAGCATGTGTTTTCCCTGTCTTCCCTACGCACGCCCATTTCTCCCTTCCTGTATAGTCTTCCCACTGAGTGGATAACACGCAACAAAAAGCTTTTCACTGCACCTCGGTACTCGTGACAATAAACTCAACCAAACTAAACTACCCTAAAGTAAGCTACACCAGCGATCACCCCCTACACTAATCTACACACACGGGGACAATTGTACAACCTACAGAAGCCAATTAATTAATTTACAAACCAGCACATTTTTGGGGTGTTGGTGGAAACTATAGCACCCAGAGAAAACCCACACGCTCACAGAGAGAATGTACACACTCTGTGCACCCGTAGTCAGGATCAAACCTGGGTCTCTGCGCTGTTATGCCCCTGTCCCACTTAGGAAACCAGAACGGAAACCTCTGGAGACTTTGCACCCCACCCAAGGTTTCTGTGCAGTTCCCGGAGGTTTTTGTCAGTCTCCCTACCTGCTTCCACTACCTGCAACCTCCGGCAACCACCTGCAACCTCCGGGAACCTCACGGAAACCTTGGGTGGGGCGCAAAGTCTCCAGAGATTTCCGTTCAGGTTTCCTAAGTGGGACAGGGGTATAAGGCAGCAACTACACCGCTTCTGTGCTGCCAGACGGTGATGTTGTGTTGCCTCTGTGGTTCAACATTGGTCATTTGTTTAGTGGGCAGCTACCAATAGAACCAATCCCCTCTACCAGTTGGAGACATTGGACCAAGGCACCAGTCTGGTGTTTGTCAAATATAGGGATGTTTAATATAAATTCAATCTCCTGTACAGAGTTTGTTTCCTCTGCTGTCTATTTGCACACACTGAACATTTTTATACACACTTGGTTCCCTGTAGTTATTGGATTTTTAATTAGCTGCCATGATTCCCACAGGAAATATGAGTTGAAAGAAAGGCGTATTTTATTTATCAGTTTAACTCGCGAGTATTAAAGTGGAACTTCCAATTATCATTAAATTCCTAGGTATTGTCAATGGGGAATATATTGTTGCTTATTGGCTTTAGAAAACCTTTGTTGCCCGCATTTGGAGTCTGTGTGCGGTGCTGATCGCCTCATTACAGGAAGGATGTGGAGGCTTTAGGGAGGGAGCAAAAGAGGTTTACCAGGATGTAGAAACAAGGAACTGCAGATGCTATTTTACCAAGGAAAGACACAAAGTGCTGGAGTAACTCAGCGGATCAGGCAGCACCTCTGGAGAACATTTTGGGAGAAGACCCTTCTTCAGACAGATTCACCTCAGATGATGTAAGGGCGAGATGATGGCTGGAAGAGGGGAGAGGCAGAACAAATCATGGTGGGTATTATCCGGACGCAGGTGAGGAGAGTTTTTGATAGGCAGATAGTTGGAACAAAGGCCGGAGATAAAACCAGAAGGTGTGACAGGATCGAAGAGTTGCAAATTGTGAAGCCAGAGGATAGTTGCAGGGTGAGGGCTGGTGGGGGTGGGGGGTGTTGCAGGGTAGGGTGGGGGCTGGGGGGGGGGGGGGGGGGGGGGGGGGGGGGGAGAATAGATGGGTCCAGGAGGGGGCAGAGAGGAAGAATGAAGGGGGGGATATGGTGGGAAGGGGGGTGGGCAAGAAAAGGGAGGGTTCTGAGGCAGTTAGTTAGAGGTGACCTGAAATTGTAGAATTCAAAGATCACTGTGTATACCTTCACTGTGGAGGCTACAGCAATTTATAAAGAGACTTTAATTGCATTTTCTACTTTCACACTGGTAGGTTAAACGCCAGGGTATCTGGCAGTATGTAATAAATGAGTGTCAAGATAGCCAACTCCATATCCCAAAAAGGAATCAAATTCATACCGTCTTTTTAGCTTAGTTTAGAGATACAGCGCTGAAATAGGCCGTTCGGTCCAGCGAGTCCACGCCGACCAGCAATCCTCACATACTAACACTATCCTACACACATGGGACAATTTGCAATATTACCAAAGTCAATTTACCTACAAACCTGCATGTCTTTGGAGTGTGGGAGGAAACCAGGGTTCCCGGAGAAAACCCACACGGTCACAGGGAGATTGTACAAACTCCGTACAGACAATACCCGTAGTCAGGATTGATTCTGGGTCTCCGGCGCTGCAAGGCAGCAACTCTACCGCTGCACCACTGCACCGGAAAACTTTAATTGCATTTTCTACTTTCACACGCAAGTTAAACTTCCTCCAGGGTAACTGGCAGTACGTAATAAATTCTGGCCTTCACAGCCAACTCCCTATCCCAATAATAAATGAAAATCAAACCATTGTTTTACTCGTTGAACAATCTCTGTTCTTCTCTGCAAAAATGCTATTATCCTGCTTTTAATACATTAGAGATAAAATCTGACACACAAGCACCGCAGTATTTAACCGGTATTCATCTCTACACTATCATTGGTTATTACAATCATTGGTTCGTCTGTGTGTTTCAACCCATCTGAGGTAACATTATACACTTAGGAACCAAATAATTATTGTAATTTAAAAGGTTCAACTCAATTAAATGGATCCTTTCCAAGATACTGTTCAACGAGGCAGACATGTGTCAAGAGAGGGGGGAATTATTCACTTGACTTTCAGTGTGAACCTCCGTCGTTCTAATGAATTGTGGATTGTGTATCTGCCTTTGTGTTGCTCAATTCTTTCACTGTCTCCTTCCCTCCCACTTACATTTTTTTAGTTTTAGAAATACAGCATGGAAACTGGCCCTTCAGCCCACCCAGTCCTCAGCGACCAACACTCACTCATACACTAGTTCTATCATGCACACTAGGGACAATTTACCAAAGTCAAATAACCAACAAACCTGTACGTCTTTGTTGTGTGGGAGGAAACCGGAGCACCTGGAGAAAACCCAAATGGTCACAGGGAGAATGTACAATCTCCGTACAGCCAGCACCCGTAGTCAGGATTGAACCTGGGTCTCTGACGCTGTTATGCAGCAATTCTACTGCTCCACCACTGAGCCACCCAAGCCTCTTCTGTCAAGAGGCTGCCCAGTGCTGTTCAACACTGTTATAATCTGGTACCAAAGTTAATCAAAGAACTAGGTGGACAAAAGTGCTGGAGAAACTCAGTGGGTGCGGCAGCATCTATGGAGCGAAGGAAATATGCAACATTTCGGGCCAAACCCCTTCTTCAGATGAACTAGAATGCTAAGTCGAAAATTGGGGGTAGTTTTACCTTATATTTATGTCATATTTTTGGCACACATGAAGGCACAAAACAAATAATACTCTGAATAAAGAGTCTCGGAATGGTCTTGATGGGATTGTTCTGCTGGGAGCTAACATGGACCCAATAGACCAAATGGCTAAAACAAAGACAAAGTGCTGGAGTGGCTCAGCGGGTCAGGCAGCATCTATAGAGAATGTGGATAGGAGACATTCTTCTTCAGCACATTGGTTTCTGATACTTCCTCCCTCACCTCCTTCCAGAGACCCCGGCAGTCCTTCCAGGTGGTTCAGAGGTTCACGTGAGTTTAGTTTATTGTCATGTCTACTGAGGTACAGTGAAAATCTTTTTTGTTGTGTTCTATCCAGTCAGCAGAAAGACTATACATGATTACAGTCAAGCCGTTCATAGTGTACAGATACAGGATAATGGGAATAACGTTTAGTGCTAGATGAAGTCCAGTAAATTCCGATTAAAGATAGTCTGAGGATCTCCAATGAGGTAGATGGTAGGTAGTTGGTGATAAGATGGTTCAGGTGTTTGATAACAGCTGGGAAGAAACTGTCCCTGAATCTGGAAGTGTGCGTTTTCACACTTCTGTACCTCTTGCCTGTTGGGAGAAGGGAGAAAGGAGGATGTGTGGGTTGAGACTGGTCCTTCCTGTGGTCTTGCCAATGCAGTATGAAGTGCAGGTGAAGTCAATGGAAGGGAGGTTGGTTTGTGTGATGGTCTGGGCTGCGTCCACATGCACTTCCTCTAACGTCAAGGTAGACCAAATAGCCTCATCTGTGTCATTCTGAATGAGGAATTTAACGCTTGGCTGATTGAACAACTGCCTGGGAAACTCAGTAATTAACAACTGAGTAATGAAGGCTGGCAAACGCTCTGGCTTCCTACATTTTTAGCAGATTATCAGGGAGACATTTCTAAGGATTTTATTAGCCTGGAAGATATACTTCCAGTAATTAGTTAAACACATGGGTCTAATTTGTGATGGAGTAGATTATATTTGAACTGTGAAATAATTTATCCAGATGACTGCAGATTTACTTTATACTCCAGCTATTTAGCAATTCCAAGTCACGATGCCACCGTGCTGTAGGGCCAGTTTGACTCAGTTGGTGACTCATGTGATAGGCGTTATGTTCCCAGACATGCAGTACATGAAGTAGATAACATGGTATTGAGGGAGCAATGGCCTTCAAGTTGTGGAGACATAGCGTGCCTTAAAACCTAATGTTAGCATTTATTTTGAGAGGAATAGAATATAAAAAGCAGGGACGTCATGCTGAAGCTTTACAAGGCATTGGTCAGTTCACATTTGGAGAATTGTGAGCAGTTTTGGGCCTCATATCTGAGGAAGGATATGCTGGCTTTGGAGATGGTCCAGGGATTTGTGAGAATGATCCCAGGAATGAGTGGGTTAAAATTTGATATGTTTAACGGGGGACTTCATTGAAACGACTAAATCGTGAAAGACCAGGATAGAGTTGATGTGGAGAGGATGTTTCCACTAGTGGGAGAGTGTAGGACCAGAGGCCATAGCCTCAGAATGAAAGGTCATTCTTTTAGAGTGGAGATGAGGAGGAATTTCTTCAGTCAGAGGGTGGCGAATCTGTGGAATTCATTATCACAGACGGCTGTGGAGGTCGTCAATGGATATTTTTAAGGTGGAGATTGACAGTTTCTTGATTAGTACAGGTATCAGAGGTTATAGGGAGAAGGCAGGAGAATGGGGTTGAGACAGTAAGATAGATCAGCCATGATTGAATGGGATGAATGGTCTAATTCTGCCTCTAGAATTTATGAACTTATGAACTAGTCGTGTGAATGCCCAGATCTAATCTTACCCTAGTCTGGTTCAGTCAAAGAAACAGAGGAGAACATTGAAGTCCAAACCCTTCTTTATTTGCATACACTGCAGGAACAGTCTCGGATCCATTCACGCAAGTCCACAGTAACCTCATGCAAATAGAACAGAAGGAAGACAACCAACACACCCAAACGAATTACATACACTTTTATACCCCTAAATGAAGGCGGGGACACTAAGTACAATGGGGGAGGCCACCCCTACATGCCAATCACTTCTTACAGATATGAAAACACTTACTCTGTTCAATTACAATGTGTACAAAAACCTTCTAGCACCTAGATACTAAGTGTAAACAGATAATCTATCCAATCACAGGCTTGGGTTCAGCATCTGTTCAACAGAACCTAGACTCAATGGCATCAGAGAATCCACAAGAACAGAAATCACCTGGAGACTCCAAGTGGTTTGTGATCCTGGAGCTTCGGGTGGTTTCTCTTCCAGGAGCTTCTGCAAAGAGCTAGACTTTGTGACAACAGTTGGGTCACATGGACCTGGTGTTCTTGCCACCTCATCCAGCTTGACCTTGCTCACAGGCACTGTGAGCTATTTTCCAAAAGCACCATCAGCCATTTCCCAAAGTACCCATATTCTTACATGTTAACAGTCAAACAGCACAGAAACAGGCCCTTCGGCCTACCACATCCATACCAGCTCCTATACACTAATCCTGTTCACCTGCATTAATTTCCTATTTATGTCTATATAAACGCCTCTTAAACTTACTAAAGTAATTGTATCTGATTTCACCACCATCTCTGGCAGCGTGTTCGAGGTATCAGACATGTTCTATGAAAAAAAAGGACCCCCTCAAATATACTTAGAAGCTTCTTCCTCTCACCTCAAACCTTTATCCCCTTGTTTTTGATACCCACAGCAAGCGTACAAAAAATATTCTTATCTGCTCTATTTCTTTCACTTCTAATCTCTGCTCTGAAATGCTAAATTGGTTAATTTAGGTATATGTTTGGAAATCTTATGGGAATATTCAATGATAAGGATGATTTACACTGGTCCACATTTTTCCTGAAGTAATCCTACCGAAGTTACTTGGGACAACGTTCTCCCATTGAATCATACCAGCAAATATTACCAAGTACTCCAAAGTTTCTCTTGTTTCCCTGACTCTCAGTCTCTGAAAAATGGTCTTGACTCGAAACATCACCAATTCCTTTTACCCAGAGATGCTGCCTGACCCGCTGAGTTACTCCAGCTTTTTGTGTCTATCTTTGCTGTAAACCTGCGTCTGTAGTTCCTTCCTACACTTCAAAGCTAACAGTGGGCTTTGGATATTGAGTTTAGTAAGGTGCGTGCAGCATACCAGAGTTGAGTAGTAGGAGCGTTAGAACAAATGAATGGATGTTCTAGACTCGAGATTTGCTGATTGTTTTTGTCTATATGGAATTTAGGGTAGTTGGAAGTAAAGTCAATCAGAGTTTGCCAAAAGCCACTGGATAAACTCTTGAGGGAAAATAGTTTGTAGGGTTTTGGGAAAAAAACAAATCCCTGGGAAACTCAAGCAGAGAGAAGCTCTGAGAAAAGGGTTTTGGTGGGACTAGTGAAGAAGGTGTGGTCGGTGTGGGCAAGTTGGGTTGAAGGGCCTGTTTCCATGCTGTAAGATTTGTGACTCTATAACAAGAGATTGGGACTGAAATAGTCTACAGGAAGCTGGCATGGACCAAATGGGTCAAATGGCCTCCATCTAAACTACAATGAGTTTGTGATGGTGTTTTATTTTGGGCAGGCTATTTTGCCCTTTGCACCAATCACACTACTCAACAAGATCTCTCTCAACTCCATTTACTCTGAAGAAAAAGTCACCACTGAGGCTGAACCACTGAGTTACTCCAGCAATTTGAGTCTTTTAGTTTGCAAACCAGCATCTGGAGTTCCTTGCTCCTCTATTTTCTCTTATTCCTCCCTTGACAGCAGAGTGAAGTGTTTGCAAATGGGTTCTCAAAGTAACCCAAATGGGACCATGATTATCGTGTGTAATTAGCACGTTATTTTGATGCCGGAAGTACAAAATAAGGTTATGAAATGTGCCTGTTGATAATCCCCATGGGCTGTCTGCCATGAATCACAGGCATCAGAGAGCGCTCCTGAACAAAGGCATGATGAATTGCAAGGTGCAAATGCATGAAGGCAGCAACAAATGTCTCATTCCAGGGAAGATAAGGAGGGAGCTAAATGGAGCCATCGTGCTTTCGTTGATGGGAGGTCAATAACGGTAGATATTTATTGCACTGGGCTGATCATTTTCTGATTGCAGTTACTAATGGACCTCCCTAGGCATAGTAGCTCTGTCTGTACAGCATTACTAATGCCTTTCCTTTGTTGTTTAGCTCCTACATCTCCTTTTTTTTTTAAATCTATTTATAGTTACAGCATGAAAACAGGCCCTTCGGCCCACCGAACAATCACCCGTTCTATGTTATCCCACTTTCACATTCGAGGCAATTTACAGAGGCCAATAATCCTTCAGACCCATATGTCTTTGTGATGTGGGAGGAAATTGGAGCACCTGTAGGAAAACCCACACGGTCACAGGAAGAATGTGCTACATGCACACAGAGAGCAGGATCGAACTTGGGTCTCTGGCAGTGTGTGAGGCAGCTGCTCTACCAGCTGTGCCACTGTTCTGCTGGTATTTATTGGGATTTATCTGAAAGAGAAGATATAGAAAAGGAATACAACAACCCTGCAGCAAAGTGCCAGAATGAGAGCAAGATGTTCACCATCTAACTGCCTCCATAATGGCAATCTGTAGCATTTCATTATGACATTGTGCTGGAGCTATGATAGAAATGTCTTCAATTGATACATAGAAGAAGATGTTCCAGCGAGCCAGATGCGGCAGAAGGTCCCAGTGAGCTGTGGCCATACCCTCCGCGGTACTGAGAGAGGGAAACCGCTGAGCCCGGCCCCTGCTCCACCCTGAAGACCAGGAACCGGAGGGCAGGGTGGAGGTGGTCTGTGATGGCGGTGGACGCCAGACAAAGGGGTGGTAATGAGAATCAAGGGGTCTTATTTTCCACGCCCTCAAGGTCGGCTGCAGGAAGAGCCCCTGGGGCATGAAGGTCGAAGATGGCCGGACGAGGAGAGGGACGATGGTTTACGGGACGTCCGATGGAGGCGACGGCTGCAACGGGCCTTTATGGCCTTTGTGCAACTGGGGCATTTGAAAACGGCACTAAAACCTGACGACTCTTGCATATTGACTTAGTGGGCTTCTTATACATTCGGTATTTAATTGTGGGTTGTGGTTATGTATGGCAATAATCTCACTGATCTGCAGACAAAAAAAATAATTTAGTTGTGCCTTGGTACACATGACAATAAAGAACCATTCTACCGTTGAACCATTGGATCTAGTGATTCATCGACTGAGGCAGAGTTTTCAAACCTATGATTCTACAATAAGCAGTCTTCGTTCATGACTGAAACTACCAGAAATATATCACACTGATTGCAGGATCATTTTCCCTGCAGGAAAACAAGATGTTTGCAAAATACAATTTGTGTGCAGAAAAGCAGTCCTGTTTCTGACAGAGGTATGATTTCGTTGTGTAAACAAACTGCTATAGGAACTCAGTGGGCCAGTAACATCTACAGAGAGAAATAAACAGATGATTCATACCTCTAGATTCTCTCACCCCGACTCTCAGTCCAAAGAACGGTCTTGACCCAAAACGTCACCTAGTCCTTTTCTCCAGAGATGCTGCCTGACCCGCTGAGTTGCTTCAGCATTTTGTGTCTATCTTCGGTATAAGCCAGCACCTGTAGATCCTTCCTACAGATGGTGTTTCGGGTTTGTTGAATCATTGAAAGATGCAGCATGGAAACAGGCATTTCGTCCCACTGAGTCCACGCCAACTGTCGATCTCCTGTTCACAACACTTCTATTTTATCCCACTTTTGCAACTGCTGGGGCCAATTAACCTATCAACCCACGCATCTTCGGGGTGTGGGAGGAAGCCGGACCACCCAGTGGAAACCCATGCAATCACAGGGAGAACGTGCAAACTCCACACAGACAGCAGCCGAGGTCAGGATATGTTTTGCATCCACTCCCTAAGACTTTCATGGCAGACAGCCCATGGGGATTATCAACTGTATTTATTCTGTCAGTACTGGCGACAATCTGTATTATATTCATCAAGAGAAGAAAGAAAAAATACACTCTAATACCATTGATAACATAATTAAATAGGAAGTTAATAAACTCACTAGCGACAAAATTACGTGTCAGCAAGAGGCATAACTTTCCACAGAAATTGAATTGCATTTCACAGAATCTCCGATACCTAACTTTGAAAAAAAAGTAGCAGTTAAACCTGAAGAGGTTTTCAATGGTAGAAACAAAGAACTGCAGATGCTGGTTTATACCAAAGGTAGACACAAAGTGCTGGAGTAACTCGGTGGATCAGACAGCATCTCTGGAGAAAAAGGGTGATGTTTCAGGTCGGGACCCTTCTTCAGATTGTTCTTCATTAGTATTGAAGAAGGGTCCCAACTTGAAACATTGCCTATCAATGTCCTCCAGAGTTGCTGCCTGACCCACTGGTAGTAGGGGAAAGAAAGCTGGGGAAAAAGCGTTGGGGTTGGGAAAACCTGGCGAGTGAAAGGCAAGTGATTTATAAATGGGTGGAATGAATGACAAAGGAATCAACGGGTGTCAGGTAAGGGGAGAAGATGAGCGAAATATAAAGACTCATCCCGATCCCGTTTTCCCCTTCCATATATGGAAGGGGAAAACGGGAAGGGAAGTGGGATAAAATGGAAAATGAGACACTCAGGGATGGGAGATGGGTGTACATGGAGGGTAAAGGACCAAGGTGACTGGAAGTGGGGAGAATGGAGGGGAAATGGGTGCGCACCAGGGTGGAGGGAGGGTCACAGGAAAGAGGGAAGAAGTAGAGAAGCATTACTTGAAATTGGGAAATTCAATGTTCGTAACGTTGGGTTGTAAGCCCAAGATTTTCATTGCACCTGGACCTCACTGTACTTGTGCATATGACAATAAACTCAACTTGTAAAATCGCTGGCTGTTCATGCACCCAATATAATTTAATCATAGACACATAAATACATTTTTAATAAAAATGCTGCTTTTATGAAAATAAATGATTCAAAGGCATTATGGTGCAACGTTGTATTTCAATGCACATCGGGAAGATAAACTGCTTTTCCTGTTAGTTTCGGCGTTCGAGATATCGGAACGTCTATGGATGAACAACTATGTTTATGGAGGCAATTTTAAACTTTAGTAGTAATTGATCTTCTGTTCAGAAGATTTAGCCATTTTTTTATGAACATATTTCATGTTCTACAACCACGGGACATGTTCCCAATGACTGATCTGTTTGTTCACTGGAGGATCTGACTCACACATATTACCGGCCATTTGGAAGTCTACAATTTCCTCCCTGTCCATAACCTTACATGATCGCATCTCAGGTTCTGGCCTCTTGCTGCCCAGAATTTCCTTTGTCCTCAACCTTTGGTGGCCATGTTTCCAAATTCCAGTGATTTCTCACAAAAACATCTGTATTTTCTTCATCTTCCAAATTAATTCAATAAATGTTCTTTGCCAAGTTTTAGTTGCCTGCCTTCTGAAAGATGTTGCAACAGTTAGTGCTATCTGCAACCTGGGCCTCCAATGGCCCATTCCACCGTCACCTCGGCCCGTGAACGTGCCGTCCCCTCGCACTCCTGCCGCCATTGCTCAGCCTCCGTGCTCGAGGACGCCTCCTGCAGCCAACCTCTGAACCCCCAGAGCATCTCCAAGGGTGCGGGAGGTGAGCACACTACTAGTTCACTGGCACACATCCTCTGCTCTAGATCTTGAAACCATTTGTTACCTCATTGCCATCCTCATTACCTCAGTCATTAGTAAATAAATCACAAATCGACAGTCGAGCGCGATCCTGAGCTACCATCTACCTCATTGGAGACTCTCGGACTATGTTTAATCACACTTTACTGGACTTTATCTTACACTAAATGGTATTCCTTTTATCCTGTATCTGTACACTGTGAACGGCCTAATTGTAATTATGTATAGTCTTTCCACCGACTGGTTAGCACGCAACAAACTGTAGCTTGGTACACGTGACAATAAACTAAACTAAACCGAACCAACTGGCCTTAGTCAAATGGTATGTACTAGTCAAATGCTCGAATGGTATGTACTTTTTATACAACCACTTGGGTATCTTACAGCGTCCCAGTTTCGATCCTGACCTCATGTGCTGTCTGTATGGAGTTTGTACGTTCTCCCTGTGACCATGTCGGTTTTCTCCAAGTGCTCTGGTTTCCTCCCACACTCCAAAGTTTGTAGGTTAATTAGCTTCTATAAATTGTCCCTCGTGTGTAAGATAGAAATAGTGTAAGGGTGCTCGCTGGCCAGCATGGACTTGGTGGGCCGAAAGGATTGTTTCAATGCTCTTTCGATAAAAACTAAACATAAACTAAATCAGGTCAAAACACTTTGGTGGAAGCAATTTAATTGACATGACTGGGGTAAAAATGGTATCACCAATGTCCCCCTTTCCCTTATCTGTATCCCAATCAGCAAGAGGAGCTTGTTTGATTTCCCTGGGGTGGTGTGGCACAGTCTTACTTGGATACCTGAGACACAACTTGTTGGGGCTTAATTTAAAAACCTTCTGTTGAAACTATTAAAGAATACTTTCTTACCATCTTCCTTATCCTGACTAATTTTGTCACTTCCGCAATATCTTCACCGTTATTCGATCATTACAAGTTGATATTTTCACACTATGAATAGCAAATATACAGCACCAATTAATCTATAATCTACCATTCACCGTATTAATAGTGTACAGGGTCCTCAATAAAATAATTGGTGCTTATTAATTGATAAGGGGCACAGTGGCACAGCTGGTCGAGCTGTTGCCCCACAGCGATAGGGACCTGAATTTGATCCTGATTCTGGGTGCTGAGTTTGTAGAGTGAAACGCCACGGTTCAGATTATAACTAAGGCATTCCTAACAGAATTTACGACATGCTGGCATTTTAATCACCTGCTAGAACAAATACATTTCTAATCTTCAGATCTGACTAACATCAATGAATAACAAAATGGTGTTTTCCAACTGTGTTGTGGGATTCAGATTCTGAATATAATTTATTTGGCAGCAGTGTATATTTTGCTTCAGCTTGAAAAGGAAAATCACAACAAATCACAGTCCTGAGCTACTATCTACCACATTGGAGACCCTCGGATTATCTTTGATTGGACTTCACTAGACTTTATCTTGCACTAAACGTTATTCACATTATTCCCTTTTATCATGTATCCGTACCTGTGGGTGGCTCGATCGTAATCACATATAGCCTTCCTTCATGCTGTGTTTTTAACATGCAACAAAGGCTTTTCACTGTACCTAGGGGCACGTGACAATAAATTAAACTAAACAAAAACTTAAAAAAGCTGACAACTCAGAACCAGTCTGAATGACAACTCTTCCTGTCAGTCTCTCCTATTCTCATGCCGTGTTCAGGTGCAGTAAATCCCATGTCATTAATCGCTTAGAACATCTTTAAAGCCTAAGAACTAACACCATGGCTGCCCCATCATTCAATCCAGTTGTCGCTGTTCTTTAACCTCAGTGCTACCAACCCAACATCCCATCATACAGAGCTGGCACAGTGACACAGCTAGTAGAGCCACTGCCTCACAGCGCCTGACACGCGGCTTTGATTCTGACCTTGGGTGCTATCTGTGCGGAGTTTGCACGTTCTCCTTTTGTCCGCGTGGGTTTCCTCTCGATGTTCTGCTGCCACATCCTGAAGACATGCATGCTTGTGGATTAATTGGCCCTCTGTAAATTGCCTCCAGTGTGTAAGGACTGGATGAGAAAGTGGGATAACATATTCTGAATGGGTGACCAATGGTACGCATGGACTAGGAGGGCTGAAGGGCCTATTTCCATGCTGTATTTTTCAATGAACATTTTTCAATGAACCATTGGCTCAATGACCAATGATCAATGATAATTCCCTCAAAATCCAGAGTAATCAATAGTTATAGAGCTGGAGCACGAAAGCAGGCCCTTCGGCCCAACTTGCCCATGACAAGTTGGCATACTGGGCTAGTCCCATTTGCCTGCATTTAGTCCATATCCCTCAAAACCCTTCCTATCCATATATCTGTTTTTGGTTGTTAATATTGGATATGTGGAGAAGGCAAGACAGAGCACTGAAGGGATAACAAGCCAATGTCTACTTTGAATGGTGATACAGGTTTGAGGGGCCAAATGGCCTGTTTCTGTTTCAGTTCTGTCCATTTTTATGAATATATTCAGATTGACCCTGCACGACTCTTCACAGCCTTCTTTAATGCTTAATGATGCAGTTTAAAGAGAGTGCAGCATTAATTAATATGTTATAATATATTACATTGATGGTGACTGAAAAAATATTGAGAAGACTTTTTTTTAAAGAAAACAGGTCGGATCCTGCAGTCAGGAGGGTGGCACAGTGGTGCAGCTAGTAGACCCGCTCCTTCACAGTGCCAGAGACCCGGGTTCGATCCTGACATCGGGTGCTGTCTGTATGGAGTTTGCACGTTCTGCCTGTGATCACGTGGGTTTTCATTGATGCTCTGATTTCCTTCCACAGAAAACAGGTCGGATCCTGCAGTCATGGAGGGTGGCACAGTGGTGCAGCTAGTAGATACCGACCCTCCTTCACATTGTGCCAGAGACCCCCGGGTTCGATCCTGACATGATCGCTAAAACGAATCAGTGGGAGAAAGCAAGGGTGCTGTCTGTATGGCCTTTTGCATTGTTCTCTAAACTAAACTGTGAGTTATCCATCCATTCAAATTCCTGGATGAATTGCTGCTGTGTTATTCCTTTTGTGGCCACTACACGTAAAGAAGAATGTCGAGGCTTTGACGAGGGAGCAGAGATCCACTGGCATTGGCTGAGGCTGGGAAGAGGGAATTCAGTTATGTGGACAGACTATGGAAACCCAAAGGGGTCTCCACAGAGCAGAGTTTGACTGCAGGTGAAATGACTCTGACTTAATAACTAGGGGTAAACAAATACCACAGCAGCTGGCTCAGACATTTGCTGGGTTCCATAAGCTTATAAGTCATAGGGACAGAATAGGGGCAGCACAGCGGTGAAGTGGGAGAGCTGCTACCTTGCAGTGTCAGAGACACAATTCTCTGGTGGGGAAAGAAAGCTGGAAAAGAGAGAGAGGGTAGGTGGTACAACGCCTGGCAAGTATTAGGTGGATACAGGTGAGTGGGTTTTGAATGGCAGATGGGTGGAGTAAGTGACAATGGCTTGATTTGAAAAGGAGACATATGGGTGTCAGATCAGCATTGAAGATGAGCAAAATGTGAACCCAGAGAAAGAATATGGGTGAAAGGGGACAGTGGGGAGTGGAAAGATGGGGAATGTTCCATGTTCATAAGTGATACGAGTAGAATTTGGCCAGTCGGCCCATCAAATCTACTCCGCCATTCAATCGTAGCTGGTCTATCTTTCCCTCGCAACCCCATTCTCCTCCTTCTCCCATAGCCCCAGACACCTGCACTAATCGATAAAAGGAAATGAGGGGATGGGGGATGAGTGTACGATGGAGTATGAAAGAGGAGCAGGCAATAGATCAGTCCGCTTTTGTGGAGGAAAAAACAGAGTTAATGTTTCAGATCAGGAAAGCGCATGAACCAGAAACAATTTAATGTTTTTCTTGTAGCAGATACTGCCTGACATGCTGAGCATTGGGTATTTTGTGTTCTACTTTCAAAGAAAAGGCTTTTCATCAAATTCTATTCGTGTGTGTTAAGTACTCCATGCCACACCGTTTTGCAAAATATGTGTGGAATAGTTAATGCACATAGAGAGCAAGAAATTCACAGAGCAGCCAGCATTTTGGTAATTGGATTGCTTTTGTTACAGCATTTCCAAGAGGTTCTATGCTACTGACAACATCTCAGGACCATAAAACACAGTTGGAGCCACAATTAGCAGGCTGAACACAGTCAATTTTGCAGCTGTCAGACATTTTAGTGGATTTCAAGACAGCAACGCATGAGAAAATCATGAGAGATGCCTCTGCAATATCAAAAGAGCTTGAAGATTTCAAATCCAATGTACTTCACATTGGATAAACAAGGAGCTGCTGGTGCTGGTTTGCAGCCTCCTCTGGTACTGCCTGACCCACTGTTCCTCCAGTAGAAACATGCTGTTTAATACACAAAAGGACACAACGTGCAGGAGTAGCACAGCAGGTCAGGCAGCATCTCAGGAGCGTGTCAGAAGTAACTGCAGATGCAGGTTTATACTGAAGACAGACACAAAATGCTGAGTAACTCAGCGGGTGAGGCAGCATCTCTGGCGAAGAGAAACAGGTGACCTTTTGGGTCGGGACCCTTCTTCAGACTGATTGTGGGGGGGGAGGGTAAGCTGGATGAGAGGAGAGGGAAGGGCGAAGTCTGGTGACTGATAGGTAGATACAAGTAAGGGTGGGGGGGGAGGGTAAGGGGGCAATAAGCAGACAGTTGGACAAATGCCATATAAGAAAAGCCAAAAGGTGTGAGATAAGGATAGAAGTTCAAATTGTGAAGCCAGAGGAAAGAATACAGGTGGAAGGGTAAGGAGTGAAATGGATATGCAGAGAGGTGAGGCACAGGGAACAATTGGTGAGGGGAAGGGGAGAAGTAGTGGGGAGGGGGTTGTAGGTTAATGTATTCTTCGGTATTAAAATGCATTGCTATTCATTTGTTGGCAGATTACTCTTTCAGATGCAAATTTGGGTAGGTTTTACTGCTTGTCGCAGGGCAGGACTAATAATAAATGCCATGGCCCTGGGGAACAGAGACCGATGGTTGCAGGTACATTGTCCCATGAAGGTGGTGACATGAGGAAGAAGGGGGGGGGGGGGGGGGTAGAGAAGGCATTTGACATGCTTGCCTTCATCAGTCAGATACTTATATTTCATGGGGTACACAAAAAAGCTGGAGGAACTCAGCGGGTGCAGCAGCATCTATGGAGCGAAGGAAATAGGCAACGTTTCGGGCCGAAACCCTTCTTCAGACTGAAGACTACCAGTCTGAAGAAGGGTTTCGGCCCGAAACGTTGCCTATTTCCTTCGCTCCATAGATGCTGCTGCACCCGCTGAGTTTCTCCAGCTTTTTTGTGTACCCTTCGATTCTCCAGCATCTGCAGCTCCTTCTTAAACACTTATATTTCATGCCTCATTTCCTGCCTTGTACACTTTTTTCTCCTTTTCTTCCCTAGCTGTTGTCCATCCATCTACCAATCCAGCCCCCCTCAGATGTATTCACCCATCACTTGCCAGACTTTGGCAATGAGGTAAGTGACCTGCTCCCACTTCTCTTAGTTTAGTTTACTTTAGTTTCGAGATACAGCGCGGAAATAGGCCCTTCGGACGCAACGACCAGCTATCCCTGCACACCAACACTATCCTGCACACACTAGGTTCAATTTCACATTGATACCAAGCCAATTAACATATAAATGTGTACGTGTTTGGAGTATGGGAGGAAATCAAAGTTCTCAGAGAAAACCTACGCAGGTCATGGAGAGAACATACAAACTCCTTACAGTCAGGATCGAACCTGGGCCTCTGGCGACATAAGACAGTAGCTCTACCACTATGCCACCGTGCCACCCCTATTCTCTCTTCCAGCTTTCTCCCTCCTACATCAGTCTGAAGAAGGGTTCAAGCCCAAAATGTCACCTATCCATCTCCTCCAAAGATGCTACCTGATGCAGTTACTCCAGCACTTGGTGTTTTTCTTGGTAAACAAGCACCTGCAGTTCCTTGTATCTTCACCTGACGGAATCATGAGTAGCCTTATTTATAAAGTTGAAATAATTTAGTATACCACATAAGTTTGCATCACTTTTAGAGTGGAGAAATGAGGTAAGGAAAGTGTTCAAAGTTGTGCAAGGCTCTGACGGAGAAATTTGACTAAAGAGGTGATAATCTTGGGATATGTTGAAGCTTATTAGTAATAAAAAATGGAGGGGAGAACTTTTTATTATATGCAACAATGTCTTTGATTTGTAATGCACTGCCTGAAAGGGTGGCAGCAGCAGACACAAAGTAGCTTTCAACTAGGAAATGAATAAACATTGCAATGGAAAATAAATCCATCGGTTGGTGAGGAAAGAGGAGCTCAGAAGTAATTGGGCAGGCCTTTCAAAAGTATTGTCACGCAATATCCTGCAGCTATGTTGTGTGATACCAGAGTACCTTGGGAAATCATGGCCACTTCAATACATTTATCCTTTTTTTTCTATGTATTAAATATATATTGCCTACTGCCATTTCAGTGTATAAACAGTTCAATAATTCACTGCTGCACAAGACCTGCAGATGATGGATCCTGGAGCAAATATCAACACATACGACAAACTCGAGTGCTGGAGTAACTCAACAGGAAGCATTTCTGGAGGACATGCTTAGACGATGTTTCAGGTCGAGACCCTTCTTCAGTCTTGTTAATTTCCTCCAGGGATGCTGTCTAACCTGCCGAGTTACTCTTGCGCTTTGTGATTTTTTTTTTTTTGCGAACCACCATCCTTGTGTCTCTGCAAGATCAACTGAAGGGTCTTCGTCGAAACGTCACCCATTCCTGCTCTCCAGGGATGCTGCCTTTCCCAGTTACTTCCAGCATCTTGTACCCATCACCAACTATCTCTGTATCCATCCAAGTATCTTTTAAATGCTGTTATAGTACCTGCCTCAACTACCTCCACTGGCTTGTTCCATATAACCATCGCTCTCTGAGTGAAAATGGTGCTCCTTAGGTTCGTATTAAATCTTTCCCCTTCTCACCTGATCAGACCATCTGAAGGGTCTCGACCAGAAACCTCACCCTTTCCTTCTCCCCAGAGATACTGCACTGTCCCGCTGAGTTACTCCAGCGTTTTGTGTCTATCTTCAGTGACCTATGTGACTATTGATGGAAGCACTCCTAACATTGCAGCGGCAGTCTCTGTGGTGTGCAGCAGCCAAAGGGTGCACACCCTTAAAAGACATGGTATCCAAGACAAACAAAATAAACACAAAGGCTGTGTGATAGTTTGTTCGAGTATATTTTAAGTAATTAAATTTTTTTTTCATTTTGCTGCATGCCATTCCATTGTGTAACATACATATTTGATTAAACAATATTTTCCTCAGGGTTCATATCAATATACAGTGTATTATAAAGGATCCTAAACCACTGTGGTAACATCTCCAAATATTCGATTTAATTAGTTGTTGGTTTATAGCACACCACCAACACAGAAAGCCAAATTTTAAACTAAAAGAAGCAGAAATTGAGATGATAGTACAGAAATGTGATGTTGAATTAAATAATTAGAGTGCCTAGTGATGGGCAACAAAAGAATCTCTTAAAAATATTAACCCACTGAAGTCAGAATAAACTAAACATACCAGAACCGCTCATAGCTTACTAGTGGCATATTTTGTCAATAGACATTTATCCATACTTATGGATGGGTTATCAAGGTCAAAATCAACCTTGAACGAAGGGTTCTGGCCCAGGGCTAAATAGCTGACGATGATACAGATTTGTGCAGTGAGACCCCATACAGTGAATGTCTTTAGCGTCTGCCGGTCTTTAAACGTGAAGAAGTGCACCAACATTCCCGTTTCGTAAGGTGTTGAGGTGTGTTCTTCTGACTTTAAGAAGTGGCGCATTGGGACGATAAACACGTCACTCACTTCATTGGCATTGGGACGTGGCTGGAATGTATCTGCGATAAATGCTACCACTGGTGTCACCAAAATGTCATCCTGTGGTGGGGTGAAAAATAGAAGTTTAGGTTTATTGTTGTCACGTTTACCGATTTATAGTGAAAAGCTTTAATTTTCATGTTATTCAATCAAAACAGATAATACTATTGATCAACACAATCAATTCAAGCTTAAGTACAATAGATAAAGTGCAAGATACAGGTTCTCAGCATTGTAGCGCATCATTTTCATACCCAAAGTCCAATGTCCGCAATGGGGCAGTGGACAGTACCCTAGCTTAAGGAAGGATCATTTATAAGACTAATTACAGAGGGGACGAAGCTGTTTCTCAGTCTCGTGGTATGCACTTTCAAGCTTCTGAACCTGTAGGAGCGGGGAGGAGAAGGAATGACTGGGGAGAACAAGTCTTTGCTAATGTTGGCTGTTTTTTTAAGGCAACATGAAGCTTAGATGGAGTTAATGGTGGGAAGTCTGGTCTATATTACAATGACCGGGGAGAACAAGTCTTTGCTAATGTTGGCAGTTTTTTAAGGCATGACATGGCTGCTTAGATGGATAGTTAATGGTGGGAACACTGTTTGGTCAAGGAATATAATACACATGATGTAACCCCAACATCAATGTGGAACATAGGGACAGTACCTTAGCCTATAACACTGTTCACAATGATGTCAGGCTTCCCCAAAAAAGCTGGCTTGTGGAAAAACTGAAAACTTTTGAGGACCTTGATCATGCTAACACTATGCTAATGTAACGTTTACAAATACATGAAAAATCAGCTGCCATCACCCATTACTAGTTGACGCTCTTGATACTCCCATCGCCCAAATACAACTAACACAAATTCAAACACGTTGTTTGATACAGAGGAATATAATCAATGGACATGAAGGCCAAATTGCAGTCCAGCTGCAGGTGGCGTGGCGCGGGATCGCAAGGTTTTTATCAAGGACTGCAGTGGTCTTTCAAGGGGGGGGGGGGGCGGGGCCAGGGGGGGGATGCACGTTGGGTTTGCAGTGGGAGGGAGGGAGCCCCGCGCCACGATAACAGCCGCCCCGTTCTAACATCGGGCGGGGGAGAGGGAGAGGTTTCAGAAGCAAGCCGGTGACAGGCTGTAACCTGCTGTGACCTCCCGATCTGCAAAACGCTTGTTATTTCCTATAGCCGCTATAGGATGGAGCGGGCGGCGAGTCCAGCTGCAGGTGGCGTGGCGCGGGCAGCGGGGGGGCGGGCCAGGATGCAGGTGGGCCTCGATTGGTGGACATGTGGGCATTGTGACGTCAGCAGCTCAAGCAGCGATTTTATTTCTTTTTAAGTGAGTTTTGTGAACAATTTTATTAAAAATCTGGGGAAATAATTGACTAAGGAGTGGATTTCTGAACTCATAAGATAAATCCCTACCGAAATTGTAAAAATCTCCACGTTTTTGCGTCTAGTTTACGCGGAGATACGTTTCAAAGGCAAAGGCACCCACACACACACACATTTTTAAAAGTATATATAGCGTGGAAACAGGCCCTTCAGCCCAGAATCCGTGCCGACCAGCGATCACCCTGTATACGAGCACTATCCTACACGCTTGGGACAATTTACAATTTTACCGAAGCCAATTAACCTAAAACCTGTAGGTCTTTGGAGTGTGGAAGGAATCCAGAGCACCTGGGGAAGAGCCACGAGGTTACAGGGAGAACATACAAACTCTGTACAGACAGCATCCATAGTCAGGATCGAACCCGGGTCTTTGAACTAAAAGATAGCAAGTCAATCACTGCGCCACTATGTGACCACTGCGGTGTTACCTTGTTGATTATAGGGACCATCTTACAGATAACTTCCACCTGAACTGGAGGAAGGCCGATTTCTTCCTGAGCCTCGCGGAGGGCTGTATCTATGTCACTTCTGTCTTTCGAATCGTGTTTCCCGCCAGGGAAGCAAACCTCCCCTTGGTTGCTGTGTAACTTTAAGACCAAAACTAAATTAGTGAGGATAATCACTGAGAAGTACTTAAGCATTTTTCTTTTCAGAGCAATGATTTTTACAATCTACCCATCTGCACAATGGCATTTTGTGTAACAGACCACATCTGCGTTCTTCTCATTTATTACCAGTGACATACAATTGCATAATTTCTCGCTGTCACTCATTCCTGAAATTCATTTAATCATACAGGGGAATGTAACTGAGCATTCCGACTTAATGTTTGAACCAAGCAGGTGCAACATAACCAAGGCAACATTGTTCATTTAGATTTTACTTTAGATTTCAGAGATACAGCACGGACATAGGTCCTTGGACCCACCGAGTCCACACTGTCCAGCAATCACCCAGTACACTATCCTACACACTAGGGGCAATTTACAATTTTACCGAAGCCTAATGAACCTAGAAATCTGTATGTCTCCGAAGTGCGGGAGGACACCGAAGCACCCAGCGAAAACCCACGCGGTCATGGGGAGAAGGTACAAACTCCATACTGACAGCACCCGCAGTCAGGATTGAACCCGGGTCTCTAGTGCCGTGGGGCAGCAACCCTACTGCTATGCCACTGTGCTGTCCTGTGTTTTCCTCTTCCAATGTTTGTAGCTGTATATTTTTCTCTCCCTGGAAATGGAGATTAAATGTCCTCCATTGCTGCTTCATGACAACTGATCTAAAGTATATCGACCCGAATGGTACTTCATTCCAGACCAACAAATCAGCAGAGGCCAGGAATCAAATTTGGAACATTTTGGGGATCAGTGTGACTTCACTTGACAATGAAGAGACATTGTGACTTGAGAGCTGCTGAAGTGGTTTATTAACTCTGCTTTTGTAGAGTTTGGAGCCAAGGATAAACCATCAGGCTTAATTGACCATGAATGATCTCAATCTCAAATGGACTATATATACTGTTTCTCCACATTTGTTTATATGTTAAATCAGTAGAATTCTGGCCTTGACATGAAAGCAACAATTTACTAATATCCAGTTTATTTTAATTTAGAGGGGATGGGGGTAGTTTAGCAAGTTTCAAATGTATGTCTGACTTTAATTTTTAGATTATATTTTGTTATTCTTAACGCCCTACCAGGAAAATAAGTGTCTATGTGTTTCACCAATTGGGAACTTTCACCACTGTAAAAATAAAATGCTGTGACTAATAATCCCTGGAATTAATCCCAAGGGCAGGTTCTATGAGCATTTGGATATACAAGGACAGACTAGGGAATGTCGACATAAATTTGTATGTAGGAAATTGTGCCTCACACATCTGTGTGACGTTTTTGAAAATGTCACCAAAACAATTGATAAGGGCACAGTGGCGCAGCAGTAGAGTTGGTGCCTTACAACATCGGGTTTGATCCAGACTACAGGTGCTGTCTGTACGGAGTTTGTATGTTCTCCCGTGAACGCGTGGGTTTTCACTAGGTGCTCCAGTTTCTTCTCAGCCTCCAAAGACGTGCCAGGTTTGTAGATTCATTAGCTTTGGTTAAATTATAAATTGTCGCTAGTGTGTAGGATAGTGCTATTATACGGGGTGATCCCTGGTCGGTGTAGACTCTTGTGGGTCGAAGGGCTAATTTCCAAACTGTATCTCAAAAGTAAAGTCTAAAAGTCTAAGGGCAATGGATGCTTTCTGCAAGGCCCTTGACAAGGTCTGGAGGCTAGTCTAGAAGGTTAGATTTTAAGGGATCCAGAGAGAGCAAGCTAATTCGATACATAATTGGCTTCATGGTAGGAAGTAGAGCTGGTGGTGGAAGGTTGTTTATTGGACTTGAGGCCTGAGACGAGCGTTGTGTCAAAAGAATTGGTGCTGGGCCTATAACTCTCTATAGGGTCTCCACAGTTATCCTTATCTATAAGTCCTGTTATGGGAAATCAGAAATAGTAAGTGATTAGCAGCTCTGTGGAAATTTAAGGATATTATATTCTGTAAATGGAATAGTCAGCAAGCTTACATTAAGCAATGTCTCATGGAGATTACAAAACAGACAGTATGCTGAAGCAGAAAAAATATAAAATTCAAAACAGTGGTGAGATATTTGGAACAGGACCACAAGAAGTACATTGCCTGGTATTTCTTGGGAGTCTTGCATTGTGCATTTTGTATTCCCATTTGTCAAAAAAACAATTAACAGGACAAAAAATACATCTATTTATATATCACATTTATGGGGCATTACAGCATACGTACTGAACCAGTATGTCAGAGAGTCTACGTTAATAGGCCAGTCACACAAGTTCAAATCTCACCATGGCAACTTGTGAATTCAAATTCAGTTAATTCAGCAGCAGTGACACAAATGCCATTAGCTACTTGTAAAAAAAAAAATCAGGTTTACTAGTGTCTTTCAGGGATGGAAAACCTGCTGTCCTTATCAGGGCTGCTGTATTTGCAAGTTAAGATTACTGCAGAAACAAGGAACTGCAGATGTTGGCTTATTAATGAAAGCCACAAAATGCTGGAGTAACTCAGCAGGCCAGGCAGCATCCCTGGAGAACATGGATAGATGACGTTTCAGGTCAGGAGCCTTCTTCAGTCTTGAAGTGTCACCTATCTGTGTTCTCCAGAGATGCTGCCTGACCTGCTGAGTTAGGCCAGCATTTTGTGTAATTTCAAAAGATTACTGCAATATAGGTGACTTGTAACCACAATTATTGAGCCACGTTCATGCACAGTAGATATTTGTGACCACATTATCCACGGAGGAACATAGAAAAGTCTATTTTTCTATCATTTATTGCCCGTTCCATAATATGATACGTTTTATAAGCCTCATGCATTCATTTTCTGAATCTGTCGTAAATGGAGCAATATAACTAGTGTGAAATTATGAGTTACAAGGGATTACTGATGGTTACAGAAAATGGCTTCTGCACTACGCACAGCCCAGAGTTCAAAGGAGCACTGTGAAAGATTGACGGATGCTCTGGCTATTAGCATTCTGCTGCAGAACTTTTATGATGTTGTTTTACAGGACCAATAGGAAATTTCGAGCAGAAATATTCACTGTTCAGCTGTTCCCTTTCCTCAGATGTGGAACTTGAACTACATTTTAAAAAATTTGAAAACCTAAAATACCTTTTGTTTATTGTAAATTAGGACTAAAATGTATTTCTACATTACACAGAACAGTACAGCACAGGAACAATGTTCGTGCCGAACATGATGACAAGTTGAAGTGATCTCATCTGCAGTATTAGGCAGCAAAATGCCTTATCACCAGGGGAAATAAATCAGGTGGGCACTGTGTTACTTCAGAAGGCATTGAATCATGCAAGCTTTCTCCTTTGCCCTAAAAACCACTATCATCAGCAGAAAGCAGTCCCAACTGTACACATCCTGACTACATGATGTAAAATGTACGTTTCAAGGACATACTGCACATCTTGATTCAGACACCTTCTGTAATTTTCAATGTGTTGCTACCTATAAACATCTCCAGCCTGCGAGCCCTGCAGTTTATAGTGAGATGATTAATGCACCAGGTTTAATGAATAAAGGCAGCAAAGCCGTCACCATATGTAGTCGATACCCTGCAAAAGGGGCAGCAGTTTTTGTCTATCGGCTTGCACAGAGACCCTGATTTTAGTTTAGAGATACAGCGCGGAAACAGGCCCTTCGAACCACCAAGTCCGCACCGACCAGAGATCCACGCACATTAACATTATCCTACACACACTGGACAATTTTACATTTGTACCAAGTTATTTAACCTATAAACCTGTACGTCTTTGGAGTGTGGAAGGAAATCGAAGATCTCGGGGAAAACCCATGCAGGTCATGGGGAGAATGTACAAACTTCATGCAGCACCCGAGACCCAGGTTCAATTCTGACCTACAATGCTATCTGTGTAGTGTTTGCATGTTCTCCCTGTGGCTATGTGGCTTTCCTCCAGGTGTTCTGCATTTCCTCTCACATCCCAAAGACATGCGAGGTTGTAGGTTAATTTACCTCTGAGTAGGGAGTGGAGGAGAAAGTGGGATAACATAGAAATAGTGTGAACGGGTGATCGATGGTCGACGTGGACTTGGTGGGCCAAAGGGCCTGTTTCCATGTTGTCTTTCAATCAATCAAAAAACATTAGCCAAATGGCCACCACCCATGATCAAACATGCCAGAAATTTCTGCTGCGGGACCAAAAATTAGCAAAACGAATTCTGCCAATAATTTTAATAGACTGTAGGAATCTGATTTTTAGATAGTTAATTCACTTAAGTTTCAGGAGTGTTATTTATATTTCTAACCGTTTTTTAACAAGATCAAGGATCTCTGAACATGGCTGCACAGGTCGATTAGGTGGTGAAGAAGCCAAATGGGATACTTGGGCTTCATTGAACAAGGCGGGGAATAAGAGACTAGGAATTTTATGGAATATTTTAATGAAAAATTGGTTTGGCTATAGCTGGAATACTGTGTGTAGATCAGCTGCTACATTTTCAGTGTGTGATTGCATTGCAGAGATTAAACAGTGGGTTGCCTAGACTGGATAGTCTAGGTTTACTTTCCTTGAAGCAAAATAGACTGATTGTGAACCTGATAAAGGTATACAAAATTGTGAAGGCTAGAGATAGGATAGCAGTAGCAAACTTTCCCCTGGAGCCGAGGTGTCTAAAACCAGAGGGTTATAGGTGTAAGGATCTCGGGAAGAATTGTTTTCACTCGGAGGGTTGGAGTTCTGGAACACACTGCTTGAGAAGGTGATACAAGAATGTCTCACAACATTTAAATACCATCTGGATGAGCAATTAAATTATCAAAGAATTGAAGGTTTCAGGCTGAGTGCTGGAAAATGGCATTGGTTAGTGATAGTTATTTGATGATATATAATCCTTATTTGGTATGACTATTATACGTCTATAAAATTAGGATAGGCATTCAGAATCTTTTTCCAGGGTGGAAATGTCCAACACTAGAGGGCGTAGCTAAAAAAATGAATGGGAAAGGTGAATGGATTTGTGCGGTGCAAGATTTTTATATTGAGAGTGGTGGGGGGCACAGAACACATTGCCAGAGGTGGTGATGGAAGCAGATACGTAGATAGCCACATGGTAGTGCAGGGTACAGAGGCATATGGATCATGTGCAGGCAGATGAGATCAATTTAACTTAACATCATGTTCAGCAGATACATTGAAGCCCAAGAGGTCCGTTCCTGTGCTATACTGTTCTATGTTCTCCAAGTTCTAAGGTCATCATGGACATGGTGGGCTGAAAGACTTGTTTGAAGGCTGCATGACCCGATTAGATTAGTGTTTTGACCATTTCAAAAATACATTTCAAGTGTATTCTTCCCAGTTACCAGGAGAAAACTGCTTCTAAATAATAATTGGAAAACCTATCACACATTTTAACCCATGATTCAAATCCACCAGGGCATCTGAAAAAAACATGATCCAATGGAAAATAGTCTCCAGCACATAATATTCCTCATCAATTTAATATGCACATATATAACGACATATAATCATAGGACTGACTTAAGTAATTTAATTTCTGAGAAGATTTAAACCACAACTATCCAAATCATCTTAATGGGATTACATGCTGATTTGTATTCACTCTTGAGTAGTTCGAGAATGTAATACTTTAGATTTGAAATGTTCTGTTAACATTTCTCAGCTGTCTCGTCCTCAAGTTAAAAATCCAACCATGTTATTAATGTGGATTATTTTAACAATGCACTCTATTCAAATGTCTAAACACATATTAGCCTGAATAGCATGTCGGTCATTGTAAGTCAGAACACATCCTGCACGTAAAGATCTAATTTTTCTTTGATAATAATTATACATTAAGAATTATCGAACACTTGCTCATCTTCCTCCATTAATCAATTTACATAACAAAGCCTCTTCAAATTAGAGAAAACTCAGCCGGATTGCTTCCTGTTCTGTAAACAATGATTCTTGGAAGAGCAAAAAATAAACTGCTGGTGGAACTCAGCGCAACATCTTTGGAGAGAAATAGACAAACAGTGTTTTGAGTCTGGTTCCTTCTTCAAGGCTGGTATAGAGGGAAGATGGATGGTGGAGTACGAGTGGGCAAGAAATTGGTAGAGCCAGGTAAGGAGGCGTTGACAACAGATGACTCAGGTGGCGGCAAGAAGGGTGGAGAGTCACAAAGGTTGGAGATGGTGCAGAAGGCAGCAGAAGGTGGAAGAGGAGGGTAAAGGCAATGGGAGCTGGGGAAGTGTAAGGAAAGTTATGTGAGGGGACTTGGGGAGATCAGGACAGTGAAAGAGGGGAGGGTTAAGTGAAATTGGAGAATTCATTGTTCATGCCTTTGTGTTATAGATTACCCAAGAGAAATATGAGGCACTTCTTCCAGTTTGCATGTGGCCTCACTCCAGCAGTGGAGGAGGCCCAGACAGATCCATATGAGAATGTGAAAGGGAATGGAAGTAGCTTGCGACTGGGAGCTCCAGCTGGTTCAAGCTCTTAATCAGGGATATCTCTAGTTACATTGACAACACTCAGACTTGATGTACTGCTTTTGTTTTGAGCCATGAACTGAAAGGATAGTTTGCATTTTCAAACTATGGAACTTCTCATAGTAAGTCAATAACTTGAAGCATTAATCAGTATCTTCCTTCACAGATACTGCTTAATCCACTGAGTACTTCTAGCAATTTTGGTTTTATTTTAGCTTTCCAGGAGTCGCAGTATGTTAATTTAACTAAATGGTTTTAGTTTAGCTTTAGTATTAGACATACAGTGTGGTAAAAGGCCCTACGACCCACCAAATCCACGCTGACCAGCAATCACCCCGTGCACTAGCACTATCCAACACACAAGGACAATTTACAATAACCCATTAACCTGTACGACTTTGGAATGTGGGAGGAAACCAGAACACCCGGGGAAAACCCAAGCGGTCATGAGAGAACCTATATACTCCGTCATACAGCACCTGTAGTCAGGATCGAACCCGGGTATCTGATGCTGTAAGGCAGCAACTCTACCTCTGCGCCACCGTGCTGCCCCTGGTAGTCTATCCTGGTGTACCTACATATCTTTAAACAATTCAAATACAAAGACAAATAAATTGTACTTCTACAATTGAGCCTCTCAGGGATTAAAAGGCTCACTGTCCATCATGTCCATCCATTATAATTAATGGCAAAACAGAGGGCACCGAACCTGTGAATCCCTTTGGCCAACGGTAATACCGTCCCATTGCAATAACATACACTCTCTAAGTACTCATACATTACCTGCATGGATCGGACTGTGAGCAGTACATGAAGCTCATTGTTTTTTACCAACAGAGGCACAAGCACTGAAGCTCTGGGAAGGGCCAAGTCTGAGTATTTATTTCCTATATCATGTGCCTTCAGGGCATATTTGGCCTTATCTTTAATGGATATTCTAATGAAAAACAAAAGATATATCATGTTAAATTCTGATGGAGTTTTAAGTAGTACAATGATTTCCTGGTTGTAACTGACTGGAAGTATCACAATTCTTCATTTAAATCCCTGACAATGTGAAGAAGACAATCAAGCAATTGAAAGGAGACACTTTTTTTCTGGATCCATTGATAGATGCGATTTAATTCAATAATATTTAAAAAAAGATTGGGTAGATCTGCAGTTGGAGAGATGGGACTGCTCGGAGAACTGGCAGAGACTCAACGGGCCAAATGGTCTCCTTCTATGTCATAGAAAAAATGAGGGAAGTGAAATATGATAGCTGACAAAAATCCATTCCATTTCGATATGGCATTCAGCCAGAAAGTCACAGAGAGTACTCACACTAGTACGAATGAGTGTGTTTAGTTTGTCAGAACACAATTCGAAAGGAGTATTTTCATGGCTCGCACATCATTGCAGAGCGGGGGTGTTCAGCTAATTAGTCCAAAATGCAAACAATTTGCTTTAAGCATTTATTATCAAATAAACTCATCGGTTAATTATATGGTAACAATTACCCTGCTGCTTTCTTGCATTTCAAATAGACAATTTGAGACAGCACTCTGGAATGTTACTACTCTGCAATATTATTTTGCAACTTTTCCTCTAAAAGTGTTAATATTGTATTTAAGATTAAATGTTTGGTGTGCACTTTGAAAAGCGAATCTACTAGTTTAATTTAGTTTAGTTTAGACACAGCATGGATACAGGCCCTGTGGTTCACCGAGCCCACGCTGACCATTGATCGCTCGTTTACACTAGTTCTGTTATCCAACTTTCTCATCCACTCCATACACATTAGAGAAAATTTACAGATACCAATTAACCTAAAAACCTGCTCGGCTTTTGGGAGATGTGGGTGGAAACCGGAGCACCCGGAAGAAACCCATGTGGTCACAGGGCGTGCAAACTCCACACAAACAGCACCCTGATTCCAGATCGGACTTGGGTCTTTGGCGCTGTGAGGCAGCAGTTCTACCAGCTGCACCACTGTGTCGCCCTAAATTGTTTATTGAGTGTACACTACTTAAACCATTTCCTATCACTTGCATGCATCAGCATATTTTCATTCTTTTCATAGCCGTCTGTTTATTGATTTTGCTTGTACATATATGCTATTTGCTTTAAATATTCCCAGTAGCAGCGAGATCTACATTATAAGTGCACTCTGGGTAAAACGCAAATTTGAGAATTGAGTAAAATGTATCCATGCAGCAATGAGCTATTAATCTTTTTGACTGAATATTGCCATATCAGGGACATAATATAATAAAATAATGCAGCAGCTGTTGT
Source organism: Leucoraja erinaceus (assembly GCF_028641065.1). Lineage (NCBI taxonomy): Eukaryota > Metazoa > Chordata > Chondrichthyes > Rajiformes > Rajidae > Leucoraja > Leucoraja erinaceus. The sequence continues at coordinate 24,999,629 of NC_073393.1, read as the reverse complement.
TTGTACAAAAACAGAATGCAGATCAGCTGAAACAAGTGATATAAAAGACTGTTCTCAAACTAAAGGATTGTATCATCTGATGGGTTCCTATGGCAGGATCATCAATTTGTAAAGTTGACTCAGTCAGATGCTGCCTGACCGATTTCCAAAGACTAGGTTATTCTCTATTGCAGGGTTCAAGAATTGTTTCTCTCTTTCATCTCCCTCTATTTACATCTTCTCTAGATGGATTGAATAGTGAAAGGCCTGGATTGAGTGAATGTGGAGGGGATGTTTCCATTAGTGGGAGAGTCTAGGACCAGAGGCCATACCTCAGAATAAAAGGATGAACCTTCAGAAAGGAAATTAGGAGAAATGTCTCTGGTCAGAGGGTGGTGAATCTGTGGAATTCATTGCCACTGATGGCTGTAGAAGCCAAGTCACTGGGTATTTTTAAGGCGGGAATTGACAGATTCTTGATTAGTAAGGGAATCAGGGGTTATGGGGAGAAGGCAGGAGAATAGAGTTGAGAGGGGAAAACAGATCTGCCATGATTGAATGGAGTAGTAGACTTGAAGGGCTGATTGGCCTAATTCTGCTCCTAGAACTTCTGATCTTATGAAGATGAGTTACAATGAACTAGTCTTCAACTCTTTCTCTCAGCCTGAATCCACAGCATTTGTGTAATTTATTCTACAGTCAACATACTGTCATGGATATTCCCCCTAGTTCTTTCCACTGCTCCCCTCTCTGCAACTTAGAACATCATGTTTTCCGATCTTTTTCTAGTTCTGATGAAAATTCATCCATCTAAAACATTACTCTTTAACCAGAGTTCACGTATAATTTAGAACTGCTACTGGGAATATTTAAAGGATATAGCATATATGTATACGCAAAGTCAATAAACAGATGGCTGTGAAAATAATGCAAAAAATGTTGATGCAAGTAAGCAAAGGGAGAAGGTTTAAGTGCAACGTAAACTCAATAAATATAATGGTCTGACTTAAACTAGTGGAGACCTAAATTTAGAGCTAGGTCATTCAGAACCAAAACCAGGAACTACAACGTGTAAGAAGGAATGGCAGGTGCTGGTTTACACCGAAGACAGACACAAAATGCTGGTGTAACTGAGGCAGCATTTCTGAAGAGAAGCAATGGGTGAAGTTTTGGGTCGAGAACATTTGTCAGGATCTGCAATCTTGCACAAATGGTTGCAGATATGTGGGATTTTATCTCAAAAGTTGTACAAGCTTCATTGATAGAAATGCACAACATTGAGATGAAATCATTTTTGTTTAGTAAAACAATCAATGGACTAAGGAGCAAAAACAGTGTGAAAGAAGGAACTGCAGATGCTGGTTGAAACCAAAGATACGACACAAAAAGCTGGAGTAACTCAACGGGACAGGCAGCATCTCTGGAGAGAAGGAATGGGTGATATTTTGGCTTGAGACCCTTCTTCAGAAGCAAAAGCAAATGTAGTTAAGTACACCAAAGTGGCAAATGGTCTACTCCCAATAATATAGTTTTGGAATTAATAGTTTTGTGATTCAGTCTGCATTTGTTCATATTTGTATGCCTTTACTATAATTCCTCCTTATATTTTACATCATGACTTTTCAGTCATTCCTTCTGCCTCCAATACCAGTGTTTGCATTTTTCAACATTACTCTTGTTCAAAAATGCCAATTAAAGGAACTTTTCTTTCGCTCTATTGCCTTGAAGCATATCATTGCCGTATTACAACCTCGTCTTATTTATTTCTTCTTCCATCAATTCCATTCCCCCGGAGGCTTTATAATGCATAACTGCAATATTTGATCAGCAAATGATGCCAACAAGCTAGGTACAATGATTTGTCATGGGATGTCAGCATCATCCACTTTACATAGAGTAGGAAAAGGCTATGTGGCCCACCATCCCTGTATTATTCTTGTCATAGAAACATAGAAAATAGGTGCAGGAGTAGGCCATTCGGCCCTTCGAGACTGCACCGCTATTCAATATGATCATGACTGATCATCCAACTCAGTATCCCATCCCTGCCTTCTCTCCATACCCCCTGATCCCTTTAGCCACAAGGGCCACATCTAACTCCCTCTTAAATATAGCCAATGAACTGGCCTCAACTACGTTCTGTGGCAGATAATTCCACAGATTCACCACTCTCTGTGTAAAAAATGATTTTCTCATCTCGGTCCTAAAAGACTTCCCTCTTATCCTTAAACTGTGACCCCTAGTTCTGGACTTCCCCAACATCAGGAATAATCTTCCTACATCTAGCCTGTCCAACCCCTTAAGAATTTTGTAAGTTTCTATAAGATCCCCCCTCAATCTTCTAAATTCTAGCGTGTCATTAATCTCTAAAGGATGCAGGGAAAAAATATAAGGATGTTGCTACGACTCGAGAGCCTGAGCTACAGGGAGAGGTAGGGCAGGCTAGGACTTCATTCCTTGGAGTGCAGGAAGCTACGGGGTGATTTTAGTGTGTAAGATCATGAGGAGAATATATGGGGTAATGCAGTCTTTTTCCTAAAAATAGACGAATCAAGAATCAGAGGACATGTTCCCAGGGGGAAGTTTTAATTAATAGGAACTTGAGAGTGGTGAATATATGGATCGAGCTGCCAAAGGAGGTAGTTGAGGCAGGTTGAAGGATATTTTAAAAACATTTGGACAACTAATTGGATAGTAAAGGTTTGTGGAATACAGGCCAAATGGGACTTACTAAGATGGGGCATCATGGTCGCGTGGGCAAGTTGTGCTGAAGAGCCTGTTTCCGTGCTGTATTATTCTATTCCATCTAATTCCTACTCTTTCTCTGTAACCCTTAAAAATAATCCCATTCAAACATGTGCAAATCCAATTAGACAATTGCAACAGAATATATCCTTTTAAGCAGTTTATTCTACACATAACATTGTTTCAATAACGAACTTGATCCTTCTCTGATTACTGCCTTTTATTCTAATTTTGGCAAGCTATGACAATGTGCACTTCATCCAAGGCTGAAGACTGCCGAGTCATATTATTCATATATATACATACATACAACATATCACTTATTTAATATTAGAAACATATTAAATATTTACTGATCCCTCTATTTAAGAAATCAGTGAAACTACAATGGATTGTGGATTTTTTTGGTTTGTTTATAAAAACAATTTAGGCATTGATACTCACAAACCAGGAAATTATTCTATTTACATGAGTTACACTCCCAAGTGTAAATCTTAATTCAAATCTTTTCCAGAAATTCAAAATACTGCTGGTCATCACACTAACTGCATCCTTGGACAAAGCACACTTGTAAATCCCAACCCTAGAATTGGCAAATGATGCAAAAAGTTGGGGACAAGTCTTCTAGTGTAATAATAGTACCTCATTTTTAATCCTGATCTCTCGGTTGTCATGAAGCTGAATTGAAGTATTGTGCTAATTCTTTTCTTACTAATTTAGTTTGACATTACTTATGCATAATTCACTTCTGGCACCGTTAAATCAATTAAAACTGTAATGGTTTCTCTGAAGAACAAAGCTTTTAAATGGCTTTGTCTCAACAGCCACAGCCATATTTCAAACTTCCAGTTCAAAAACGCGTTGCTTGAATACTGAGGTAAAGTATAATTTGTGTATTTTGTGACTATATAAATAGGGATGTTTAATCAATGATATTTCACATTAGTGAATAAAAATATAAATTATCCAGACATTATTCCTACTCTACTTGGAATGTTAGTACAGGGTATAGGAGGTTCCTGACCTGACGTAAGGAAATCTGACTTTCTGCAAATTCTATCACATATCTTTATGGCATTTTAAAGCTAGTGATAATAATATGCTTCTGGTATTTATTAATGATTGGATACAAAATATAGTTAATTAGTTTAATTATGGATAGTATTAGGGTGATTATTCACTGAAATGATAATAGATATACGCATAGTAATATAATATGGAAAATAGAATTAGGTGGACACGGAATGGTGGAGTAACTCAACGGGTCAGACAGCATCTCTAGATAAAATGGACAGGTGACATTTCGGGTGGGGACCCTTCTCAGAGTCATTCATTTATTACCACATGTACGGAGGTACAGTGAAAAAGCTTTTATTGTGGCAAAATATCCTGAGGTCTTTCCCAAGAACATTTTTAACAGGTTGACACAATGCCACATCATCACGTTAGGGTAAATGATCAAAACCTCAGTCTGTTTTAAGGAACAAGGTGGTGAGTTTTTTTGCTACAATTAAATAGCTGACAGTTACAGCCAGCCATCTTATGTAGTAGCTAATTCAGAACTTTGATGTCAGGGGATTTATGAGGCAAGTGACTTTGAATATCATTGTCTAGCATTTGTCTTCCTTGATTATTAATTGGCTTTATCAGTCCAAGCTTGCATGTTGTGCAGGGTCTGAAATGCATGCATGGGCTGCTTAATTGCTGGAGGATCCACCAATACATTACAATCTTCAGCGACATCCCACATTTGATATTGTGATGTAGCAAGCTCATTGATGAAGCAATGTACGATGGGTACTGTTCAATTTAGCTGAGTAGGTTGCTAGGCTACTTCAGAAGACAGGTTAAGAAAAAATCTTTGGTCTGAAGTCAATTAACAAACCAGCAGTGGTGGATGTTGTCTATATGAACTATATTGACATGGTGCCACATGGTAGACTGCTCTGGAAGGTTACATTGCATGAGGTCCAGACAAAGCTAATTGGAGACATAATTGGCTTGATAGTAGAAAGCAGAGGCTGGTGATGGTTGAAGGTTGTTTTTTGAAATGGAGGAGTTGTTCGCTATTTATTTAAACAATTTGGATGAGAATGCACAAGGGATGGTTAGCAAGTCTACCATTGACAACAAAATAGAAGGTATCCAGAAATATGTCAAAAATTACTGCCGTATCTTGATCAGTTGGGTAAATTGGCCGGTGAATGGCAAATGCTGTACAATTCAGGTAAGTGTCAAGTGTTTTTTCAAAGTCAAACCTGGATGAGACTTTCATTGTGAATGTTACGGCCCAGGGGAGTGCTGCAAAACAGAGAGACTAAGAAGTACAAGTATGTAGCTCTCTAAGAGTGGCATCACAAATAGTCAGGACGGTGAAGGCATTTGGCACTGACCTTCTGAGTCAGGGCATCAAATACTTAAGGAGATTTTGCAGAGATATATCTCGTTTCCCTTTCCCTTGACTCTCAGTCTGAAGAAGTATCTTGACCTGAAATGTCACCTATCCTTTTCTGCAAAGATGCTGCCTGACCTGCTGGAGTTACTCCAGCTTTTTGTGTCTTTGAATACAAAAATCGGGATGTTAAATTACAATTGTACAAGACATTCGTAAGGCCACACTAGAATACTGTGCATAGTTTTGGTTACCCTGCTGTAGGGTAGGGATCAGAGTGCAAAGAAGATTTATTAGAATGTGGCTAGGTCTAGAGGACCTGAGTTATAAGGAGAGGTTAGGCAAACAGGTGATCGACGGTCAGTGAACACGGTGGGCCTGGGACTTTTTCCATGCTGTAGCTTTCAACCGACAATCAATCAAGCTGGATGTTATTCCTTGAAATTTAGGAGATTATATAGCAACTTTATAGAGAGTGGGTCGTGCTGGACCTGGTGTCCTTATCTGCTCATCATTTAATTTTAATTATCTCATGTTCCTTGAGTTCAAATCAAGGCAGGGAAGCCAGACGTGGAACATTCGGGTCCACAAGTGATCAAAGCAGGGATGATGAGGCATACCAGGATGATGGTAGCAGCAGGAGGCTTATGCAGAGATCAATTATCAAGGGATATAAGATCATATTGGAGCAGAATTATGCCATCAGGCCCATTGAGTCTGCTCCACCATGAATCACATACAGGAAGATGAGATTAGTTGGCATCATGTTTGGAACAGGCATTGTGGGCCGAAGGACATAGCTTTTGTTGTGCTATTCTAAGTTCAAAGACAAAGGTGAAATAGAATCATAGTCATACAGTGTGGAAACAGACCCTTCGACCCAATTTGCCCTTGACCAACATGCCCCACCTACACTAGTCTCACATGTCTGTTTGCCCCATATCCCCCTAAATCTATCCTATTCCTGTACCAGTCCAAATGCTTCTTAAACTTTGCAATAGTACCTGCCACAACTACCTTCTCCGTAGCTCGTTTCATATACGCACCATCCTTTGTGTTAAAAAGTTGCCTCTCGAGTTCCTATTTAATGCAACATTATACCTGGTGCAGGTATCTGTTCCAAAGCTCGCCTCAAGTTCAAGTCTAAGACCAAGCTTGCCAACATTCTCAACATAATATTTAATATCAACAAGGAATTGTAAGCAGATATACTGAAATATTAAAGTTAAATGCTAGAAATGTTCAACGGGATTAGGTTAAGGGATTAATTGCCATAGGAATTGGAGGAGAAATGTTGCTAAACCGAGGATTGTTATTCTCCAACCCAGGTGGCCGTGGCTGTTCTGCATAATCAAGGATGAGAAGAATATCTTTTTGGAAACTTGGTTTCGTGGGATATTGAGATCCGTCGAAGTAAAGTAAACTTGAGGCGCAAGATTTACCATGAGATCTTTTTAAATAATGTAGCAGAATTATGGAGCTGAATAATCAACACTGACGTTTTATGTTCTTACGAGGTGCAACGTGATGTTATGCAGTGAGTTTGTTAAAGACTCCCTCTACCCCCCTCCATCCCTTCTCATTCTTTCTCTCACCTCCCATCCTCCATCCCTCCCTCCACCGCTCGCCACCCTCCCTGCCGACCCCTCGGCTGCTCTCACAGAACAAATAGCGCACAGCGAGAAGAGGGAGGAGAGAGGAGAGAGAAGGGAGGGAGGAGAGAGAAGGGAGGGAGGAGAGAGGAGAGGGAGAGGGAGAAGGAGGGAGAGAGAGGGAGGAGAGAGGAGGGAGGGGAGAGAGAGGAGGGAGGGGAGGGAGAGGAGAGGAGAGAGAGGAGGAGGGAGAGAGAGGAGGGAGGGAGGGAGGAGAGAGAGGGAGGGGAGGAGGAGAGGGGAGGAGAGAGAAGGGGGGGAGAGAGAGAGGGAAGGGAGGGAGGAGAGAGAGAGGGAGGGGGAGAGGGAGAGAGGAGGAGGGAGAGAGAGAAGGGAGGGAGAGAGAAAGGAGATGGGAGGGAAAGGAGACGGGAGGGAGGAGAGAGAAGGGAAGGCCAGTAAGTTTGGGAGGGGGAGCGAGTGCGGGAAGGGGAGTGTGAGTGAGGGAGGGGGTGAGGTGGTGAGGGAAGGGGAAGAGGGTGAAGGAGAGAGTGAGAGGGTGTGGGCGAGAGAGAGACGGTTAGGGGGTGAGATTGGGGGGAGTGAGTGAGGGGTGGACCTTGAATCCGCCATCGCCGTCACCGCTCCCGCGTCGCTCCGGCAACAGCATTAAGCTGGAGCAGCCCCGCCCCCCCTGCCCCGCAGCGCCGCCTCCTGCAACGCCCTCAGGCGGCCGGGCGGAGCAGCCGCACCTCCATCACCACCACTCTCTCCAACAGAGCTAGCAAACGCATCACATCAGAGGTCTGAAGAAGGGTCTCGACCCGAAATGCCACCTATTCCTTCGCTCCATAGATGCTGCCTCACCCGCTGAGTTTCTCCAGCGTTTTTGTCTTCCTTCGATTGTTCCAGCATCTGCAGTTCGCATCAGTAAACATCAGAGGCACTTCTCACTTATCCTTGATCTGCCTCTTTTCCATGGCAGATGAACAATGCTGGTCATTATTGCGAATTGTAACATCCAGCGTTCAAAGCACCCCACAGCAATGCAGTACTTTCAAAGTATTGTACCTTTGGAAGTGCAGCTTTGGAACAACAGCACTTCTTGTTCCACTTGGGTACATTTAAACTTATGAACATTAAATTCTACAATTTTAAGTAGTTAACCTACAAGCCCCCCTCCCCCTCCCTGTGCCCCACCATTTCTGCCTTTCCATCTACATTCCTCTAGCATAAACATTTCCAGTTTTAAGTAAATAACCTACATGCACCCCGCCAGCCTGATTTGCACAAAGTTCTCGCCTTCCATCTACATTCCCTCTAGCTTTACAATTCCTTGCTGTCTGGCTCGCTAAGTTACTCCAGCACTTTGTCTTTTCTTGAAGAGCATAGTTTAAGAAAGTGAACCATTTCTCACACCGCCATAATTTTGTTTATTCACCTGGGTCATTTTGCTTAAATGAAATACACCTATAATGTACATACACATTCACATGTCTTCATCGCTGATGTTATGGGGCAATAATAAAGATCTGGCATTCATAGTATTTTATTACACCCATGTGTCACCAAATACTATCAAACAAGAAACTATAAATTGAAGCAACTTCTCTTTATCAAGAATCGCGTTGCACAGCAACCCCCCAAAACACATACAGTGCCCTCCAGAATCTTTGGGACAAAGACCCATCATTTATTTATTTGTCTCTGTACTCCACAATTTGAGATTTGTAATAGAAATAAAATCACATGTGGTTAAAGTGCACTTTGTCAGATTTTATTAAAGGCCATTTTTATACATTTTGGTTTCACCATGTAGAAAGTACAGCTGTGCTTATACTTAGTACCCCCATTTGGTGGGTCTTTGTCCAAAACATTATGGAGGGGACTGTATGACATGCAATCAGTTAATCTGATGATGGGGTGGGGGAGGAGGAACTAATTGGTCAGAGAGCTCTACAGCACTGAAGCAAGCCCTTCGGCCCACGCTGACCAAGTTGCCATACTAGGCTAGTACAATTTGCCCCAAAGCCCTCTCAAACATTCCAATCTATATATCTGTCCAAATGTCTTTTAAAAGTCATAATTGTGTCCCTCTGGCAGCTCTTTCCAGATACGGACTACCCTCGGAGTGAAAAAGTTGCTCCTGAGGTCTTTCTTAAATCTCTCCCCTCTCTCCTTAAGCCCATGCCCCCTAGTTTTAGAATCCTCTACCCTGGGGGAAAAGATTGTGAATGATCACTCAAACACTCAGAGTGTACATGTGTGAATGCTAGCAGACTTACATGCCGCTCATGATCAATAAAGTCACCTCTCAGCGCAAGAAAAGACCCAGCCTGCACATCCACTCCCTATTGCGCAAGTTTGCAAGCCCAGTTAACATCCAGGTTAATCTCTTCTGCATCATTTTTCCACAAAAAGGCTTTGAATTCCACCATGTGATTCTTTTTCCTTTAAATCTGTCCATGTTGAGTTTTTAAAATAATAACACAGTTTTAATAATGTTTCAGAGAGGTGGCCATCAATAGCAGACTATGAAGGCTTTAAAGGTTAGATTGGGGAAATATGGGGTGCATTTCCATGTGGGAATAACAATTAGTTTTGCACATCAATGAAATGACAGATTGAATCCAAGAAATATAGCTTAGTTTAGAGATACAGCGTGAAAACAGGCTCTTCGGCCCACCGGTCCACGTTGACCAGCAACCACCCGTACACCAGTTTTAACCTACAAACTAGGGACAATTTACAGAAGCCAATTAACATACAAGCTTGCACATCTTTGAATGTGGGAAAAAACCAGGATACCCAGTAAAAACCCATGTGGTCACAGTGAGAATGTCCAAACTCCGTAGAGAGCACCCGGAGTCAGGATCGAACCCGGGTCTCTGGTGCTGTGAGGCAGCAACTCTACCTCTCCACTATTGTGCCACTCTATATTTTAAAGATTAGAAATCCATTTTCTGAAATCACACTTTTTTGATTTAGATGAATGTTAACGTGTTAGTGTGTAGCTCTGGGGCAGGTTAAACATATGTAAAAATCAGTCATCTTCAGACCAAATCTAACAGTATGAGCTGAGTGCATGTGAACAGGTGCATTGCCCTGCTGAATCGATAAACTGGCAAATAATTAATGTAGGTTCCTGGGGTCAATGAGGTCTGAAAGGGAAGGTCATTTTAGTGGAGGCCTTTCACTCCATTGAACCAAGACGGCAAGAGGGGACTATTTCATACAAACACAACAGCCATCTCAAAATTGCCAAATCCAATCAGATAGTAAAACAAAAAGTGTTGGAGGTACTCACGGGTCAAACAGTATCTATAGAGGGAATGGACCGGCAATGTTTCTGTTCAAGACCCTTCTTCAGATGCTGCCCGATCCACTGAATTTCTCCAGCTCTGCGTTTCACTCAATTTTCCAGCATCTGCAGTTCCTTGCCTCTCCCGTCACAGACAGTGCCAATTTACAGCAGTGATGCGCTAATAAGTTCACAAGTAATCGGAGCAGGATTAGGCCATTCAGCCCATCAAGTCTACTCCGCCATTCAACCATAGCTGATCGATCTTTCAACCCCATTTTCCTGCCTTCTCTCCATAACTCCTGACACCCATACTAATTAAGAATCTCATTCACTCATTCATTAATGTTACAAATTTAAGGCACTAGAAATATTTTCATTCTGAAAATAAAGCGATGATCATATTGTTAATCCTGGCTAAATTGGAGCAGCTACGACTTCAAAATGGGGTTAAGGTTGCTGGGAGATTTGGTCAAATTGGAATTACTCTCTGCAGAGCTGGGACAAGCTGCGGAGAGGTGCCAGAGTGTCTGGAGCTTAGATACAATTTGCTAGAAAAGAATGGGAAGATCTGGAAACCGTTCTTCAGACTGGTGTGGGGTGGGGGGCGGGAAGAAGAAAGGAAGAGGAGGTGCCAGAGGGCTATCTGAAATTGGTGAAGTCTTTTTGCGGTTGCAAGGGAAAGTGCCCGGGGAGGGGGTGGATGGGTGGGAAGGGACGAATTGACCAGGGAGTTACGGAGGGAGCGGTCTTCGCGCAAAGCAGACAGGGGCGGAAATGGGAAGATGTGGCGAGTGGTGGGGTCACGTTGGAGGTGGCGAAAATGACGGAGGATTATTTGTTGTACGTGACTTTGCCAAGTGTTGATTGGATGAGGTGTTGAGCCATGTCTGGGCTTTCTGTAAATCTGGGTAAATGTTTCCAAGTTGATTTCATCTCGAAATCCGTTTTGAATACAATGGATTGAACTGTTGTATCATTGGGTTAGGTAAATGTCTGTTATGTATGGGGTTAATTGATATCTGTAATTGGGTTATTGAGGGACCACCCCCATGTGGTTCAGCCCCTCGAGGTCCCGGGACATATAAAAGTCCGCGACCACCAGGCTCGGCGTCGATCTTCTGGAAGTGCGCTCGGGACTGTGTGAACTTCTGGAGTGCCTCTGTCTGAGCGAGGATCAAATCAATGGTGGGATAGGTACAGTGTGTGATCTGTGACACGCTTTTGGTAAAATAAAATGTAGTTGTTTCAAGTGCTTGATTCAGTGTTTTTACTGAAACTAGACTAAAGGGAAGCTTAGAAACGAGCAATTATTAATATGACCTCGCTCAGTCTGGAGAAGGGTCCCAACCCAAAGATTGGCTGTCCACTTCCCCCCTCAGATGCTGCCTGAACTGCTGAGTTCCTCCACCATTTTATTTTTTTACAAAAGGGCACAAATTGGTGGGGTAACTCAGGTCAGGCAGCATCTCCAGAGAATGTTTGCATTTTGATCTTATGCAGTATCCAGTTCCATCACCTACACATCTGCAGTTACAATTGCTGTGGGAAGAATTTTTAAAAATTGGTCATGAGCAGCAGAGTGGCACAGCAGTAGAGTTACTGCCAGACACCAAGGTTCGATTCTGACCTCGGCAACTTGTTCAGTAGTGAGTCAAAGGGCCTGTTCCTGTGTTGTACTGTTCTACGTTGGGCAGCACAGTGGCGCAGCGATCGAATTGCTACTTTACAATGCCAGATACCCGGTTTTAATCCTGACTATGGGTGCTGTCTGTATGGATGTTTGTATGTTCACCCTATGACCCTGTGGGTTTTCTCCGGGTGCTCCGGCTTCCTCCCACAAACTAAAGACGTGCAGGTTTGTAGGTTAATTGGTTTTGGTAAAATTGTAAATTGTCCCTAATGTGTAGGATAGTGCTAGTGTATGGGGTGATCGCTGGTCAGCACAGAATCAGTGGGCCAAAGGGCCTGTTTCCACATTATATCTCTAACGTCTAAAGAAACTAGACTATTCTTGGTTCTTTATTTAAGATCTGTCTGCTAGCCACCCTTCCACTTGCAGTATCCATCCTTCCACCAATGAAAGTAAAACTTCTGATTAACTTCTTTGGCAACAGCATCCTCTGGAGGTTGCATTCTGATACTGCACTAAATGTCATTGTCTTTTAATTCAGTCTCACTGTGGGACACTGATTATTAATCCATGCCTGATTTAATCCAGGGTGTGCTTGGCAATCACGCCAGGAAATAAACAAAAAGGGACGTGCAAAATACAGTTCCAGCCATGTTGTTACACTGGGATCAGAGGTTGAAGAGTGGCAAAGGTAGATGACGCAGTCAAAATGTTGAAACAAAGAACTGCAGATGCTGGTTAATACACAAAAGGGCACAAAGTGGTGGAGTAAATGAGCGGGTCAAGCAGCATCACTGCATTGGGACTCGAAACGTCACCTATCCATGACCTCCAGAGATGCTGCCTGACCCATTGAGTTACTCCAGCATCTGGTATTTTACTCGAGATTTTAGCACCTGCAGTTCCTTGAAACAGTTTAACATTGTCAATTTCACTGATATGGGAGGATGCATTAAAAATAGTTTTCCCATATTTCAATACGATAAAACTAAATTAACTTTACGATCAAAACACTTTAACTCTGAGGGCAACGCACATTTTAATTATTTCTCTCCTTAAAAAAGCTCTATACAGTTCAACACTGGAAATGGCATTTAAAAAGTTAAGGAATGTTAACTGTTTAAATGAAATACAGATGCAGCCTTCTGTAGTATTGAATATCTAAAGAATTCAAAGACCATCATGTTATATTTGTGCGCTCCAACACTCTTTTCCCCTCTCTCTCCTTCAACTTTAGCAGCCTGTGATCACTGATAACATACAGCATTCAATTCTCAAAAAGTCCGCAAGATTGTACATTCAAGATAACATCCACCCCAGTGACTCTATGGGGCTGAACGACTGACCCATGTCTGCCCGTAACTCACCTGTACTAAAAGCTCCTTAAAATGGAAGAAGAATATAATGTTAGTCATTGAATTGGGCTTGAGTAGTGTCAGACATACACGATGTATGTGCTTTTGGGGCTGAGTGTGTGTTATTCTGTTCATAGAGGAAAATTATTTTTAAATAAGAGAAGCGCCATCTCTTCACAAGAGTTTATACAATAGAGGGGAGAGAGGTGGTAATCTCTGAGAGCGTTTAATGCCCCAAGATGAGTGACATGGCCACAGTTAAAAGAGCGACTCAATAACAGCCTCATCCTCAAGTCTCCTGATAAAAGATAACCCCCACACAAGCCTACCAATAATGATGACCAAGGAAAACAAATTTAGTTTGGTTCAGTTTAAAGATACACCATAGAAACAGGCTCTATGGTCCACCGAGTGCATCAATTACCCGTTCATACCAGTTCTGTTATCCCACTTTTGCATCCATCTCCTACACTATTTTACAAAGACCAACCAACTGACAAACCTGCACGGTTTTAGGATGCGGGAGGAAACGAACGAGGTCACAGGGAAATCGTTCAAGCTCCACATAGCACCCGAGGTCAGAATCAAACACGGGTTTCTAGCGCTGTGAGGCAGCAGCTTTACCAGTTGCACCACTATGAGGCAGCAGTTCTACCAGCTGCGTCATTGTGCAGCCCTCATGATAAGTTTTTAAACAAAATACTGATGCAGCCTTTTGTAATATTGAATATCTAAACTGTTCAAATACCATCACATTATTTTTGTGCGCTCCAGCACTCAATTGCTTTTCCCAAACCCACCAATAGACAAAAGAAACAAACCACATTCACTCCTCTCGTCTGAGTAAACAGGCAGATCAAGTGCCCGTTTCTTAACCTGTTCAGTCAGTGCAACTTAACCAGAACAAAGGATTGGTCCAAGTCAGCATGGATTTATGAAGAAGAAAGACTAATCTTCTGGAATTATTTGAGGTTGTGACAAGTAAAATGGATGAAGGAGGGCCAGTGGATGTAGTGTATCTGGACTTCCAGAAAGCCTTTGAAAAGGTCCCACAGGGATTAGTGGGCAAAATTAGAGCACATGGTATTGGGGATAGGGTGTTGACATGGATAGAGAATTGGTTGGCAGACAAGAAACAAATAGTTGGAATAAATAGGTCCCTGTCAGAATGGCAGACAGTGGCGAGTGGAGTACCGCAAGGCTCAGTGCTGGGGCCGCACTATTTACAATATGCATGAATGATTTAGATAATGGAATTTGAAGTAACACTAGCAAATTTGCAGATGACACAAAGCTGGGTGGCGGTGGAACTGCGAAGAGGATGCTAGGAGGTTGTATGGTTATCCACTTTGGCGGGAAGATCAGGTAGGCAGATTATTATCAGATTAGGAAAAAGGGAAGTGCAGCGAGACCTGGGTGTCCTTGTACACCAGACTCTGAAAGTAAACATGTAGGTACTGCTGGCAATGAAGAAAGCTAATTGGCTTTCATAACAAGAGGATTTGGGTATAGGAGTAAAGAAGTCCTTCTGCACGGGGCCCTGGTGAGACCACATCTGGAGTATTGTGCACAGTTTTGGTCTCCTAATTTGAGGAAGGACATCCTTGCTATTGAGGCAGTGCAACGTATGTTCACATGGTTTATCCCCAGGATGGCAGGACTGTCATATGAGGAACGATTGGAAAGACTGGACTGGAATTCAGAAGGATTTAGAAACATATGAAATGATAAAAGGACTGGACAACCTAGATGCAGGAAAAATATTCCCAATGTTGGGGAAGTCCAGAACCAGGGGCCAGTCTAAGAATAAAAGGGAGGCCATTTAAAACTGAGATGAGAAAAAACATTTTCACCCAGAGAGTTGTGAATTTGTGGAATTCTCTGCCACAGAAGGCAGTAGTGGCCAAGTCACTGGATTAATTTAAAGGAGAGTTAGTTAGAGCTCTAGGGGCTTGTGGAATCAAGGGATATTAGGAGGGTAGGCACGGGTTACTGATTGTGGATGATCAGCCATGATCACAATGAATGGTGGTGGCCTCCTCCTGAACCTATTTTCTATGTTTCTAATGCCTATCCAAGCTTTAAATGAAATCATATTTATCATTAGTTGGCAGTAAAACACAGTAGAAATCAGCAGATTAGAAATGAGCAGTTCTGGAAAGAGAAAATAAACAGGCTCAGGTTTGAGGTTAGTTTGAACAGGCAGTTCCTGTTGTGGATACAGAGCATAAGCCAAGAATGTGGCTGGCTCCTGTTCATCTGTCTGATCCATGCAATCGTAACCCTGTTAATCTTGTCTCTGAGATACAGTCAGTGTTCCTCACTGGTGCCTTTGCAAGATAGTGCCCCACCCATCCAGCCAGTAAATTTTAGACTGACCGATAACTCTTGTTGCTGCAAACATTACCCTGTGTTCTCCCTGTTCAGCAGCTGAATTGCCTGCTGCACATTGCCAGCAGCTCCAAGCATCACCATTTGTATTCTACTGTATGCAGTGCAAAGAATATCGCTCCTGGTCTGCTACCCAGAGAAGTGACATGGTGTTTGGAATATACTCTCTTTTTAACGGGTTTTCTTTTTCACTTATACAGTAGATGTGGTACAGTTCATTATTAATACCCTGAGGTGCTACTGGACAATCAGTCTCGAGTACAACAGAGTAATTAATGTGTCTGGGTAGATGTTCCCAGCACACAACAAGATCTCCTCCCTGTTCAGACCCGTACAATTCACGCACTGGCTGCAGTCTCGATTCGGTTTGGTCCACTTTCTGCTCCATTCTGCCAACGCCTCTCCACTCCGTCGCGCTACTTAGGAACAGCGGTAAATATCCTCAGTCCGTGCATAGCTTGGATTTCATCTTTCAGCGCCTGGAATAAAGAACGAAGAAACTGCAAGCTGTAGCACTCTCCTCAGCAGAAAGACAAATACATTAGTCTTTAAAAACAAAAGAGACAAGTGTCCTTGTGGGAGTATCTCAGTGGGTCAGGTAGTGATGCTGAATTACTCCAGCACTGTTTGTGTCTTTTCTGTAAACTAGCATCTGAGGTTTCTTAGAAAGATGCAAAATGCTGGACTAACTCTGTGGGTCAGCAGTTACACTGAGTTACTCCAACATTGTGTGTCATCGTTTGTAAACCAGCACATTAAGTTCCTTAGAAAGACACAAAATGCTGGAGTAGCTTTGCGGGTCAGGCTGCATCTCTTCACACTGAAGGAGGGCCCTGACCCGAAAAGTCACCAATCCAGAGATGCTGTCTGACCCGCTGTTACTTTGTGTCCTATTGTGCAAACCAGCATCTTGTTTCTGCATCTGAAGTTCCTTGTTTCATTATGTTAGTCTACCTGTGTCAGCTGCTCTGCACCCTACACAGTGATCATGACCAGACAGTCGGTGAGAAACTGAAGGAGAAACACTAGTAATAGCCCACCTCAAGAAAGCAGTGGGGTTTGCAGGACCAGATGGAGCTGACAGGCTCTACGTTTCATTTGAAAGATAGTATGAATGAACAAGCTATGGAGCCAAACATCAGAGCCAACTAATTATTACAGTTCTGAATGGCCTGAAGGATCCCGACCCAAAAATGTCACCTGTCCATTCCCTCCACTGACGCTGCCTGACATGCTAAGTTCCTCCAGCACCTTTGCGTTTTGCTCAAGATTCCAACATCTGCAGTCCTTGTGTTGTCAATTGCTATGGTTTAGTACACCAGGGTGGAGCAGATTCATTACAGTAGTGACATTCAAATTATTTTTAATTGGACTTTATTCAACTTTACCTTTTTACCCGTTATCCTGTATCTGCGCTTGTCACTTTCCTAATAAACAGTTTACTGTTATCTTGTTTCTGCATCATAAAGGCATGCTAGCTGTGATAGGACAGCACAGTGGCGTAGCTGGTAGAGCTGCATGCCTCACCGCATCAGACACCCGGCTTTAATCCCGACCTCAGGTTCTGTCTGTGTGGAGTTTGCATGTTCCCCCTGTGACTGCGTGGGTTTCCTCCCACATCCCATGGATACCCAGTACCTGGTTGATCATCTGGTGCTGTTGCACAACTCGTTTTCCTTTAAATTCCACTGATTCAACATGAACTTCATACATGGCTCCACAACCTCCTGTGTGGGGGAAAATGATGGGGAAAGAGGGGGAGTGAAAGACCTTCAGTATGTGTTTATCCAATCTCAGTGTAATCATGAGAAAATGTACATCAATCTTGTGGAATTAAAGAAACACAAAGTGTTGAAGTAACTCAGGCAGCATTTCTGGAAGACATGGAAAGGCAACATTTCAGGCTAGGACTCGTCTTCCGACACCTATCCATATCAGTCTTTGTTAAACCAGCAACTGCAGTTCTTTGTGTCTTTAATGAAAAATCACCCTGATGTCCTACAACCCAGTGGCAAAAAAGATGCGGTGAGATCTTCCAAAATTCTCCAACGTTTGAAAAGGTTTAGGTTTATTATTGTCACATGTACTGAGCTTTGCTTTGCCAAAGGTTCGCAGAATGATCCAGGTCAGGGGTGGGGAACCTGCAGCATTAAGGCCGCATGCGGCCTGCTAGACCATTAAGTGCGGTCTTTTGAATTAATCCAAATTTTGTAGAACAAATCCTTTTATTTTTATTCATATGTTTTTGTTCGTCTTTTATTATTTTTATTTTAATCTTAAAATGAACGTATTTAAAATACCAAAGAGTAAAAGAAGATTCAACTAAATAATCCTCCCCGGCTGACAGCCACAATTAAAACATTAGTAAGTCATGAGGGCTATTTTAATACCTGTTATGATCATGATTTAGTTCTAATGCAACTCTAGACTCCAGAAAGCAGTCACAACAAAGTCATTAAAAGGTTAGTTAACTTTAGAATTAACAAACTAGTTTCATGTTCTTGAAGTGAGTACATAGTAGGTAGACTTTTACAAAATAATGTACATTTTGAAGTATATGTAATTGAAGTTTCTTGGATGCAGCTTTATTAGATTACAGCTAACTTAATACGGCATTCCAACATGAAAAGATTCCCCACCCCTGATCCAGGTGAAGCCAACAGCTGGAAGGCCTGTAACAGCCTGAGGCTTGCTTGGAGGAGGCGCCGCTCCATGGGACCAAGCACACGGACCTATTCATGTTCTCCAGAGATGCTGCCTGACCTATTAGTTACTCCAGCACTTAGTGTCTTTTATTTTCAATACTTGCCTGAAATATCCACAACCTTGACCACTGAAGCTTGTGGAAATGTCTTCTTCAAAATATTTGCAATACGGACCTCGCCGTTGGGTAGTGTCGAAAAGTTCCTTCTCATCGTAGCGGTGAGTACAAGGGTCTGTGAGGAGAAATGCAGTCAGTTAATTATCAGATCAGTTTCACATTTCTGTGTACAGTTAATATTGGAACAGGCAAAGATATTCATGATAGATGAGTTGGTAAATACCCTTCTAACCACCTCTCCTCCTCCCATGCACACACCCTATCCGTCCATCCCTCACCTCTCCTCCCCTCCTCATCCTCCCTTCCTCTCCTTTCCCTTTTCTCCCCTTCTGTCCCTCTTCATCTTCTTTCCCTTCCTCCTCCTCCTCCTCTCCCTTTCCTTCTGTACCCTTCCTTCCCTCGCTCTTCCCTCTCCCCCACTTATCCTTCCTCCCCTTCTCACCCCCTCCCCTTCCTCTCCCTTCTCTCTTCCTCTCCCCCCTCCTCTCCTCCCTCCCCTCCTCTCTCCTCCCCCCTTCTCCCCTCCTCCTCCTCTCTCTCTCCCCCTCCTCTCCTCTCTGTCGTCCTCTATCTACCCGTCTCTCCGCACTCCCCCTCTCTCACCCCCTTTTGCTCCACAATCTCTCCCCTCTTCCTCTCCCCTTCCTCCCCTCGCTCCCCCCCCCTCTCTCCCCATCTCTTCCGCTCACCCTCCCCCCTCCCTCTCCCCCTCCCCCCCCCTCCCTCCCCCCTCCCCCCCCTCCCCCCCCCCTTCCTCCCCCCCCCCCCTCCCCCCCCCCTCCCTCTCCTCTCTCCCCCCCCCCCCCCCCCCCCCCTCCCCTCTCCCTCTCCCCCCCCCTCCCCCAGCCTCTCACCATACACCGGCCCAGCTGCTGTATCCGCGCCTCCATTGTCGCCGCTGCTCGGGGTCAGTCAGGACCAGACGTTGCGGTGGCGGCGCAGAGTCGACGTCAACGCACTGCGGCGCGGCTTTCAGATGTCAGAGAGCGCGGCCTGCGCCCCCCGGCGGTGACGGAGAGCGGTGCAGGGAGAGTGTCAGGGGCAAAGATTATAGAGGAGCTTAAGAGGGAACTGCAGATGCTGGAGAATCGAAGGTTACACAGAAAAGCTGGAGAAACTCAGCGGGTGCAGCAGCATCTATGGAGCGAAGGAAATAGGCAACGTTTCGGGCTGAAACCCTTCTTCAGACTGATCAGGGGTGGGGGTGGGTGGGGACAAGAAAGGGAAAAGGAGGAGTAGCCAGAAGGCTGGGGGATGGGAGGAGACAGCAGGGGGGCTGAGGAAGGGGAGGAGACAGCAAGGACTAACAGAATTGGGAGAAGTCGATGTTCATGCCCCCGGGGTGCAGACTCCCCAAACGGAATATGAGGTGCTGTTCCTCCAATTTCCGGTGCTGCTCGCTGTGGCCATGGAGGAGACCCAGGACAGAGAGGTCGGAGGCGGAGTGGGAGGGGGAGTTGAAGTGCTGAGCCACCGGGAGGTCAGCTTGGTTATTGCAGACCGAGCGGAGGTGTTCGGCGAAACGATCGCCCAACCTCCGCTTGGTCTCACCGATATAGATCTGCTGACATCTAGAGCAGCGGACGCAATAGATGAGGTTGGAAGAGATGCAGGTAAACCTCTGTCGCACCTGGAACGATTGCTTGGGTCCTTGAACGGAGTCGAGGGGGGAGGTAAAGGGACAAGTGTTGCATCTCTTGCGGGTGCAAGGGAAAGTGCCCGGGGAGGGGGTGGACCGAGAGGGAAGGGAAGAATTGACAAGGGAGTTATGGAGGGAGCGGTCTTTGCGGAAGGCAGATATGGGGGGAGATGGGAAGATGTGGCGAGTAGTGGGGTCACGTTGGAGGTGGCGAAACTGACGGAGGATTATTTTTTGTATGTGACGGCTGGTGGGGTGAAAGGTGAGGACTAGGGGGACTCGGCCCTTGTTGCGAGTGCGGGGATGGGGAGAGAGAGCAGTGTTGCGGGGTATGGAAGAGACCCTGGTGCGAGCCTCATTTATGGTGGAGGAGGGGAACCCCCGTTCCCTGAATAGTGAGGACATTTCAGATGTCCTGGTGTGGAACGCCTCATCCGTGGAGCAGATGCGGCGTAGACGGAGGAATTGGGAGTAGGGGATGGAGTCCTTACAGGAAGCAGGGTGGGAAGAAGTGTAATCCAGATAGCCATGGGAGTCAGTGGGTTTATAGTGTATGTCGGTTAGAAGTCTATCACCTGCAATGGAGATAGTGAGGTCAAGGAATGGTAGGGAAGTGTCGGAAATGGTCCAGGTGTATTTCAGTGCCGGGTGGAAATTAGTGGTGAAGTGGATGAAGTCAGTCAGTTGTGTGCGGGTGCAGGAGGTGGCACCAAAGCAGTATTCGATGTAGCGGAGGTAGAGGTTGGGGATGGGGCCCTGGTATGTATTGAACAAGGATTGCTCGACGTAACCTACAAATAGGCAGGCATAGCTGGGGCCCATGCGTGTGCCCATAGCTACGCCTTGTATTTGGAGGAAGTGGGAGGAGTCGAACGCGAAGTTATTGAGGGTGAGGACCAGCTCCGCTAGGCGGAGGAGAGTGTCAGTGGCTGGGTATGGGTTGCTTCTCTGGTCGAGGAAGAACCGGAGGGCTGTGAGACCATCGTGGTGGGGGATGGAGGAGTGGAGAAGTTGAGGCGGTTGATGTCGCGACGGCAGTTATTGATAAAAAGTTCTAAAGCCGGAAATTGGCCACGAGGGGGGTTCCCCACCCCCTCTAACTGTGTGACCCCTGCTCTTCCCCACCCACACCACAGCCCTCTCACCCCCCCACCCCCTGACCACCCACCACCCCCCCCCACCACACATCGCCTCTCGTCCCCACCTGCCTTCCTCCGGCCCCAACCCCCATCCCTGTCGAGTGTTCACCATCCCCCCCGACCTCCCCCTCTCCAACACCGAACGGTCCGTCCTCAACAGAGGTCTTACCTTTGTCCCCCTCCGTCCCCACCTCAATGAATTCCGCGCCCACCACGACTCGGAGCGCTTCTACCGTCGCCTCCGCCTCACAGCTTTCTTCCATGGGAAGGAGTCCTCGCCCCCCACTGATGACCCATTTTCCCGTCTCCAACGCACCCCCTCCTCGTGGAACCCCCCTCGTGGCCAATTTCAGGCTTTAGAACTTTTTATCAATAACTGCCGTCACGACATCAACCGCCTCAACTTCTCCACTCCCCTGTCTCACTCCAATCTCTCACCCCAGGAACGCTCTGCCATCGACTCACTCCGCAACAACCCAGATTTGGTTATCAAACCCGCTGACAAGGGAGGTGCCGTGGTAGTCTGGCGCGCCGATCTCTACAAAGCTGAGGCCACGCGCCAACTATCGGACACCTCCTCCTACTTACCCCTGGACCATGACCCCACTGACGAGCACCAGGCCACCATCTCCAGCACCATCACCAACTTCATCCACTCCAATGCCCTGCCCGACCGAGCCTCCAACCTCATCGTTCCCCAGCCCCGCACAGCCCGATTTTACCTTCTCCCTAAAATCCACAAACCTGATTGTCCCGGGAGACCCATTGTCTCCGCCTGTTCGTGCCCCACCGAACTCATTTCCAAATACCTTGACTCCATCCTATCACCCTTGGTTAAATCCCTCCCTACCTATGTCCAAGACACCTCAGACACTCTCCGTCGTCTCCGCGCATTCAATTCTCTAGGCCCTCACCCCCTCATCTTCACCATGGACGTCCAATCACTATACACCTCCATCCCCCACCACGATGGTCTCACAGCCCTCCGGTTCTTCCTCGACCAGAGAAGCAACCCATACCCAGCCACTGACACTCTCCTCCGCCTAGCGGAGCTGGTCCTCACCCTCAATAACTTCGCGTTCGACTCCTCCCACTTCCTCCAAATACAAGGCGTAGCTATGGGCACACGCATGGGCCCCAGCTATGCCTGCCTATTTGTAGGTTACGTCGAGCAATCCTTGTTCAATACATACCAGGGCCCCATCCCCAACCTCTACCTCCGCTACATCGACGACTGCTTTGGTGCCACCTCCTGCACCCGCACACAACTGACTGACTTCATCCACTTCACCACTAATTTCCACCCGGCACTGAAATACACCTGGACCATTTCCGACACTTCCCTACCATTCCTTGACCTCACTATCTCCATTGCAGGTGATAGACTTCTAACCGACATACACTATAAACCCACTGACTCCCATGGCTATCTGGACTACACTTCTTCCCACCCTGCTTCCTGTAAGGACTCCATCCCCTACTCCCAATTCCTCCGTCTACGCCGCATCTGCTCCACGGATGAGGCGTTCCACACCAGGACATCTGAAATGTCCTCACTATTCAGGGAACGGGGGTTCCCCTCCTCCACCATAAATGAGGCTCGCACCAGGGTCTCTTCCATACCCCGCAACACTGCTCTCTCTCCCCATCCCCGCACTCGCAACAAGGGCCGAGTCCCCCTAGTCCTCACCTTTCACCCCACCAGCCGTCACATACAAAAAATAATCCTCCGTCAGTTTCGCCACCTCCAACGTGACCCCACTACTCGCCACATCTTCCCATCTCCCCCCATATCTGCCTTCCGCAAAGACCGCTCCCTCCATAACTCCCTTGTCAATTCTTCCCTTCCCTCTCGGTCCACCCCCTCCCCGGGCACTTTCCCTTGCACCCGCAAGAGATGCAACACTTGTCCCTTTACCTCCCCCCTCGACTCCGTTCAAGGACCCAAGCAATCGTTCCAGGTGCGACAGAGGTTTACCTGCATCTCTTCCAACCTCATCTATTGCGTCCGCTGCTCTAGATGTCAGCAGATCTATATCGGTGAGACCAAGCGGAGGTTGGGCGATCGTTTCGCCGAACACCTCCGCTCGGTCCGCAATAACCAAGCTGACCTCCCGGTGGCTCAGCACTTCAACTCCCCCTCCCACTCCGCCTCCGACCTCTCTGTCCTGGGTCTCCTCCATGGCCACAGCGAGCAGCACCGGAAATTGGAGGAACAGCACCTCATATTCCGTTTGGGGAGTCTGCACCCCGGGGGCATGAACATCGACTTCTCCCAATTCTGTTAGTCCTTGCAGTCTCCTCCCTTCCTCAGCTCCCCTGCTGTCTCCTCCCACCCTCCAGCCTTCCGGCTACTCCTCCTTTTCCCTTTCTTGTCCCCACCCACCCCCCCCCCTGATCAGTCTGAAGAAGGGTTTCAGCCCGAAACGTTGCCTATTTCCTTCGCTCCATAGATGCTGCTGCACCCGCTGAGTTTCTCCAGCTTTTCTGTGTAACCTTATAGAGGAGCTCCTCTATAATCTTTGGTCAGGGGAGGGGGTTTAGAGAAAGGAACGAGGAGGGGAGGTCAGGAATGGGATACACAGCAAAGGTTTACACAAGATAGACACAAAGCTGGAGTAACTCAGGCAGCATATCCGGATAGATGGAATGAGTGACCTTTCGGGTCGAGACCCTTCTTCAGAATCCGATGATCAAAATTTACTCACACTACACCATCTAATTCATTAACACAGCTCCATTGAGACAGTAATAAAAGATGCAATGTCAACAGTTTGTAGAGTGAATGGTTCAATGGTACACGACTGAATGGTTCAATGATGCAGGAGTCAACTGGTACAAGAGTGAATGGTTCAAGTGTCAGCGGTTCAAGAGCCAATGGTTTTAGAGACAATGTTACAAGCCAATGGTTCAAGGGTCAATGATTCAACATGACAATAAAGTACCATTGATCTACTACCTTACACTCTTTTGACTGCTGTCATCAGGGTGGAGGTACAAAAGCATTTAGTTCAGGAAGAGCTATTCACCTAGGACCCTCAGGTTCTTAACAGTGCTGCACAACACAAACATTGCCTTGGCATTACAACACCGCAGACCATCTCTGACACCATTTATTTTCTGGTTATATTTGGCACTAATATTTTGGGGGTTTTTTTGCAGTCTTTCCTTCCATTATCTTGTTGGGTATGTATAATTCATATTTTAGTGTTAACCGAGTCGATGATGTTACTGTAAGCAAAATTTTCATTGTACCTCTGCCACATTTTCAGTCTCAACCCAAAATGTCACCCATTCCACCTCTCCAGAGGTGATGCCTGTCCCATTGAGTTACTCCCTGTCCCATTGAGTTACTCCCTGTCCCATTGAGTTACTCCAGCATTTTGTGCCTATCATCATTTTCCTTGCGACAATAAATTTGACAACAATACCTTGTACCATCAGAATGACCGAGTAGGTCAAAGGTTTCATTAATAAATGCACTAAGTGTAGACACTCCCATCTGACCGGATAACACACGAGCAACCAGTCGTCACTTTTGTTCTGTTGTATGGTTTTATTGCAGATGCATTCATTTCTGTTCATTAACATACTTTAATAAAAATAATACATTATTAGTTCACAATTCTATGCCGACATCGAAATAGCATACATGATCAAAAATGTACTACGGAGGTACATAATGGCATTACTTTGGTGCATTCCTAATTTGAATGCTCAGTGTGCAATATTCAATGGAAACAGAATCATAGCTTGCTATGTCTCATTAAAAAGTTGGTCTGCGCGTGAAAGCATTTGAGCAGTTTAAATACATGCAGTGATATAGAACATGCTGATGAATATTACACCCTCTACAAATATTTCTAAAAGGCAGCCAAAGTAACAAAGCAACATTAGCAAAGGGAATAGAACAATGTACAATTGTTTATACCAAGGAACTGTGAATACTGGTTTATACCAAAGACACACACACACAAAGTGCTGGAGTAATTCATCGAGTTAGGCACCATCTCTGGAGAACATGGCTAAGTAACACTTTGAGGGTGTCGACCTGAAACGTCACCTATCCACATTAACCAGGGACAATGCCTGACCCACAGAATTACTCCAGCATTTGGCATACAAGCGTTTCCTGGGTTGGAGGGGATTTACAGTTGTGTAATGATTCATAACATTTGTTTGGTACAATTGGATTCATGATGCTCCTGTCTTTTAGTTTAGTTTAGTGAAACAGGCCATTCGGCCCACTGAGTCCACACCACCCATCAAACACCCATTCACACTTGTTTTATGTTTTCCATCTTTCTCATCCACTCCCTAGACACCAGG
This sequence comes from Leucoraja erinaceus, assembly GCF_028641065.1. Taxonomy (NCBI): domain Eukaryota; kingdom Metazoa; phylum Chordata; class Chondrichthyes; order Rajiformes; family Rajidae; genus Leucoraja; species Leucoraja erinaceus. The sequence continues at coordinate 24,974,313 of NC_073393.1, read as the reverse complement.
GAGTTAATTAACCTACAAACCCACAGAACGTTGGGATATGGGAGGAAACTGGAGCACCCGGAGGAAACACATGCAGTCACGGGGAGAACATGCAAACTCCACACCTACAGCACCCGAGGTCAAGATCAAACCCGGTCTTTGGCGCTATGGAGCAGCAGCTCTATCAACTGCACCACTGTGCCATCACCCTCTGGTATTTCCTGAAGCACTTCATGGTTGAAGTGCTGTGAATGCCCTATCATCAATGGGCAAATCCCAGCAGCCGATTCACACACAGCAAGATCCCACAAACAGCAATGTTTCACCTTTCATGGGGACAAAGGATCAAGATCAGATAAGTCCCTCACGTCTCATCCGCCACGTCACCACGGCAACTTTTCAACTAGGATTCAGTATGTGTTTCTGGATGTGATGTGCATCCTCAAAAATATGCAAATAGAGTTTAGGTTTCAGTTAAATACGACTGCACACGGCGGCACAGCGGTAGAGTTGCTGTCTACAGCATCAGACCCAAGTTTGATCCTGACTACCGGTGCTGTCTGTACGGAGATTGTACGTTGTCATTGTGACCATGTGGGTTTTCTCCGGGTGTTCCGGTTTCCTCCCATATTCCAAAGACCTGCAGGTTTGTAGATTAATTGGGTTCAGTAAAATTGTAAATTTTCTCTAGTGCGTAGGACAGTGCAAGTGTACGAGGTGATCGCTGGTCAACATGGACTCGGTGGGCCAAAAAGCCTGTTTCCACGCTGTATCTCTACAGACTTATGCAAAGTCTGTCTGATATCAGTGACTTCCTGTGAAAATTACACATTCACATTTTTTAGGAGGTTCTGTTCTCTTACCATTCCTTGTAAATCTTCTCTGCACCTTGCCCAGTCGAGGAACCTTGATTCTTTGGTTAAGCATCATTCTTTGCATTGATGTTGCTTTCAGTAAGATCAGCTAGAACACCTACATCATGCTTGAAATTTGCACATTGGTCGTGACACCAAAACAGAAGCAATGCTTTATTTGGCATATTTAGTCTGGAGTTTCGCAGCAGAGAAGCAGGCCCTTCGGCCCATTGAGTCTATGTTGACCATTAACCACTAACCCTACATCAACCCATTTTTTATTCCCCCTAGATATTCATCAACTCCTCCCAGAACCTACCACTCTGCTACCCACCAGGGACAATTTGCAATGGCCAATGTTGGGGAAATGCTGAACTTCGTAACCTTTCTATGGAAATAGAGGCATTGGTGTGCTTTCATGGCCATTGCTTCGATATGGCTAGTCCAGATCAAATTGCTGGTGATATTTACTCCCAAGAACTTGAAACTTTCAACCATCTCCACTTTGCGCCGTCAATGGAAACTGGGGTACGTGTACTGCTTTGCTTCCTCAGGTCAATCACAATCTCCTTTGTCTTGCTGACATTGAGAGAAAGATTGTCGCCTTGGCACCAGGTTACAATATTCTAAATTTCTTCTCACGACAGGCAGTGAATCTCTGGAACTCTGCTCCTAAGAATGGTTGAAGCAGTTCATTAGATATATTTAAGGTGACGATGGACAAAGGTTTGGAATTGAGGGTTACGGGGATCTGGCACAGATGTTGAGGCCAGCATAGACCGGCCATGATCACATTAAATGGCTGGGCAGGCTTGAGGTCCCTGTTGGCCAATTTCTGTCCTCATTTTCCTGGGTTCTATGTTGAAAGGAGTCTTCATGTTGGAAAAGTTGATGATGGATTGGACATACATGGGAATAGACAATCAAGGATCCAAACTGGTTGGAGATACAGTTTTGGTTCTGGGGATGAGATTAGTTTAGTTTCAGGTAGACACAAAATGCTGGAGTAACACAGCGGGACAGGCAGCATCTCTGGAAAAAAAGGAATGGATGACATTTTGGGTTGAGACCCTTCTTCAGACTGTTTAGTTTTGTTTAGCGATACAACATGGAAACAGGCCTTCCGGCCCACGCCGACCAGCAAACCCCGTACACTAGCACTATCCTACACACTAGGGACAACTTTTACCGAACCCAAATTAACCTACAAACCTGTAAGAAACCTTGGCGTGTGGGAGGAAACAAGAGCACCTGGGGAAAACCCACGTGGTCACAGGGAGAAAATATAAACCCCATACAGACAGTGCCCGTAGTCAGGATTGAACCCGGGTCCTGATGCTGTAAGACAGCAACATCCACCGCCACTTGCCTCCAGTAACCTCGGGCCATCGTTCCCCACGCACAGGCAACATTTTAAATACAAAAATATTTCTTGCTCTTTCTCACCACTTCCAGAAGGGCCAAAGAAAAGTTTTTTTTACAGGATGTTTGAAATATAAAACTTTAAGCCATTTCCCTCAGACACAATACAAAAATAGTGAAATAATCTGAATTATTTGCAGCTATGTACATCTTCAGATGGAACATTTTGCCCACATTCATTGCCGATAAATAAATTGATTGGGAGGGTGAGGACATTGAGGATTCTACAGTGATCGATTCTCCACCAGAATCTTCCCGTTATTGCGAGGGAATCCATCCTTTCTTCAGACTTTGTACTTCTGTCGGCCTTTATCACTGATCACACAAATGTGCTGTGTAAAAAGATGAGAAGAAAGTTCAATGACAGTGGCATGTTTTTCTTTGTTCAACAAGCTAAAGTTAACTTTAAAATGTCAACTGGAAACCTACAAGTTGGTGATCAAGGGCCTCTTTCCTTGCTGTACCTCTAAACTAAACAATTACTGTAAATTAGATACCAGGAATGATTGGGTTATCATATGATGAATGTTTGATGGCACTGAGCCTGTACACGCTGGAGTTTAGAAGAATAAGGGGGCGACCTCATTGAAATCTACTGAATAGTGAAATGCCAGAATAGAGTGAATGTGAAGAGGATGTTTCCACGAGGATGTTTCCTGGGAAAGTCTAGGACCAGTGGCTCTAGCCTCAGAATAAAAGGACGTCCCTTTAGAAAGCAGATGGTGGAATTTATTTAGGTTTAGGTGGGTTTCATTCCAAGTATCCACTCCTGATTAAATTTTGTTGTGTTTATGTACACATTTTTAATAAAAATCCTTCCCCCCCCCCCCCCCCCCCCCCCCCCCCGCACTCACTCATTTTGTCGCCTCCTGCTGGCCAGTGACCATAACAGCTGCTGGCGCCCCCCTCTCGCCTCAAAGACACCATTTAAAAACACGCACGTCTCCCGTGGGGGCTACGGGTAGGGAACGGCTGCGTTGGGGGAGCAGTCTGCACTTGGTCTAGTAACTTATGAATTCAACAGTGCAGAAATCAACAGTGCAGAAATCAACAGAGCGACTGAGTTGTGCAGCTGGTAGAGCTGATGCCTCACAGCACCAGAGATGCAGATTCAATCCTGTAGAATGTGTGTGGAGTTTGCACGTTCTGCCTGTGACCAGAGCACCCAGAGGAAACTCACGGTGCATAGAATTGCAAACTCCACACAGACTGCGCCCGAGGTAAGGATCGAATCCCGGTCTCTGGCGCTGTGAGGTTGCAGCTCCAACAGTTGCGACACCGAGTTCTTCAATGAAGATCTGACAGCTGACAGAAAATTAGTAGTAATAAAAAGGAACTGCAGATGCTGGTTTATACCAAAGATAGATACAAAATGCTGGAGTAACTCAGCGGGTCAGGCAGCATCTCTGGCATAAAGGGAAAAGGTGACGTTTTGAGTCGGGACCCTACTTTGTAGCACTGGATACTTACGTTCAAATCCCGGAAATGTTCATTGTAATCAAGGGCATATCCCACCACAAACCTATCTGGAATTTCAAATCCTACAACTACAAAGAAAGAAAAATTAACACAAGTTGATTCACTGATGCATTTTTCATCGCCAAAGATGACTTAGTTCAAATCTATTCGCAGTTCATTGCATGCACCCTGATAAATATTTACTCCACCATCTTCCCACCAGAGCATTCAATGGGTGGAGCCGAATGAACAACTAGAACCAGTTTACACTTGCAGAAAGGAGCAGAGACAGAGGATGTAGACTTAAGATCATTGCAAAATAGGATAAAGGCAACACAAAAAATGTTTTCCAAGCAATTAAAGTTGTTTTGTTTAAAGATACAGCATGAAAACAGGCCCTTTGGCCCACCGTGTCTACGTTGACCATCGATCTCCCATTCACGCAGGTTCTGTTATCCCACTTTCTCATCCATTCCCTACATACCAGGGGCAATTTAAAGAGGGTCAATTAACACAAAACCACACATCTTTAGGATGTGGGAGAAAATGGGAGCAAACCCACACAGGCGCAGGGAGAACATGCAAACTCCAGGTAGACAACACTGAGGTCAGGATTGAAATCCACACAGGTTAAAACTCATCTCTTCAATATCGCAAGTGGCAGTCAAGATCTAGAAAATGCTCACTGAGTAACCAATCAAGATGGGATTAAGATGTAATTTGTGTGATCTTTGCAGGATTATGCGAAAAGAGCTCAGAAATAGGTAAACTTCCAAAAATCTCAGCCGTGCCCTATAATTCCCCAGAGATATCTGAAAAAGGAGGCTCTGCTATTGGCGCACAGTAGCTCAGCTGGTAGAGCCACTGCCTCAGGGACCTGGGTTCGATCCTGACTTTGGATGCTATCTGAGTGGAATCTGCATGTTCTCCCTGTGACCGCATAGGTTTCCACCCACATCCCAAATACGTTCAGGTTTGTAGGTTAATTGGGCTCTTTAAACTGTCCCTTGTGTAGGAAATGATCGAGAAAGTTGGGTAACATAGAACTAGTGTGAACAGGTAATCGATGGTCAGTGTGGAATCTGTGGGCCGAAGAGCCTGTTTCCATGCCTTTTCTCGAAACTATAATTGCTGGATGTATAGGTTTAAGATAAAGGATGAGGTTTGATGAGGATCTGAGAACTGTTTAATCCACAGGTTAAAACTGAACTCCTCACTATGAAACACATGTGTATTATGGTCTCCAATTTTAATCCTAAAATTATTAATATATTTCCTAGATGCTCAAGTTTCCTCCCACATTTCAAAGGCATGCTGGCTGGTCGGTCGATTAGCTTTGGGACATTACCCGTAATCTTTGGAGTGGGTACCAGTATGAACTATATTCTGCACTCTATCTTTCCCTTTGCTCTACTTATTGTACAGGTCCACCACCGATTTTCCCGTACCCTTGGTTTATCCATTTTGCTGGATCAACAGAGGTCACGGCCTTAGGAGGGCCGACATAACAGCCCACAAAGTTGGGGCGGACGTCAGCTACGGGAATGGATATGCTGCCTCCGGCTGGGCCAGAGTTCCAGGGCCTCAGCCGCAGGGTGCAAATTCGACCCCCGATTGGTACGGAAGTCCCAATAAGGTAGAGATCAGCCGCTTCACCCCGCCTAGGCGCTACATTTTTGGCGGGATATGCGGTGCGGGGGGTGGAGGGGGAGATAATCCAGAAACACTCCAGAACCAAGGGTGCCAGAAAATTGGTCTGGACCTATAGCAGAGAACAGAAATGCTGAGACTCAATGGACCAAATGGCATCCTTTTAGAAATGAAAAAAGTAAGAGATCAAAGGGGTTTTGAGAGGAGTGTTCCCTAAATCTCAATTTATTTTCTCTAGGTTAGACAGGCTACCCCTGACTCCCACCCACCCATCCACTGGGTGTAACTAATGACATCAAACAAGTTAATCTAAAACAAGCAGAAGGTGAATGGGTGCCACACCGTTTGTGGTGTATTAACCAAATAAAAGCACAGCCGCACTTACAGTCAGGTCTGTATCCTGAGCTCCGAGGTGTCCGTTTCAACAATAAGCTGTAGAGAGATTAAACAGAAAGCCGTTTAACTCCAGAAATGTTGTGCATATACTCAATAAGCAAAGTTATAAAATTGATGAGAGAGCCAAAATGCTGGAGTAACTCAGCTTGTCAGGCAGCATCTCTGGAGAAAAGGAATAAGTGACGTTTACCATTCAGACCCAAGAAATTGATGAACGCGAGTATAGAAGTTGGGAAGTCATGTTGTAGTTAAGCAAGGTTTTGGTGACGCCACATTTAGAGTATTGTGTTCAGTTCTGGGCACAATATTAGAGGAAAGATATTGTTACGGTTGAAGAGAAGATTTACAAGGATGAGGCCATGGCTCGAGTTCTGGGCTCTTGAGAGATGTTGAGCAGGCTGGGACTCTTTGTTCTCTGGAGTGTAGGAGGATGAGGGGTGATTTTATAGAGGAACATAAAATCATGAGAGGAATAAATCGGGTAGACGCACAGAGTCTCTTGCCCAGAGTGAAGGAATCGGGAACCAGAGGGCATAGGTTTAAGGTGAAGGGGGAAAGATTTGATAGGAATCTGAGGGGAACCTTTTTCACGCAAAGGGAGGTAGGTGTAAGGAAAGAGCTGCCAGAGGAGGTAGTTGAGGCAGGGATTATCGCAAGAGACCATGGCACATATCTGGAAAAAAGTGGACGAGATGAGAAGAAACTATTTTCACTCTTAAGGAGAGTCAGGAGGAATGGTTAGCAAGGTGTAAAAATGACACTGAGGCCTTTCAGGGGTCAAATAAACACAGAAAAATGCTGGAATTACTCAGTAGGTCAGGCAGTATCTGTGGAAGGGGAAGCAGAGTTAACATTTCAGGTCAATGGGCCATTGTTAGAACCGGGAAACAGATGTACAAGGTACTTTCAAATTGTAGAGGTGTCATCGAACCTGGGACTTTGGTTCAGTGTGAGACAGCACCACTAGCTGCAGTGCCACCGATCTCTCAGAGAACAAGACATGATGGAAACAGACAGACCTGTGGGGTGAGGCAACATCATATCAGCCATTTACTTCGGCAAAGAGAGGGAAAGGACTGGCAGCTTAAGTTCCAGGATATGGGTGCTACAGCAGAGATAGACGTGGGGGTGAGGAAGGAGTGTTGCTTTATTGATTAAGGAGAATGTCATGTAGTCCAAGATAACATTATTGATGGACCGTCCTGTGAGGCTACATGGGTGGAGTTCAGAAATAAAAAGGGGATGATCACTATGTTGGGAGTGTACTGCAAGACCCAAAATAGTCAATGGGAATTAAAAGAGCAAATTAAATAAAATCTACTATCATAACATTAAAAAGCCATTTGGACAGGTACATGGATAGAAAAGGTTTAGGATTGTATATAGGTCAAAGGTGGGCAGGTGGGACTAGTTTAGATGGGGCATCTTGGTTAGCATGGGCAAGTTGGGCCAACAGGCCTGTTTCCATGCTCTATGTCTCTATGCCTTATTGAAGAGTGATGCAGGGTCAACAAGCCACATAGCTTCCTCCTGCTTCTTAATTTCTCCATCTTCACCCGAGCCAGGTGATGCTGGTACAAGTGTACGACTGCACTCCTACCTTGCCACTTTGACCATTTGGGGCTTGTGGCCCTCCAGAAGTTTAAGAAGCTTCTTCATCGTTCTCCCAGTTTCTACAATGTCCTGGAGGGGGAAAACAACACATGGCATAGGTTTATTCCCACATTAGAGGTTTGTTCGCAAGCTAGAGGTAATAACACAATGGTGAAGGCATGTGGGGTATCATTCCAGACGTCTACAGCTATTGGTAATGTACATCCATCACCATTGTCTCAACTTCACCTTTACCCTTGGCCCTCTCCCTAGTCTGGCTGCGGTGCTCCCCCCAGCCTGGTCCCAGCGCTCCTCCCTAGTCCGATCCTGGTCCTCCCTCACACCTGCCACAGGGTTTAAAGCCCCTTGATGGGTTTTGTAAAGCTCGGATTCTTGATTAGTACAGGTGTCAGAGGTTATGGAGAGAAGGCAGGAGAATGGGGTTAGGAGGGAAAGATAGATCACCCATGATTGAATGGCAGAGTAGACTTGATTGGCCGAATGGCCTAATTCTACTCCTATTCCTTATGACCTTATTCAGGAGGCAGAGACAAAGGTGAAGTTACTTTGTATAAACTAACTGTAAATGACTGAACATGAGGGACATTTAGAATTGATGATTTGATCCATAAGCTGTGAGCGGTGGGAAGAGTCAGACCCTTTTGAATTTGAGATAACTTGCACGGACAGGAAGGGATAAAGTTCCGTAAATTTGGTCCCGAGTTAAATAACCTACGATTGATGAATTGTACAAGCCGTATAATTAATCGTCTCCCGAGGACCAGAGGGAGCATTTGAGAGCGGACACAAGGGAAAGGGCCAGTAAGAGGCCAAGGGTGAGGTGGGCTGCTGGAGTTGCGAGGTGACAAAGGCTGAAGGTGGCCAGGTGAGGAGATGATCTTTGGACAAGCTTGGGTCTCGCCTGGATCGGGTGCCGTTCCAGAATACCGAGCGTGTGGACCGGACTGGATTTTCAAAATGGCGTCAAAACCTGGCGACCCTTGCATGCCGTCTCAGTGGACTATTTCTAAACTCTTTGTATTTAAGGTGATTGTGCTTATGTATGGCAATACTTTACTGAACTGCATGCAGTAAAAAACTTTTCACTGGAGATCGGCACAGGTGACAATAATAAACTAAACTAAAACTAAACTAATCCTTCCAATGAAACCAGGGTTAGTATAAAGCAATCCAAATGACAAAGAACAGCAAAGTACACAGGGAAAATTAAAATACGTGACTTACTTCAACGATCAAGATGTTCTGTGTCATGTGTTGGCAGATGGAAGAGGGGGGGAGGGGGGGAGAAATAAAAGTGATTTTATTTCATTCACTTTGCAATGATGTTTTATTATTATTAATGTTTAGCATTTTCTGAGTCACTCGTAACTGTCACTGTATGCCATGTTGTTACTTGTGGGCGGAGCACCAAGGCAAATTCCTTGTATGTGAATACTTGGCCAATAAACGTACTTACTTACTTAAATATAACATTATCAGCTTGCACAATCTGTATACAAAACAATGTGAGCTGGATGCAGGCTTTGGGTCTTTGTTTTTGTTAATCAAGGACGAGTCTCACCTCAGGCATTCCCTCTTCTCTCCTCTCCCATCAGGCAAAAGGTACAGTTGTGTAAAAACGCACACCTCCAGATTCTTCCCAGCTGTTATCAGGCAATGGAACTATCCTATCAAAACTAGAGAGTGGTCTTGAGCTACTATCCAGCCATAGAGGGATTCAGTTTGGTGACTTGTGTAATGAAGAGAGATAGGTGGACCATTAACCATTCAATGGAAAGGTAGTAGTTCGTAAAAGCTGTCCTATAAAGGGATGAAGTGAGAGAACCTCATCTGAAAGAGACAGATCTGAAGATCGCATGAATTAATGTCTATACATGATTCAGGAAGAAATGCAGATTTGGAATAAATAATTGCAACAATTCATTTGAATGGAATGTCTTCAAAAAATTTCAGGGGAAAGAAATTTTGTGCAGCCTTAGCTGAGGCAATGGCCAATTAATCTCCCAATCCATAAATCTTTGGGATGTGGCAGGAAACTAGAGCATGAAGAAAAAAAACTGTGCAATTAGAGGGAGAACATGAGGTCAGGACTAAACCCTTGTGCATGGCACCATGAGGCAGTGAAGCTGCCATTTAATTATTAAACCGAATGTTATCTTGTTGGAGTAAAGTGATCAACAAAACTGGTTTTACCGTCATGTTGTATTAGGTCTGTCCAAACCCTCCTAGTTTTAACTGGTACACACAGACAATACTGGATGCTTTGATGACACCATTGCTGCAGTTATGGGAGCATTGTACCAACCTTTCCAGCCAATGTAGACAGGTCATCTCCACCAATAACTTTCACTTCTGCAGTTTGATCATTCTGTACAATAGACAACAAAACAGTGACAATCATAGAATCATACAGAACGGAAACAGGCCCTTTGTCCCAACTTGCCCACGCCAACCAAAATGCCCCATTTACACTAGTCACACCTACCTGCATTTGGCCCTAATCTATTTAAACCTTCCCAATCCACATACCTGTCGAAATGTATTTTTATACTAGACAAAGTGCAGACCTGTTGGGTCTGTTCCCCAAATGTGCGGTTGTGGGGGGGGGGGGGGGGAGGCGGCATGCAGCGTCACGCACACTAACTAACCCCCCCCCCCCGCACTCACGCTAATTACCCCCTTGTCATTATATTAATATTATAAATTTGCTCCTTTTACCCCATAACCACCCTATCTACTGTCGCATAGCCCCCAACTTGCAGTCACATATAGAGGGGGGGGGGGGGGGAGTAGAGAGTGAGGGCAGAAAGACAGAGAGAGGGGCAAGAGGGAGACGGGGGCGGCGAGGATGAGAAGAGGGAGGGTGAGAGTGAGGGAGAGAGAGGGGGGAGGGAGGTGAGGGGAGGGGGAGAGGTGAGGGGGAGAGGGGGGTGGGAGAGGTGAGGGGGAGGGGGAGAGGTGAGGGGGGGGGGAGAGGTGAGGGAGGGGGAGAGGTGAGGGGAGGGGGGGGAGAGGTGAGGGGAGGGGGGAGAGGTGAGGGGGGGGGGGGGAGAGGTGAGGGGAGGGGGGAGAGGTGAGGGGAGGGGGAGAGATGGGGGAGCAGGGAGGGTGGAGGGAAGGGGGTAGGGGTGTGTGGAGGGGAGGGGGGTTTAGGGGAGGGACGGTGGGGGAGGGGATGGAGGGGAGGAGTGGGAGAAAAAGAGGGGGAGAAAGAGAGAGGGGGGAGAGGAGAGAGGAGGGAGAGGAGAGAGGAGGGAGAGGAGAGAGGAGGGAGATAAGAGAGGAGGGAGAGGAGAGAGGGGGAGAGGAGAGAGGGGAGATCTACTGTCGCATAGCCCCCAACTTGCAGTCACATATAGAGGGGGGGGGGGGGGGGAGTAGTAGAGAGTAGGGAGTGAGGGCAGCAGGAAAAACACAGAGAGAGAGGGGGGAGAGGTGAGGGGAGGGGGAGAGGTGAGGGGGAGGGGGGAGGGGGAGAGGTGAGGGGGAGGGGGGAGGGGGAGAGGGGAGAGGGAGGGGGAGGGGGGAGGGAGGGAGAGGGGGAGGGGGGGGGAGGGGGAGAGGTGAGGGGGGGGGGGGGAGAGGTGAGGGGGAGGGGGAGAGGTGAGGGGAGGGGGAGAGGTGAGGGGGAGGGAGAGATGGGGAGCAGGGAGGGTGGAGGGAAGGGGGTAGGCATGTGTGTAGAGGGGAGGGATTGTGGGGGAGGGGATGGAGGGGAGGAGTGGGAGAAAAAAAAAGAGGGGAGAAAGAGAGAGGGGGAGAGGAGAGGAGAGGAGGGAGAGGAGAGAGAGGGGGGGGAGAGGAGAGAGGGGGGGAGAGGAGAGAGGGGGGGAGGAGAGAGGGGGGAGAGGAGAGAGGGGGGAGAGGAGAGAGGGGGGAGAGGAGAGAGGGGGGAGAGGAGAGAGGGGGGAGAGGAGGAGGGGGGGGAGAGGGAGAGAGGGGGGAGGGAGGAGAGAGGGGGGAGAGGAGAGAGGGGGGGAGGAGGAGAGAGGGGGGAGAGGAGAGAGAGGGGGGGAGAGGAGAGAGGGGGGAGAGGAGAGAGGGAGAGAGGAGAAAGGGGGGGGGGGGGGAGAGAGGGGGGGAGAGTGGAGAGGGGGGGGGGGGGGAGGGGGGGAGAGGGAGAGGGGGGAGAGGAGAGGGGGGGAGGAGAGAGGGGGGGGGGGAGAGGGAAAGGGGGGGAGAGGGGGAGGGGGGGGAGAGGAAAGGGGGGGAGAGGAAAGGGGGGGAGAGGAAAGGGGGGGGAGAGGAAAGGGGGGGAGAGGAAAGGGGGGGAGAGGAAAGGGGGGGAGAGGAAAGGGGGGGGAGAGGAAAGGGGGGAGAGGAAAGGGGGGGAGAAAGGGGGGGAGGAAAGGGGGGGGAGAGAAAGGGGGGGAGAGGAAAGGGGGGAGAGGGAAAGGGGGGGAGAGGAAGGGGGGGGAGAGGAAAGGGGGGGAGAGGAAAGGGGGGGAGAGGAGGGGGGGGGGGGGGAGAGGAAAGGGGGGGAGAGGAAAGGGGGGGAGAGGAGGAAAGGGGGGGAGAGGAAAGGGGGGGAGAGGAAAGGGGGGGAGAGGAAAGGGGGGGAGAGGAGGAAAGGGGGGGAGAGGAAAGGGGGGGAGAGGAAAGGGGGGGGAGAGGAAAGGGGGGGAGAGGAAAGGGGGGGAGAGAGGAAAGGGGGGGAGAGGAAAGGGGGGGGAGAGGAAAGGGGGGGAGAGGAAAGGGGGGGAGAGGAAAGGGGGGGAGAGGAAAGGGGGGGAGAGGAAAGGGGGGGAGAGGAAAGGGGGGGGAGAGGAAAGGGGGGGGAGAGAGGAAAGGGGGGGGGGAGAGGAAGGGGGGGGGAAGAAGGAAAAGAAAAACCCCTCAAGCAACCATTTACAGGCAGTGCTTTTTTACTTTAACCATATTTTCATTTTCAAAACACATTAAGGGTACTTGCTCACAGTTATGTGGAGAAATGTGTTCAGTGTTATTCACAGCTCAGAGAAACGTGACCCTCTGCCTTCCTCCAGCTTGCAGACTAATTGAGGCACACCACTTCCTGGTTTTATAGTCCATCCCCCCTGCCGCCAGGAGGGGCAGCAGAGAGAATGGGGAATTTTGTAAAATCATTAACATCTCTGTCATTTTTCATCGACTGGAAAAATCCTTGGCACACATGCGGCGGAGGGGGGCTCTGAGCAAGGTGGCCAAAAATGACGGCCGTAGGTGGCGGCGTTCTCTCGGAAATCGCAGCACAGATCGCCAAAACCGGTCAAGAACAGACTTTTAGCAATATAGAGATAGTGATAGTGCCTACCTCAACCACCTCCTCTGGCAGCTCGTTCCATATAGCCACCACATTCTGTGTGAAAAAGTTGTCCCTCAGATGCCTATTAAATTATTCCCCTCTCATCTTAAACCTATGCCCTTGGGTTCTTGATTCCTCTTCACTGGGTAAAAGATTTTGTACATTTTGTCCTATCTATTCCCCAAGATTTTATACACCTTTGCACGATCACCGCTCAGCCTCATGCGCTTTAAGGAATAAAGTGTTAACCTGCCCAATCTCTCCCTACAGCTCGGGCTCTCTCTCGTCCCATCCTGCAGTATTTATATCTAGTTGAGTTGGTGCGACCTTCCCCCACAGTCTAGCAGCTTACCAACATTTTTTGACACACGTCAAGAATAGCCACTTGGCCGAAATATTGGTCCAGCCACAAGTAGGGTAGTCAGAACCTTTCTCCCCCAGTGTGGAAATATCAAAGACTAGAGGATACCTTAAAGGTCAGAGGGACAACATGTAAAAGAGATGTGCTGGGCAAGTTTTTGTTTTTGCACAGCAAATGGTAGGTGCCTGGAACCCACTGCCAGGGGGGGTTGGTGGAGGCAGATACGACGGTGGCATTTAAGTTTTACGATAGACCCAGATTCGATCCTGATCTCAGATGTTGTCTGTGTGGAGTTTGCACGTTTTTCCTGTGACCATGAGGGTTTTCTCCGGGCGCTCTGGCTTCCACCCACATCTCAAAGACGTGCAGGTTTGTAGGTTAAGTTTCTGCTGTAAAAATGGCCTTTAATGTATAGGGAGTGGATACGAAAGTAGTACAACATATAACCTGTTTGATGGGGAATGGATCAAGTCGGCCGAAGGGCCCGTTTCCTTGCCATATAGAAACATAGAAACATGGAAATTAGGTGCAGGAGTAGGCCATTCGGCCCTTTGAGCCTGCACCGCCATTCAATATGATCATGGCTGATCATCCAATTCAGTATCCCGTACCTGCCTTCTCTCCATACCCTCTGATTCCTTTAGCCACAGGGGCCACATCTAACTCCCTCTTAAATATAGCCAATGAACTGGCCTCAACTACCCTCTGTGGCAGAGAGTTCCAGAGATTCACCACTCTCTGTATGAAAAAAGTTTTTCTCATCTCGGTTTTAAAGGATTTCCCCCTTATCCTTAAGCTGTGACCCCCTTGTCGTGGACTTCCCCAACATCGGGAACAATCTTCCTGCATCTAGCCTGTCCAACCCCTTAAGAATTTTGTAAGTTTCCATAAGATCCCCTCTCAAGCTCCTAAATTCTAGAGAGTATAAACCAAGTCTATCCAGTCTTTCTTCATAAGACAGTCCTGACATCCCAGGAATCAGTCTGGTGAACCTTCTCTGCACTCCCTCTATGGCACTCCCTCTATACGGCAGTATATCTCTAAACTAAACTGTCTGCAAGCTGACTTTTCTGTAAGTCAGAGACATCCATTTTCTGGAGCATCCCTTATCATATATGGCTTTACATATAAATCACTATAAATAATTTCATGAAAATCCACGCTAACGTCACCCATAATTGAATATACAGCCATTAATGAACATCACAAATCATTTTATTATGCCAATCATTTCTCAGCGGAGATGGATAGTTTCGTGATTAGTTTGGGCATCAAAGGTTACGCAGAGAAGTCAGGGGAATTGTGTTGAGAGTGACATGTAGATCAGTCATGATTGAATGGTGGAGCAGACTCGATGGGCCAAATAGCCTAATTCTGCTCCAATGTTTTATGAACTTACAAAATCCTTTATAAATGCATGGGAGGATTTATACCGTCGGATTTCAGTAAATGTGATCATAAGGTATAGGAGCAGAATTAGGCCGTGTGGCCCATCAAGTCTATTCCGCCATTCAATCGCGGCTGATCTATCTTTCCCTTTCAACCCCATTCTCCTGCCTTCTCCCCACAACCAGGTAAAACCTTTACTAATCAAGAATCTGTCAATCTGCGCCTTAAAAATACCCAATGGTTATGTGGACCCACTGTACTTACATGGTAACTCTTCAACCTGATGAAATCAATGGTCATCGGGAGTGACTCTTCATGGTTCCTGTTCAGAGCCTTGATGTAGTCCAAAAGATCCGCAAAGAACTTGTAGCCCCCCTTCAGTACGCAGAGGACCACAATGTGGTCGCCTCCCATGTCCTTCATTATATCTCTGGCCAAGCGCTCTGTCCTGTCAGAAAGAGAAGGAGCAGGGCACAATGTGAGAGGGGCAAAGTTTCAAGGAGATGTGTCGAGCAATTAAAAAAACCTACCTACCCACCAGGCTGTTTGATTGTTTATTTACACAGAGGGTGGCGCGTGCCTGGAATGCGCTGCCACAGTTGGTGGTGGAAGCAGATACAATAACAGCATTTATGAAGAAATGGAGGGATATGGATTAATTGCAGGTAGATAAGAGAAGGTCTTGGCATCATCTTCATCATCACTGGGAAAATGGATAGGTGACGTTTCGGGTCAGGACCCTTACTCGGACATTTTCTCCAAAGATGCTGGGTGGGGCCACATGCAAATTGGAGGAACAGCACCTCATATTTCACTTGGGCAGCTTACAACCCAGTATGAACATAGATTTCTATAATTTCATCGGTGCCAGCTCGGATTTGTACTGTACCTTTCCAGACCTCTAGTTTCCATCTCCCCTGACTCTCAGAATGAAGGGTCTCGACCCGAAACATCACCTATTCCTTTTACCCAGAGATGATGCCTGATCCTCTGTGCTACTCTGGCTTTTTGTGTCTTTATTTCCTGCCTGATCTGTGACTCTAGTACTTTGTGCCCAACTTTGCAGAAATATGCTTCTGTTTTATTTACTATGTGTAACTGTTTACCTACTGCCTGACTGTTCTCAGAATAATATTGCTTTAACTAAACTTGACAAAAAAGGCATTTGTTCTGCTTCACTAGTTTTCCACAGGAAAACCTCTCTAAATTCGTCCTTCACACTTCTCAGGGTAATGCCGAGTTTATGACTTCTGTTACTGATTCACCAAATCAGTCCTTTGCTGCTTATCCTTTCAATGCCTAACCACTGTTCAACATGTTAGAGTTGCTGCCTTACAGTACCAGAGGCCCAGGTTCGATGTTCATTATGGGTGCTGTCTGTACAGTGTTTGTATGTTCTCCCTGTGACTGTGTGGGTTTTCTCCGGGTGCTCTGGTTTCTTGCTACATCCAAAAGACGTTCAGGTAAGTTGGTAAGTTGTAAAATTGTCCCTGGTGTGCGCAGGTTAGTGTATGGGATGATAGCTGGTCGGCAAGGACTCGGTGGGCCGAATGGCCTGTTTCCACACTGCATCTCTAAAGTCTAAAGTAAAATCTAAAGTCAACAGGAGTCTGAAGAAGGGTTCCTACATCACCTATCCATGTCCTCCAGAGATGCTGCCCAACCCGCTGAGCTACAGCACTTTGTGTTTTTTTTTTGTAAACCAGCATTTGCATTTATTTGTTCCTGCACTGTTCAACATTGTTATGCTCTTCTCAATTAGGAAACAAAACACAGAGGAAGCCTTGCAGTCCTCCAGTCCATTTCTCCAGTCAGAGATTTCATGCTTGGTTGAGGTTAGTTTAGGGATATAGTGTGGAAACAGGCCCTTCAGCCTACCGAGTCCATGCCGTCCATCGAGCATACGTTCCACCAGTTCTACATTATCTCACTTTCCCTACTCCCTACTCACTGGGGGCAATTTACAGAAGGCCAATTAACCTACAAACCAGCACGTCTTTGGGATGTAGGTGGAAACCAGAGCATCTGGAGGAAACCTTGGCAGTCACAGGGAGAAGGTACAAAATCCACACAGACACAGCAGCCGAGGTCTGGATCAAACTCGAATCTCTGGCACTGTGAGGCAGCATCTTTACCGGCTGCTCCAAAGTGTCGCCCATCTGTTTCTTCGCCCATTCGTGTCTTGCTTCTATGTCCTATCAAAACCTACACCAGCAAAACTGAGTACTGATCTCCTGGCAGTTCAGAATGCCTACACATCAACATTAACCCCACTTCATAACGTCATAAGTCATAGGAGCATTCAATGCTCCGACATTCAATCATGGGTGATCTATCTTTCCCTCTCTTCCAGATCTGTTTTATAAATCCTAGCCTGGTGATAATTTGTCTTCAATTCCAACAGTTAGAAGTGAACACCATTAAGAGAAAATGGTGATTGTTATAAAATCACTTCCTGAATCCTACACCAGAGCCGTTCTATTCTTCAATGTGTTAATTGCTTAAGAAATTCAATATGATTATTTAGACGAGACCTTTCACAAGTAATTATTGGCTCTTTCTAAGTGTTGAGAGAAATTTGAGTAGCTAAGTATTCTTAATTGCAGCTTGACCTTCACAAAAGATGCTGGGCTAACAGTGTGTCATTTCCCAGCTCCTTGCTAACTATTGTTTAAGAAGGAAAATCGAAGGTAGACAAAAGTGCTGGAGAAACTCAGCGGTTGAGGCAGCATCTACGGAAGCGAAGTAAATAGGCAACGTTTCGGGCCAAAACCCTTCTTTAGACTGCTTGCTATTCTTGCTTACTATTCTTATGGTACCAACACAAAGTGGTTGTTGAATTAGTTGATTAGTCTACAAAGTTTACCTTTCACACAAATCATTTCACGAATTCCAAATGCCTATACTTGGCGCAGAGCCTTTCTTCATTCCTGACAAGATCCTTTTATTAAACCTTCCGCCGATGATGGAAGACGCAGAATTGCAGGGCAGAGACTCAGATGAGGACTCGGTTGTTTCCCCCCGCTATATCTCTAAACAAATTCTCTATGTGGAATAGTGCACCTGCCTTCTGTAAATGAACATCAACAACATCCTCTATAGTTCCCATAAGAATGGACATGGGGTAGGGATGGGGTTTATGGGGTAACTTTCCTAGATCCCAACATGAATCCAGTGGGCCAAATGGCCTCCTTCTGTAGTATGGAAACAGGTCCTTTCACTCAATTTACCCATGCTGACCAATGTGCCCCATCTACACTAGTTCCACTTGCCCGTGTTCGGGCCATATTCCTCTAAATCTTTCCTATCCATGTACCTGTCCAAATGTCTTTTAAATGTTAAATATGGTAAGCTATACACTACAAATTCAAAAATTATTTTAAAAATTAACTGACTCTATATACTCTTTATGATTTCAGACCAATCTGTTTGACCCAAGACCCAAGTATTCATTAACTGTACAGGTTTGCACAGGGCCAAAGATTACTTAATTGCTTCCTTTTTTCATGAAAATGGAGCAGTTATTACAGTCAATTAATAACTGACACAGGAGTGGGAAAGTGGCGCAGCAGTAGAGTTGCTGCCTTACAGCGGCAGATTCCTGGGATCAATCCCGACTACAGGTCTGTGCGGTTTGTATGTTCTTCCTGTGACGTTTCCCTGGGTGCTCCGGTTTCCTCCAATATTCCAAAGACATGCAGGTTTGTAGGTTAATTGGCTTTGGTAAAATTGTAAATTATCCCTATTGCTTAGCATAGTGTTAGTGTGCAAGGATCGCTGGTCGGCGCAGACTCAGAGGGCTGATGGACCCGTTTCTGCGGCGTCTCTAAATTATATTGCACAATTTTATTTCCCCAAGATAAGTGTGCATAAAGGATTCACAATGGTCATTTTATCTTGTCATAATGACAGAAAAGGCCATTCAGCCTATCCAGACCATTTATCTTCGTTTTTAGAGATACAGCGTAGAAACAGGCCCATTGGCCCATCGTTTCCATGCTGACCAGCAATCAACTGCACACTAGTTCTATCCTACGCACCAGGGACAATTTATGAAGACGATTAACCTACAAACCTGTACGCCTTTGGAGTGTGGGAGGAAACAGGAGCACTCATGTATTCGCAGGGAGAATGTGCAAACTCCATACAGACAGCACCCATAGTCAGGATCGAACCCAGGTCTCTGGTGCTGTAAGGCAGCAACTGTACCGCTGTGCCATTGCCACCCGCTGCCTCACAGCAAGAGACCCATGTTTGATCCTGACCTTGGGTGCTATCAACGTGGCATTTGCACGCTCTCCCTGTGACCATGTGGATTTGGGTGCTCCGGTTTCCTCCCACACTCCAAAGACATACGGGTTTGTAGATTAATTGGCCTCTGTAAAATGGCCCATAGTGTGCAGGGAGTGGATGCAAAAGTGGGATATCATAGAAATGGTACAAATAAGTGCTTGATGGTCGGCGTGGATCTGGTGGGCCTAATTCCATGCTGTATTTCTAAACTAAACACCCAATTTAAATGATGATACAATGGCACTTTATTGTCAGACGCAGGTCTGAATTTTGTTTTTGCATACAGCCATACAGTAAAATAAAGAACACAACACACAAATAGAGTCCAACATAAAACATCCCCACACAGCAGAATAGAAACGTTTCCCACTGTGAGGAAAGGCACCAAATTGATATTAACCAGAAAATAATCAATGCAGAGGGCAAAACATTAAGGAATATCTCTTACCGATCCATAATAAGCCCGTGAGGAATGAAAACTCTTTCCAGGTCTTCTTCATAGTGCTTCGGGATACAAAACAGCTCTGGGTCGTAACCCTTTTCATCATCACTGATCTGCAGAGATGAAAATGACACCATTAATATCCAAATTATCCCATTGGAAATGTATTTGCATCTCCTTGGAAAGCTAGAATTGGATCAAATTCACTCTGCGACCATTACCCTTCTTCAAGGTAACGTTGTGCTTCACGTGACCAAACGAGGTGGTTCCTGCAGGGGGAGGTTAAAACCACTGCTAAAGGCGGCACAGCACACACACCCAGTGGCCAAACATTGGTGGAATAGGAGAGGGGAGAGAGGTGGGAGAAGGAGAGAAGGAGAAAGCTTCTTCCCTCTGTTATCCGGCTTCTGAGCAGTCCTTCCATAAGCTAGGGTTCTACCTGCTTTTCCAATCTACCTCAGTGCACACATTAGACTTTGTCTCTGGAACTGTTGCGCTACAATGCTGAGAACTATGATCTGCACTCTGTATCTTCCCCTCTGCTCCCGTCAGCCAGAAGGAACAGAAGCCTGAAAACGTGCATCCCCAGACTCAGGGCTTCTTCCCCTCTGTTATCAGGATTTGGAATGGTCCTTTCGTAAGTTGGGGTAGTGTATGTTCATCTCTACCCAACTATACCTCTGGAACTTTGTAGGAAGGAACTGCAGATGCTGGTTTAAACCGCAGACACTAAATGCTGGATTACCTCAGCGGGACAAGCAGCATCTCTGTAGAGAAGGAATGGATGGCGTTTCGGGTCGAGACCCTTCAGTCTGAAGAAGTGTCTCAACCTGAATCGTCACCCATTCCTTTACTCCAGAGATGCTGCCTGTCCTGCTGAGTTACTCCAGAATTGTGTGTCTATCTTTGCCTCTGGAACTATTGCACTACAATGCTGAGAACTATATTCTGCACTCTGTATCTTCCCTTTGCTTTACATATTGTACTTGAGTTTGGTTTGATTGTATTTACGTATTCTACCAACAACTAGAAAGCAGTCCTGAGCTACTGATCTACCTTATTGAAGACTGTCGGACTATCTTTGATCAGACTTTAGCTTGCACTAAACATTATTCATGTTATTTCCTTTATCAAGCATCTATGCACCGTGGATGGCTCAAGAGTAATCATGTATTGTCTTTCCACTGACTGGCTAGCATGCAACAATGGCTTTTCACTGTACCTTGGTACACATAACAATAAACTAAACTCAAACTAGTTTTACCTGACTTGTTAGGATAACATGCAAAACAAAAACTTTTCACTGCACACGTGACAATAATAAACTTGAACTTAAACAAAAGTAATAGCCCTGTCCCACGGTACGAGTTCATTCCAAGAGCTCTCCCGAGTTAAAAAAAAAAATCAAACTCATAGTAAGCACAGAGAATGAACGTAGCGGGTACGTCGGAGCTCGGGGACGTCTCTAACCGGCTCGTAACGCTAATGGCAGGTACCCGGGAAGACTCGCTAACGGCAGGTAAGCACGGGAAGATTCGTGAAGATTTTTCAACACGTTGAAAATGTCCATGAGAGCCCCGAGTACCGACGAATGGCCATTACCGTAAATCTCCGAGCTCGAATCAGGGCAAAACTCAGGAGAGCTCTTGGAATGAACTCGCACCATGGGACAGAGCTATATGGTCCTTCAGAATATTCCAAAATACTTTACAACCAAGTAAATACGCTTGAGGTGACATTATTTCAATTCAATTTAGTTTATTGTCACGTCCACCGAGATACTGTGAAAAGCTTTTGTTGAATGCTAACCAGCCAGAGGAAAGATAATACATGATTACAATGGAGCCATTTGCAGTGTACAGAAAAGTGTGGAACAATTGTAATATGTGACTGTAGATCTGCTTCTTCTGTGGCTAGCACGCAGAAAACAGTCACTTTACACACAGCAACATTTTAGAAAGACCAATAACATAATGACTAAATAATTTGTTTGGTTAATATTAAGCGAGGATACTGGCCTCTTCAATGTGTTAGTTGCTCTTATTATAAAGTAGTTAATCATTTCATTCATTTATTCTGTCTGTTACAGCTGCCGAGTCACATTTATACGGAGCAAAATAACTCTTTCTATTTCAGACGCTCGTTGCTGAGAGACAGCTGTGTTAACTCTTGAAGAAAGACACAAAAAGCTGGAGCAACTCAGCGGGTCAGGCAGCATCTCTGGAGAAAAGTAGGTGAAGTATCCGGTCGAGACCCTTCTTCAGATTGAGAGAGAGGAGAAAGGAAAACTAGAAGTATGAAAAGGTACGAAGAACAAACGAATGAAAGGTATGAAAAGAACAAATCAACACCAGCAACAATGATAAAGGAGCGGTAGAGCCCACAATGGTCCATTGTCGGCAGTGGAAAAGGTGATAACGAGTAGAAACAAAGAGTGAAACTAAGGAAAAGTATAAGTGGCAGGATCCTTATGAATATTGATGTACAGGGGGATTTTGGGCTCCCTGAAAGTGGCAACACAAGTGATATGCGGCCCCATAGCAGAAACTGAAAGTATCCTGAGCTAATTCTGCTACCACCATCATCTACTGCGACAAGCGATGGCTTCCACTGATTGTCGCCGGAAGTTTGTGTCCTTTTCAGGACGGACAATCACAGTGAGACCAACATTTGTAACAAGATGGACACGAAAAGAGAGGATAGGGTAATAAAGGTAGCACAAGGCAAGCTTGTCGTTATCAATTAGAACATTGAATATAAGAGTTGCGAAGATAGACACAATGCTGCATAACTTAGCAGCAGACAGGCTAATGGGCCTGTCCCACTTAGGTGACTTTGTAGGCGACTACAAGAGACTATGCGGTCGTCGCATGCTCGTGGGTGGTTGCCGCGGAGTCGCCTTCATGGTTTTGATGCCTTGGAGAGTAGCGAGATTTCCCGTGACATAGGTGCAGTGGTAGTGGGCTGCCAGGAGATCATAGGTTGTTGCCGTGGCTGACCTGTGAATTTCATTGGCTCATTGGAGAAAAAAAACGTTTTCAGAACCATGGCTAACCGATCGGTAATGTTAATGTCCGCCGAGCTTCACAGTCATGTATCTCTGGCTTCTTAAAAGTTGTGCCACTCCTTCTCCCATCCCGTCTCCCCCATCTCTGCCATCTCTCCCCCCCCCCTCTCTTTTATAGGACTTAAGTGACCCTTCCTGTACTCTGTGCTTTCACTGTCTCAATTACAGCACCAACCTTCCTGTTCATCGTGGTGTGAATTTCACTCAGACAGCGCTCCCCCCGCTTGACCTGTCCCCTGCCTGCATAACTGGCTGGTGAAGGAAGCGATCTGTGTATGTGTGTGTTCCACTCTGACAGTCGCCATTCCAGTTGCCAGATTTTCAGCGACCTGCTACGACTTGACAGTCACCGGAAAAATCACCGAATCACACGATAACTGAAGAAGGATCTCAACTCGAAAAGTCACCCATTCCTTCTCTCCAGAGCTGCTGTCTGACCAGCTGAGTTACTCCAGCATTTTGTGTATATCTTCGGTATAAACCATCATCTGCAGTTCCTTCCTACATACAAGAGTGGGGAAGAGTTGCAGCTGGCTAATCAGCCTTTCTACATTAGTCAGGCCACATTTGGTGTATTATGTTGAGCTCTGGTTGCCACATTACAGAAAAGGATGTGGAAGGTTCAGAGAAGACACAGAAGGGAATCACCAGGATGTTGGAGACACAAGGAACTACAGAAACATAGAAAATAGGTGCAGGAGTAGGCCATTCGGCCCTTCAAGCCTGCACCACCATTCAATATGATCATGGCTGATCATCCAACTCAGTATCCTGTACCTGCCTTCTCTTCATACCCCCTGATCCCTCTAGCCACAAGGGCCACATCTAACTCCATCTTGCACTAAACAGTCTGTAGTAACTAGACAGGTCAGGCAGCATCACCAGAGGATATAAGTAGGCGATGTTTCGGGTCGGGACCCTTCGGGTTGATCAGTCTGAAGAAGGGTGTCAACGTGAAACTTCGCCTAACATTGTTCTGCACAAATGCTGCCTGACTCGCTAAGTTATCCCAGCAGTTTGTGTCACATATTGTTGCTTTCCTATCTTCTCTGTCGTCTTAAAACTGCTGGGTACAAACAATCTTGTTCAGAATTTTGAAACACCCAGTTCTGTGACGGGACTCCTTGCACGAACAAAAAGATCACAGGAAGAGAATTACAACATTGGGATTCAATGGTGGATTTTGCAAGGCAGAGATGCATGCCTCAGCTGTTACTAGATACATTCCTTTGTATTCAATAACTGAATGTTCTATTAACTTGAATACATCATTGTCTCATTAGTGATTACGTCATCAGTTTCTCATTTGACTCACTGACAACTTTGAGTTGAGGACAAATGCCAACTTCAGTGGACGAGACCTTGAGTCAATTGAGTTCTGATCAATATCAATCATCTTATGAACCCGAGGCAGCACAGTGGTGCAGCGATAGAGCGGCTGCCTTACAGCGCCAGAGACTCTGGTTCGATCCTGACCTCGGGTGCTGTCTGCAATGAGTCTTTACTTTCTTCCTGTGGCCATATGGGTTTTCTCCAGGTTGCTCCGGTTTCCTCCCACACTCCAAAGAGTACAGGATTGTAGGTTCATTGGCTTTGGAAAAAAATTATAAATTGTCCTTCGTGTGTAAGATAATGCTAGTGTACGGGGATCGTAGGTTGGCGTGAACTCGGTGGGTCGAAGGGCCTGTCTCTGCCCTGTATCTCTAAACTAAGCTAAACAAATATGAAACTACATACTTACTGGGAACAAACAAAAGAAAATAGGCCTAAACCCCTACATTAAAAACTTTCATAATGAGATCCACAATCACAAAGCTCTCTCGGGACAATATATTTATATGATAGAAATGTATTTATCCCAGGAGGGAAATTGATCTGCCAACAGTCATAAAACATAGAATACATGATACATAAAATTAAAGTGACGAGTGGAAAGGATTGGGGATGTGCTAATCTACAAACTAATCTAAAGAGCTAATCCTAAAGAATCCTGATGAGTTTGTTAATCCGTTATATTTCATATAAAGACAACAAATAAATAGATCCATCCTCAACATTACAAACATTGCATGTAGAACACAAACCATTTTTAATTTGAACAAACATTCTGGATTAGCATTGTATTCCATCCGGTTAAATAATTCCAGAAGACTCAAGGATTTGGCTTGAAAAGTTAACTCAATTTCTCTTCCCACAGATACGGCCTGACCTGCTGAATAACCCAACAGGTTCTGATTTTATTTTAGATTTCCAATATCTGCAGCTTTTTTGTTTACACTTTCATTGGGACATTATGTTCACACAGATCTATTCTGGTCCATCTTGCATGTTTAAGCAAATTACTATTGCAACACAATATTTATCAAATAAAACAAAATTCATATTGCGAAATCTCTCTGATGTCTATAGTCTCTACAAATTCTGCCTGGTCTGCTAAGTATTTCTAACTATTTTTTTCATTTAGTATTTACCACTTGATTACTATTGCAAATGGTCATTGATCAGCTGAGTATTTTTAACTTTATTTTTTATTTCAAACTTCACTTTCTGGAGTATTTCATATTGCCAAGAACCAGAGGACAAAGTTTAAGGTGAGGGGGGAAAGATTTTATAGGAACCCAAGGGGCAACTTATCTACACAAAGGGTGGCAGGTATATGGAATGAGCTGGCAGAGGAGGCAGTTGAGGTATCACAAAAAAAAAACAACATTTTGATGGGTACATGGATTGGAGAGGAGTAGAAATATATGGGTCAAACGTAGGCAGGTAGTGTAGATATGGCATGTTGGCATGTGGGCAAGTTGGGCTAATGGCCTGTTTCCATACTGTATTACTCTATGAGAGTATTTTTTTTACTGCCAAAATGTAATCAAACACTTTAATTGATTACAATAGCAAATGTCGGACCTGCTGAGTATATCAAGCATTATTTTGCGTTATACTAGAGCATTTCATATTTCCAAAACACAACTTTAATTGATTACTATCTCCAAATGCTGTCCCCCCTGCTGGGTATTTCAACATATTTTTCTTATTTCAGAGTTCACAAGAGTATATTGTATTTCCCCCCCCCCAAAAATTTTTTTTAAGGGTTATTTGATGTTAAAATAAGAAAATTGCATTTTAGTAATCAGATGCAAATTTTAAAAAAATTGATAAGACAGTGCCTGGGAATATAAAACCCAACTACATTGCTCACAAATAATAGTAGAAAAAAAGAACTGCAGATGCTGGTTTATAATGAAGATGCAACAAAAGTTGCTGGACTGATAGGTCCTGGTCTTTTCTCGCTTCCAGCTCTTTACTTCATCCTCTCCTCTCCTCCCACCCCCACCCCCCCACTTTCAATCTGTAGAATGGTCCCGACCCGATACGTCACCCATCCTTTTTCTCCAGAGATGCTGCCTGACCCGCTGAGTTGCTTTGCGTCTATCTGCCCACAAATAAGCCTGACTGTGTTGGCAAGCTGTTCCTGGCGTCTGTTGAAGGCATCGGCCAGTGCATTAATCAGGATAAATGCGTCTGCAATTAAACCTGTAAAATAAAGCCTGCGATTAAGAGAAGGTTGCTGCTCACCAACAGTTTGGAAGCCATTGCAATAGATGCGCGGTTGTGGCACAACTCGATATTTCAAACAAAATAAGGAAATAGATAAGGGGGTGGGCGAATAAAACTGTGGACCCTGTGGACGAGACAACATCTGCGGAGGGAAATGGACAATAGATGTATTGAGTCAAGACACTTTTATCTGGTGCCCAATGAATACTATGTGTAGAAAGTTTCTGCAGATACTGGTATATACAAAAATAGACACAAAGTGCTTGAGTAACTCAGTGGGTCAGGCAGCACATCTGGAGAAAAAGGATAGGTGATGTTTCAGGTCGGGACCCTTCTTCAGACTGAAAGCAGGGGGTGAGGGTGGGAGGAGAGGCGAGGAGAGGAGAGAGGGGGGTGGGAGAAATAAAGAGCTGGAAGCAAGAAAATACCAGGACCAATCAGTCCAGCACCTTGTGTAGTACCTTCAGTATAAAGCAAGAAGTCTGCAGTCTGAATAAGGGTCCCGACCCAAAACATCATCCATCCTTTTTCTCCAGAGATGCTGCCTGACCCACTGAGTTACTCCAACATTTTGTGTCTATCTGTCCAATAGATGTTTGGGTATTTACTTTAGACTTTGGAGATACAGAGCGGAAGCAGTCCCTTCGGCCCACAGAGTCCATGCCGA
Organism: Leucoraja erinaceus; assembly: GCF_028641065.1. Classification (NCBI taxonomy): domain Eukaryota; kingdom Metazoa; phylum Chordata; class Chondrichthyes; order Rajiformes; family Rajidae; genus Leucoraja; species Leucoraja erinaceus. The sequence goes on along the minus strand of NC_073393.1, from coordinate 24,947,900 downwards.
CTAGTGATCACCTGTACACTAGCACTTTCCTACACACCAGGGCCAATTTACAGTTTTTCTGAGTCAATTAACCTACAAACCGGTACGACTTTGGAGTGTGGGAGGAAACCAGAGCACCCAGAGGAAACCCACACGGTCACAGGGAGAATGTACAAACTTCATACAGACAGCACCCGTAGTCAGGATCGAACCGGGTCTTTGGTGCGGCGAGGCAGCAACTCTACCCCTGAGCCACGGTGCCATCCATCATAAGCAGGGAACTTCCTTTCTATTGCGCAGAAACAGGCCCTTCAGCCCAACACATCCATGCTAACCATCAAGTACCTATTCCACACTAATCCCATTGATCAACACTTTATTTGGGGATACGACATGGAAAGAGGCTCCTCTGCCCACTGAGTCCACGCCGACCATTGATCACCCGTTCCCACTAGATCAATGTTATCCCACTTTCACATCCATTGCCGATGCAATAGGGGTAATTAACCTACAAACCTGCACGTCTTTGCGATGGGGGGGGGGGGGGGGTGGGGGGGGGGGGGGGGGGGGGACACACACCAGACCACCCACCCAGAAGAAACCCCCAGGCAGAACGTGCAAACTCCTCACAGGCAGCACCCCAGGTCAGGATCAAAACCCGGGTGCCTGGTGCTGTGAGACAGAGGCTCTACCAGCTGCACCACAGTCTTAACGGTATAGTAACGCAACTGGTAGAGCTGCTGTCTTGTAGTGCTGGAGCCCCAGGTTCGATCCTGGCCACAGGGTGCTGTCTGTGTGGAGATTGCACGTTCTCCCTGTGACCGCGTGGGTTTCCTCCGGGTGCTCAGGTTTCCTCCCACATCCGTGTGGGTTTGAAGGATAATCGGCCTCTATAAATCACTCCCTCGTGCGTAAGTGGCATCTGGGAACATTGTGTGTAGGAAAGATCTGCAGATGCTGGCTTAAATCAAAGGTGGACATTCTGAAGAAGGGTCTCAACCCGAAACGCTAGTTGATGGGAATAAAAATGGGATTCACATGGATTAATGAGTTGGCAGGGACTCGATGGGTCAAATGGCCTATTTTCTTGCTGCAGGTCACGCCTGAGGTCCTTCCTCAGCCTCATGTGCTTGGAGAATGGCAGATGTTCCTTTCACAGGCCTCAACAACAACCCTTAGAACGTAATTAGAAACAATTCACCTCAATCCCAAGAGACAGGATGAGATTTACCCATCACAGTGCTCCAGGTAAACGACTGGCAGAAATGACAACCTAATAATTCTCCAGCGGGTATTGTCAAACATTAATTAAAATCCTGGCTGATACAGCACAATGCAGGAGACTGTGAGCTGGTGCAAGGACAACCAACCCGATATCTTTGAGAAGAGATGCAGACATTTATGCCGACAACCAATATTAAATCAACAACAAATGCTTGCACACCTATGTTATTGTTTACCAACCCCTGCAATCAATTGACCCCCGTTCCCAGACCGTTAAATGCCGACGCATATTTTGCCATTTAAATTAAATAACGTCCCAAAAGCACAATACATAGAAGGGTGCATTAAACCGTACAGATCAGCCTGGCTGTGTTAACAAGCTGTCCTCAATACACAGCAGCGGGCGGTGCACTAATCAGGATAAATGCGTCTGCAATTAAACCTGTAAAATAGAACCCCGCGATTAAGAGAAGGTTTGCTGCTCACCAACAGTCCGGAAGCCATTGCAATGGGATGCGGGGTTGTGGAACCTGCAGACTGCTGCTGCTGCTGGTGGCTTGTTGTTGCAGAAGCGGCGGCTGAGTAGAGAGTGGCTGTAGCAGCCCCTTGCACCGCCCGGCCGGCCGGCCACCTTCCCCCTGCAGCTGATCACAGCGCCGCTCAGGTACTCGCTCCTCCAGTCAGTCACTGCCACCGCAGCAACAGCCTCTGCAACCTCACCTGCGCTGGCCCTACTCTCGCCTCCTCTCTATCACTGCGGAGCAGACAGTAGCTGAGATGGATTGTAGTGGAGAAATAGGCCACTCGGTCCTTTGGATAATAGTGTGGGGCACCATACCAAAGTGGGTGGCGGAGTAAAATAACAGTGGTCAAGGCCGACTTCATTGGTATTCAAAAGACATCGATGTGGAGAGGTATCGAAGCCGGAGGAAGGGGGAGTGTTATGGATGCGGCAGGACGGGTGAAAATTCGGGGGAAGAAGAAGGGAGGGCGAGGAGGAAGTGTGAGGGGAAACAAACCAAGGAGGGTGAACGAGGACCCGAGCCCGGGAAAAATCGTCAGCCCGATGAAAGGGCGAGAAGAAAGGGGGCGAAAGACACATTCTAAAAGGACGGGTATGAAAACGCAAGGCGTGATTTTAATTTTAGTGAAGCGTGAAAATGGCGAGGAAAGTTAGGGTGCATTAGATCTGAATAATTGGAATGAGCGAAGGAAAAGTGTAACAACGTGAATCCGGGTGCACAACTGAGCAAAAGAGCTAAAATGGGGTGCACAAAGGCACCAAAAACAAGGGCACGAAAGTAGGGAAAGAGCGATAAGAAAAAATGAGCAACAGATTGCTTGAAATATGGTAAGGAAGTGCAGAGAAAAGACATGAGAAGGACCACGGGGGTTTACAAGGAAGGGAAGTAACGAAAATAAGGGGAAATGGAAGACAAAACGAAACAGGAACAGTGGGGGAAACACAAGGAAGCGGAAAACTTGGTGAGCAGTGGGAGGAAAATAAATAGGTGCAGGACAAGGAACAGAGCAGAAAACCCAAAAAAGAGGCGAGGGAAGAACAAGAGAGATGGAATAATGAGTAACCACACCAAAGGGATCAACAACGGGGGAAAGAGGCACAAGAACAAGGAACTGCACGAAACGAAGGAAAACAGAAGAAAAAACATTGGAGGAGAGAGAAACCAAAGAAAAAAAGGAGAATGTGAGAAAACAAATTCTTTCGATTACACAAGTTTGGCCAGGCTTGAAACAAAGAAAGAGTCATGTGTGAAAGAGTGCTGAACCTGCAGATGCCCACTGAAAAAGAATGGAACAATAGAAATAGCAACCCTGCGAAGAAGAGAGCCAGGTTTGAGAATGGGAAAAAAAAATGAGAGACGGAAAAAAGAAGGAGAGAGGTCCCGAGGAGTCAAAAGAGAGAAGAAAGAAGAAACATAAGAAAAGAGGTACAGATAAAAGAAGGGACAAACGGTGCAAAGAACCACAAGGTGAAGAAAAGACAAGGCACTGGACCAAGGAGTAGGAACTTAGGTTGAAAACGAAGAAAATAAAGGAGAGGGGAGTCCACAAGAAAACAACGGGACAAATGAGAGAGAGGGACAGGAACGCGACGAGAAGGAAGGACCAAATGACGCTTTGGTTGTGGGACTAAAGAAGTATCTGACATGGGGGAAAATGGACGGACCCAGGGATAGGTGGAGTGGGACGGATAGTAAAAGGGCCCAGAAAGTTCCACGGGCAGAGGTGAACCCAACGGAAAAAAAGAGGGAAGTTCCCCAGCAAGACGGCGTGCTGGGAAACCAAAATGCGAATGTGGGTGAATCGGTATTAACAGCAGTGAAATAACTACTCGCACTCAACAGAAATCAGGAAAAAGTGAATGAGGAAACTGCCAGGTGCAGAAGGTGAGCGCCGAGGGGCGCAAACCTCAGGTGCGATGAAAGAAACGGCAGCCATGATGGCTGGGAAAAAGTGAACAGGAAGAAAAGGAGGCGATGAAACTGGCAAAAATACGGGTGGCGAAAGGCAAAAAACGGGGTGGGAAAAGTAGCAGGGGAGGCCCAGAGCCCAAGAGGCAGTGATGAACGGAAAAAGGGGACAAAGAAGAGGAAGACAAGACCGGTACAAATTCACCTCCATGAAGAAGCCCTATGCAAAAAACCTCCATAGAGGGGGGGTTGTAGTGTTGAAGACATAGAAACCGGAGTGAATTGCATTCTTGGGGGGGTTGGGCGGGAACTGTAATAAAGAAAGCTGGTTACTATCCCAAAGCACGGCACAGGACACAAAGTGTATGGTAAGTAAGGAAGGGGGTCAGGCAAGGAAAAAACAAAAGGGAATAGATCTGACGAAAAGAGAAAAAAACAAAACAAAAGGACCTGCGAAAAATGAGATCAGGGTGGCACGATAGACCCCAACGCGGAATCACGGAAAGAAAAAAGAGCAGGGCCGTGAAAAAGAGTGAAACGACAAGAGAAGGAGCGGGGACTGCAAACATGCCAAAGCAGAGGTTTGACCAAAAACGACGAAAAGGGGGTGGGTGCGGGTCTGATTGAAGAAGAAAAGGCGATTGCCATCGGCCACGCAAGGAGGGGCAGAGAGGGTTGGCGCAAGCGACAAAAGTTGGTAGTGTGGACGCAGTATAGCTTGAAAACAATTGGTTTCCGGTAGGAAGAATCAAAAAAGGCGCGCGGGGCAAAAAGTGCTGCTTAAACAAAGGTCCGGACCAAGGCCCCCAGAAGCGCGAACAGTTTGCGAAGAACGGAAACGGTCGGGAAGGTGGAAACCCCGCGCCAAATGAGTGAACCTCGCCAGACGCCAGAAAAAACCAACCGGAAACCACGGGCGTGAAAACACAGAAGGCCACTTTTCGCTAAGGCTAAGGGTGACATTAGGGAACCGGGAACCTAATGAAACTAAAAAAAAGACAAACTTGATGCGAGGGAGGGGACAGCCAAACCGGGAGGAACAAACCAAGAACCGGTGACAACCCCGGGAACCGGTGACATAAAGGATGGAGGGCCGGAAAAAGACGCGGGAGGAAACATAAGGGAACACAGCGACGGCTGCACAAGGGAACCGGTGGACTATAGACGCGACCGATTGCAACTGGTGGGCACGAAAACCAGAAAACAGAGGTTGACCAACAAAAAACTCACGTCAAAAAAAGAACAAGCAAATTAAACGCACAGGCGAACGGACAAAACGGAACGGGCGAAGGAGCAAAAAAAAGAGCACCAACGGCGACCACCCAGGCACAGGTCCAAGGCAACAACCAAATTATTCGGGACCGGAAGACGAAAAAGGTTACTAGAGCTGCTGTCTTGTAGTGCTGGAGCCCCAGGTTCGATCCTGGCCACAGGGTGCTGTCTGTGTGGAGATTGCACGTTCTCCCTGTGACCGCGTGGGTTTCCTCCGGGTGCTCAGGTTTCCTCCCACATCCGTGTGGGTTTGAAGGATAATCGGCCTCTATAAATCACTCCCTCGTGCGTAAGTGGCATCTGGGAACATTGTGTGTAGGAAAGATCTGCAGATGCTGGCTTAAATCAAAGGTGGACATTCTGAAGAAGGGTCTCAACCCGAAACGCTAGTTGATGGGAATAAAAATGGGATTCACATGGATTAATGAGTTGGCAGGGACTCGATGGGCCAAATGGCCTATTTTCTTGCTGCAGGTCACGCCTGAGGTCCTTCCTCAGCCTCATGTGCTTGGAGAATGGCAGACTTTCCCTTCACAGGCCTCAACAACAACCCTTAGAACGTAATTAGAAACAATTCACCTCAATCCCAAGAGACAGGGTGAGATTTACCCATCACAGTGCTCCAGGTAAACGACTGGCAGAAATGACAACCTAATAATTCTCCAGCGGGTATTGTCGAACATTAATTAAAATCCTGGCTGATACAGCACAATGCAGGAGACTGTGAGCTGGTGCAAGGACAACCAACCCGATATCTTTGAGAAGAGATGCAGACATTTATGCCGACAACCAATATTAAATCAACAACAAATGCCTGCACGCCTATGTTATTGTTTACCAACCCCTGCAATCAATTGACCCCCGTTCCCAGACCGTTAAATGCCGACGCATATTTTGCCATTTAAATTAAATAACGTCCCAAAAGCACAATACAGAAAAGGGTGCATTAAACCGTACAGATCAGACTGGCTGTGTTAACAAGCTGTCCTCAATACACAGCAGCGAGCGGTGCACTAATCAGGATAAATGCGTCTGCAATTAAACCTGTAAAATAGAACCCCGCGATTAAGAGAAGGTTTGCTGCTCACCAACAGTCCGGAAGCCATTGCAATGGGATGCGGGGTTGTGGAACCTGCAGACTGCTGCTGCTGCTGGTGGCTTGTTGTTGCAGAAGCGGCGGCTGAGTAGAGAGTGGCTGTAGCAGCCCCTTGCACCGCCCGGCCGGCCGGCCACCTTCCCCCTGCAGCTGATCACAGCGCCGCTCAGGTACTCGCTCCTCCAGTCAGTCACTGCCACCGCAGCAACAGCCTCTGCAACCTCACCTGCGCTGGCCCTACTCTCGCCTCCTCTCTATCACTGCGGAGCAGACAGTAGCTGAGATGGATTGTAGTGGAGAAATAGGCCACTCGGTCCTTTATGGCCCATACTAGCCCTTCTCTAGATAGGAGGGGGAGGGGTCTAGTGTTAGCTATAAATAACCATTGGCATTGCATAATGTAATAAAGATGCTGGTTTATACCAAAGATAGACACAAAGTGCTGGAGTAACTCAGCGGGTTTAGGGGTAATATGAGGGGGAACTTCTTTATGCAGAGTGGTGGCGGTGTGGAATGAGCTCCCAGTGGAAGTGGTGGAGGCAGGTTCATTGGTATCATTTAAAAATAAATTGGATAGGCATATGGATGAGAAGGGAATGGAGGGTTATGGTATGAGTGCAGGCAGGTGGGACTAAGGGGGGAAAAAAATTTGTTCGGCATGGACTTGTAGGGCCGAGATGGCCTGTTTCCGTGCTGTAATTGTTATATGGTTATATGGTTTATATGGGTCAGGCAGCATCTTTGGAGATCAGGGATAGGTGACGTTTGGAGTTGGTGACTGACTAGTTGGGGGGAGAAACTGGAAGTGAGGAAATAACCAAGACAAATGGGAGCGGGCAACAGTTGATCTCGGGCAAGGAGGTTTAGTTTAGTTTAGAGATATAGTGTGTAAACAGGTACTGCAGATGGAGTGTGTAAACAAGTCCTTCGGCCCACCGAGTTTGCACTGGCCAACAATCATCCCGTATACAAGTTCTTTCGTACACACTAGGGACAATTTACGGAAACTAATTAACCTACAAACCTGCACATCTTTGGGAGGAAACCGGTGCATCGGATGAAAACCCATGTGGTCGCACGGAACCTGTCCTATCACCCGAAACCTGTCTTATCCATGTACCTGTCTAACTGTTTCTTAAAATGTTGGGATAGTCCTGCCTCAACTACCTCTTCTGGCAGCTTGTTCCATACACCCACCATCCCTTTGTGTGGAAAAGCTACCCCCCAGATTCCTATTAATTTTTTCCCCTTCACCTTAAACCTATGTCCTCTGGTCCTACTGTACACTAGGCACAATCATACTAAGCATAAGAGTGTAAGACAGTAGTAATAGTCAGTACACAAGAATCACCACTTTTTCAGGCTATGCTTTGGTTTGGGACCTTTCTGCATCCTGACCCAAAATGTCGCCTATCTGTGTACACCAGAGATGCTGCCTGGGTTCCTCCAGCAGTTTGTGCTTTTTGCTCAAAATTCTGGCATCTGCAGTTCTTTGTCTCACATCTGACCCTATCTACATGTCTTTAGACCCTTTTTTAGGTATTCAATTTCCTCGTCAAATAGCCATGGAGTTATGCACCATGGAGAAAGGATCTTCAGCCCAACTCATCCATGCATGGACCAATTGGGCTGAAGGGTATATTTACCTGCAATGTAACTCCATGCCAACCACATTGTCCACTTGAACTAGCACCATATTTCTCTAAACTTTTCCTATCCCGGTATCTGTCCAAATGTATTTTATTATTATATTTGTACCCACTTCTACCACATCCTCAGCAAATGTGCTCCATATACAAATCACCTTCTGCATGATAAAGAGAACACGGTAGAGTTGCTGCTTTACATCGCCAGATCAAGGTTCGACCCTGACTACAGGTGCTGTCTGTACGGAGCCTGTACGTTCTCTCTGTGACCGTATAGCTAAGTCAATTGGCTTTGGTAAAAATTGTAAATTGCCCTCGCATGTAGGATACTGCTAGTGTACGGGGGGTGATTCCTGGTGGACTCGGTTTGCCGAAGGACCACTTTCCACACTTTATCGCTAAAGTCTAAAGGTGACATTTAGGGTTGGGATCCTTCTTCAGATTGATGTAGAGAGAGGGGGGGGGGGGGATAGACAGTGGAGAGACAGGACATATCGTAGACGGTAATGGGGTGAATATAGGTGAGAGGGAGGTTGTGAATGGCAGATGGTTGGGACAAAGGTCAGAGATTTAAACAGACGGTGTGAGACAAAAAGGGGGGGGGGGGGGGGGGGGGGGGGGGGGGGTGGTGTCCATTATTGCCGATTGTCTGTTATAACCAAGACAGGGATTATCATTGTATTAGAAACAAATATCTGCAGTTACTGGTTAATGCATGAAAGGATGCAAAGTGCTTGAGTAACTCAGAGTGTCAGGTAGCATTGCTGGTGAACATGGATAGGTGAGATTTCGGGTTGAGACCCTACTTCAGACACTCGGTCTGCAGCTGGGCCTGGAATCCAGGTGAGTTGACGACTCCAGGCTGCTGGTGGCCAGGGGAAAGGTGAGGACCAGCGCTACTTACAGCATGTACATCGCTGACTGGAACGATAGGGGCAATGATGTCTCAGAAAGTCATTCAGCTTCACTGAGCCAAATGTGAGTGTCCTCCCACAGGCCCCAGACCAGAGGCTCAAGTTACACTCAGTCAGTTCATTTGGCAGCCATGTCACTCACAGGCTTTATAGTGGGCTTCCAAAACAGACACACTATTCCAAACTGCGTCAGGGGAAGAGATAACCAGGAGGTCAGTGCAACAGGTTCAATAATGTATTCCTCTGTGGAAGATTCCACAGTTCCCATTTTGGCTTCATCAGCCTCCTCAGAACCTATAAAACTGGAATGGAAGTAAGTTGTCAAACACATTTCATTGTACCATTGACCCTGTGTGAACCTACATATGACAAATAAAACTGAACTGAGAACTGAACTGAACTGAGAACTAAATTTAATTTAGGAAGGACCTGCAGATGCTGGTTTACACTGAAGATAGACACGAAATGCGGGTCAGGCAGCTTCTCTCGAGAAAAGGAATGGGTGATGTTTCGGGTCGAGAGACTTCTTTAGACTGAGAGCCCTGACTCGGTCTGAGGAAGGGTCTCAATCTGAAACGCCACCCATTCCTTCTCTCCAGAAATGCTGCCTGACCCGTTTAATTACTCCAGCATTTTGGGTCCATATTTAGTTTAGTTTAGTGTATTATTGTCACGTGTATCAAGGTATAGTGAAAATCTTCTTTATTGCGCGCTATCCAGTCAACGAAAAGACTGTACATGATTACAATCAAGCTGTCCACAGTATATTTGACATTATATCATAGAGAACATTCTTAAAAGCATTTCGGTGATTTAAATATTTTTGGGACATTATATAATTTGAAAGCATGACACAAATTTTTGGCTTATACCTTCTTGTGTGATTGCCACATACTATCTATCCTTAGATGTATGTGATCTCTATGTTTGTGCTTAGTTTAGTTCATTGTCTTGTGTACTGAGGTACAGTGAAAAGCTATTTGTTGCATACTATCTATGTCAGCTGAAAGACTATACATGATTACAACCAAGCAGTCCACAGTGTACAGGATAAAAGGAATAACATTTAGTGCAAGATAAGTCCAGTAAAGTGGCGGTAGGGGGAAGTAATAAATATGTTTATCACCTCATAAATAAGGCACCTAAAATAGATCGGAGTTGATCTTATAAACTTTGTTAAATCCTCAAACCGTTAAAGGAGAGGTCCCGGGAATGGGAACATTCTTCTCAACGGAAAGTAAGAAAGGAAAGCAAATTTTAATGGTAGGCAATAGCAAAACATGGGGCAAGGAGCAGCACCAACTGGCCGCAGCATTGCAGTAGAGGTAACAGGCTTTGAGCACGACATGATTTGGAAAAGCAACAGCTACGTACGTTTATATATAGCACAGAAAAACATGGCAAAGGGTAGCTTCACAGCTGAATGTTCTTCCAAAAATAGACACACAACCAAAGGGATATCATTACAGCAACATAATTTCGCTTTCATATCGAAATTTTAACAAGGTGAAAAAGTCCCAGGGCAATTAAATTAGGACGGTGACCAACATTTAAGTTTTTGTGCAGGGCCCAAAGGGAGAGAGAGTAAGGTGAAGAAGTTTAAGGAGATAATTCCATAGCATTATACCGGTGAAATTCCTGGAACAGTAATCCAAACACTCAAGTTTCAATCCATCACAGCGACTAAAGCATTTCAATAAAAGTAGATATATCTGGTATAAAAAAAAAAAACATTGATGACTGTGTAGCCTCTGGATTGTTGCACTGAAACAAATCTGTTTCCCTGAGGTGTTCCAGAGAAGAAAATCCACCATCATCAGCCACCAGATAGCCCCTAGGTTTAGTGAGGTGGTGAGTGTAAGAATGTCTTTGTCCTGTTCCTGGTGCATTTGACAATTAAATATTCCTGACTCTTGATTTTCATTCCTGACCTTTGACTCCTGATTTTGACCTGACAAACTTGACCCCTAACTCTTGCCTGTGGAACATGCCTTCATGGCCAGCAACAGCTTGGACTGTAAAATAGTGCCAAAGTGGCTCATTTTTCATATTGGCTCAGTGGCCTGTTCTGGACATTCTGTACTGACTAGGGTGATACTGCTGATGCACGCAGATAGTTTTGCTGAGCTGTGTACATAAAATGTATTTCACTGTACCTGGAACACTTGCCATTAAAGAAATCATTGAACTATTGAGAAACCATTGAACACTTAAAAGATTCTTGGACAGGTACATGGATAGGAAAGGTTTAGAGGGATAAGGACCAAACACGGGTAAGTGGAACTAGCTTAGATAGGGCATCAGTTGGCATGGCCAAGTCGGGCTGAAAGGCTGTATCACGTTATAACTCTCATTCATTTAATCAAATTTAAAGGCAATTCTTAACTATTATATTGTGTTTTATATTGTTTACAGTGTACTGTGTTTACATATTCTGTTGTGTTGCCGTAAGTAAGAATTTCATTGTTCTATCTGGGACATATGACAATAAAACACTCTTGACTCTTAACTAATTGGAAGGGCACAAGGACATCTAAGGTTTGTAATGATAGGGAAGAGTGAGGGCAAGGACGGTAATGAAGAGGAGACAAAGTAGCTCATCAGGTCAAGCAGCATCTCTGGAGAACATGGACAGCTAGCGATTTGGATCGAGAGCCCTCCTCAGTACTTTAAAATTTCGCTCTGTGGGCCATGAGACAATGTAAGTCAGCGTAAGTGAGGAACTTAATGCATAGAAGAAAGGAAAAGTACAGCCAAACATATATATTTTTTACTTCAGACATGACTTCACCATTGAAACACTTTGCCAATTGTCTGGTTGGTTTGTTGGTTAATAGTAATCCTTTCTCATTTATGGAATTTGGATCTGAAAGATAAACAACTGGAAGCCTAAGGCTTTCCACAGTCCCATCACGGGCAGAACAGGATGGGTCCTGCACATAATCAGGACTTTGAGGGTTTTTTTTGTTTTTGCTGTTCATGGAAAGAGTCTAGCGTGTGTCTTCTCGTGGGTCACATGAGATCTCACTGCGTGACCACAGTAATTAGCAGCTAAGTGAAGTTTCCAGACAGCATTCCTTTCCTTGCCTGGATTAGAGGGTATTAGCTACAAGGAGAGGTTGGACAAGTTTGGATTGTTTTCCCTGGAGCGTCAGAGGCTGAGGGGAGACCTGATAGAATAACATTGAATTTTGAGAAGCGTAGATAGGATAGACAGTCAGAACCTTTTATCCAAAGGTATAAATGTCAAAGACTAGCACGCATAGCTTTAAAGTGGGAGGGGCAAAGTTTAAAGGAGAAAGATGGGGAGTGGTGAGTGTCTGGAATGGGCTGTCAGGAGTGGTGGTGGAAGCAGCTATGACAGTGGGAATTAAGAGGTTTTTTGATGGGAACATGGATATTTAAGTAATGGAAGGACACAGATTATGTGCAAGCACATGAGATTAGTTTACCTTGAAATCATATTCAGCGTGGCCATTGTGGGCTGAAGGGCCTGTTCCTGTGCTGTACTGTTCTATGCTGAATTTTCGAAGTTATATGTTCCAATGTTGTCGTGTACAAATATTTCACACTCAATAAAGGAAAACGTCCAACTATATGATACCTTTCACAAACACAGGACATCCTAAGGACACAACATGCTGCAGTAACACAGCAGGTCAGGCAGCATCTCTGGAGAACATGGATAAGTAGTGTTTTGGGTCAAGACCCTTCTTCAGGCTGATTGTGGGGGGGGGGGGGGGGGGATAAGAAGAAGGCTGGAAAAGGGAGCGGCAGAACTAAGCATTGCAAGTAATATGTCGACACAGGCGAGGGGACGTCCTAATCCACAATCGAGTCAACAAAGTGCTTGGGTGGAGCTGTTGTCCAGATGTCCAAAAGTTCTTGGAGAAGAATGGAGATGAGGAGAAATTGCTTTAGTCAGAGGGTGGTGAGGGAATTCATTGTCTGTGGAGGTCAAGGCTGGCTGTGGAGGCTGGCTGTGGAGGTCAAGTAAATGGATATTTTTAAGGTGGAGAGTGACAATGGTTTGATTAGTACAGGCATCAGGGGTTATGGGGAGAAGGCAAGAGAATGGGGTTGAAATGGTAAGATAGATCAGCCATGATTGAATGGTGGTGTAGACTTGATGGGATGAATGGACTAATTCTGCCCCTAGAATTTATGAACTTATGAACTAGACGTACAGCATTGAAACAGGCCCTACGGCCCAACTTTCCTATGCCAACCAAGATGCCCCAACTACAAGTTCATCTTCTAGGAGCAGAATTAGGCCATTTGGCCCATCAAGTCTGCTCTCATTCAATCATGGCTGATCTATCTTTCTTTCTCAACCTCATTCTCCTGCCTTCTCCCCTTAACCCCTGACACCCGTACTAATCTAGAACTTGTCAATCTCCACCTTATAAATATCCATTGACGGCCTCCATGGCCGTCAGTGGCAATGAATTCCAGAGATTCACCACCATCTGACAAATTAAATTCCTCATCATCTCTGTTCTAAAGGTGGCCTTTTGTTCTGAGGCTATGCCCTCTATCCCGGACTCTCCCACTACAGTGGCTCAGCAGCAGAGTTGCTGCTTTACAACTTTTTATGCACCAGAGTCCCGACTCTGGGTGCTGTCTGTACAGAGTTTGCACGTTCTCCCCGTGACCTGCGTAGGTTTTCTCTGAGATTTTTGGTTTCCTCCCACACTCCAAAAACGTACAGGTATGTAGGTAAATTGGCTTGGTGTTGGTATAAATTGTCCCTGGTGCATGTAGGATTGTGTTAATGTTCCTGGAACACTGGTCAGTGTAGTCTCGGTGGTCCAAAGGGCCTATTTCCGCGCTGCATCTCTAAGCTAAACTAGAGGAAGCATCCTCTCATATCCAGTTGTTTCGGTAACACTGGAAACACATAGAAACATAGAAACATCGAAAAATAGGTGTAGGAGTAGGCCATTCGGCCCTTTGAGCCAGCACTGCCATTCAATATGATCATGTCTGATCATCTCAAATCCGTAACTCGTTCCTGCTTTTCCCCCATATACCTTGATTCCTTTAGCCCCAAGAGCTAAATCTAACTCTCTCTTGTCCTTGCATCTCCCCAAGCCAATTTGGTTCCAAGCTTTCATCACCCTCTCTCACCCAGCACCTACATGCACTGCCTTTTGTCACCATAATGCTCTTCATCAGCCTGCTCTTGATCTGAAAATGCCTTTAACATATTAGTGGAAGATAGACGCAAAATGCTGGAGAAACTCAGTTACTCCAGCATTTTGTGTCTATCTTTGGTGTAAACCAACATCTGCAGTTCCTTCCATAACATATCACTATTTCCCCAAATGATCACACTGTCCTCAGTGCGCTTCTGCTTGTTGAACACAGTGCAAAATATTGTTTAGAATCTCGCTACATCCTCTGACTCGAAGCATAAATTCACTCCTATGTACTTTCACGGTCCTTAAGATTTTCTTTCGCCACATAGTTTTGGCCTTCTGATTGCCTGCCTGAGTTATTTCTGCTTCCTTTTATTCCTCACAGGCCTTAGCTTATTGCATCTTTCCGAACCTTGCATACATTTTTTTTATTTTTGACCAAATTCACAACCGCTCTGGTTCGAACATTCTCATATCTTGCCTTCCTTATACTTCCACCTTATTGGAATATGACAGTTTGTGAACTCTAATCCGCCAACTTCGAGTACCACATAGAAGACAGACACAAAATGCTGCCGTAACTCAACGGGACAGGCAGCATCCCTGGAACACAGCTGTCAATTTGAACATAGTTGGCTTCTACAAATAGTATCTTCATAAATGTCCCGGTAATCTCATTCTCACGGTGCTCTTGAGTGAGGCATAGGTATTAAACCTCAGCAGCAAATGCATAACAGTCACAGGGTCATGGAGTCTCCACCAGAGATCCGATGCAATGGAGAATAACAATTATAAAAATACTTCAAATTATTTTAAATTAATTCACTTTGTCAAACTCATAGACACATGGAGTCAAACAGAGTGGAAGCAGGTCCTTATGCCCAACTTGCCCACATCGACCAATGGTTCAGAACCTTCCCATACCTCTAGTTTCCCTCCCCCTTGTCTGAAGAAGGGTTTCAACCCAAAAAATCACCTATTCCTTTTTTATAGAGATGCTGTCAGTCCCACTGTTACTCCAGCATTTTGTGTTTATCTGGGAGAGAGGTTGTTTTGTGTGATGGTCTGGGCTGTGTCCGTAGTTCCCTAATAGTGAGTTTGGGGGACTAGATGATTAATGTCCTTTAGGGAAGACAGATAGATTCTTCGTACAATCCTGTAGTTTCATGATCACCATTGTAGATGCCTGGCTGAATTCATTATTTAATTGAAAAATAAACACAAAGTGTTTTTCCATTCCAGCACTATTGCCAAGTGGCAGCAGGTGGCGCTATTGGCCATGGATGGACATCTATTGCCAGTGAGTCATAGAGTGAGTCATAGTTGGACAGCACAGAAACAAGCCCTTCATTCCATCTCGTCTACCCCGACCATGATGCCTTTCTATGCTAATCCCATTTGTCTGCACTAGACCCCTCTGCTCCTTTCCTATGCATGTTCATATGCCTTTTAAAAGCTGTAATTGTACCACTTCCTCTGACATCTCGTTCCACATAATCATGACCCTCTGTGTGAAAAACCTGTATCTCAGTTATCCTTTAAATTGCTTCCCTCTCACCTTAAACCTATGCTCTCCCGTGTTAGACTTCCCTCGTGCAAGGTCACCTCTCACCCTCCTACATTCCAATGTGATTAATCCTAGCCGATCCAATAACGATCTATAAACCAATACCTCCATTCCCTGCAATATCGTTCCTGTAATGTGGCAACTAGAACAGTATACAATACTTCAAGTGTTATCTGACTAATGTTTTGTAGAGTAGTAACTATCCATCCCAACTCATACTCAATGCTTTGATGTGTGATGGCAAGCAAGTCTTATGCCTTCTTTCCCATCCTATTTTCAGGAAACTATGATCTTGCAAAATCCCTTTGTGCAACATTTCTAATATCCTGACCATTTTGCCGTCTATGTCCAGCTGGTATGTGACGTCCCAAAATGCATGGCCTCACACTAGTATGGATTAACTTTTATCTGCCACCTTGTTTGTAACCACTTTGTGGAATCCTAATCACTACCCCAAGTCTCAACCCTGTTATTTCCTAAAATCTTTTCCCAATTCGCAACTTCTACTTAAATGACTCACACATGAACATCACCATCCCATGGCTCCCAACCTATTCCTAATCTCCTCTCCTCCACCCCAGGGCCTTGTCACTTCCAAATTCAACAGGAGAATGTTTGAAAAATGCAAATCTGCTCTTTCCATACTTGTTGAAAAGATTCAAACAGTACAGGAACAGGCCCTTTGGCCGACCTTGTCAATGCAAAATTGGCTTACTGGGCTAGACCCATTTGCCTGCAATGGTCTATATCACTCTAAATCCTTCCTATCCATATATCTACCCAATTGTTTTTTTAAAGTTGTAAGTATATCTGTTTCTATAGCTTTCTCCGGTAACTCATTCAAAATTCAATATTCAAGAGAGTTCATTGTCATGTGTCCCAGATAGGACAATGAAATTCTTGCTTTGCTTCAGCACAACAGAACATAGTAGGCATGACTACAAAACAGATCAGTGTGTCCATATCTATATGACTAAATCTCTGATCTTCACCGCTTTTGGCCGACTGTGCTGCGATTTCCGAGAAAACGGCACAACCTATGGCTGTCATATTTGGCCACCTCGCTCAGAGCCCCCCTCCGCCATATGAGCGCGGAGGAATTTTTCCGTCGATGAAAAATGAGAGAGATATTAATGTTTTTACAAAATTCCCCATTCTCTCTGCTGCCCCTGCTGGCGGCAGGGGGAGGGACTATAAAACCAGGAAGTGTCGTGCCTCACTCAGTCTCTTCCAGACCCAGGAAGCGAGAGGATCATGGCTCTCTGAGCTGCGAATAACACTGAACGCACGTCTACTCCACGGTGAGTTCCCTCGATGCGGCTGTAAAGTGGCTGCAGCCCTTTTTAAAAAGTTTGTGTTCACATCATGAATTTTGGTTGTCGGGTGTCTGCAGCCCAATTGTTTGCCTCGCCTTTTTTTTAACAAGTTTGTGTTCACAAAATTAATTTCTGTTGTCGGGCGTCTGCAGCCCAATTGTTTGCCTCGCATTTTTTAACAAGTTTGTGTTCACAAAATGAATTTCAGTTCTCGGGTGTCTGCAGCCCAATTGTTTGCCTTGACTTGGCTTTTAAAATCATTGCAACAGTTGGATGCCTTCCCACAATGTCTATACTAGCCCTCTGGAAACCAGTACATTCGGCCCGCAACACCCATACTAGCACAACAGACAGCCCCCCCCCCCACTGGTGAGCAGTATTGGAATTGGTGGAGAGGTGGAATATTGCGTTGGTGACCAGCCCTCCCTTGTGATGCTGGGACCCAACGGATCCCACTTAGTCTAGTACCATTATGTAAATATATACATACATGAATAAATAAACTGATAAAGTGCAAATAACAGATAATGGCTATTAATGTTTGTCTAAGCCAAGTTTAATAGCCTGATGTCTGTGGGGAAATAGCTATTCCTGAACCTGGCAGTTGCAGTCTTCAGGCTCCTGTACCTTCTACCTGAAGGTAGCATAGAGATGAGTATGTGGCCAGGATGGTGTGGGTCCTTGATGATACTGCCAGCCTTTTTGAGGTAGCGACTGCGATAGATCCCCTCGATGGAAGGGAGGTCAGAGCCGATGATAGACTGGGCAGTGTTTACTACTTGTTGTAGTCTTTTCCTCTCCAGGGCGCTCAAGTTGCCGAACCAAGCCATGATGCAACCGGTCAGCATGCTCTCTACTGTGCACCTGTAGAAGTTAGAGAGAGTCCTTCTTGACAAACCGTCTCCCCGTAATCTTCTCAGAAATTAGAGGCTTTCTTAATAATTGCACCAGTGTTCTCGGACCAGGAAAGATCTCCAGAGATGTGCACGCCCAGGAATTTGAAGTTCTTGACCTTCTCAACCATCAACCCATTGATATAAATGGGACTGTGGGTCCCCATCCTACTCCTTCCAAAGTCCACAATCAATTCCTTGGTTTTGCTGGTGTTGAGGGCCAGTTTATTGTGCTGGCACCATATGGACAGTCGCTCGATCTCTCTTCTATACTCTGATTCATCCCCATCAGTGATACGTCCCACAACAGTGGTGTCGTCAGCGAACTTGATGATGGAGTTCGCACTATGACCAGCTATGCAGTCATGAGTAAAGAGTGAGTACAGCAGGGGGGGGCTGAGGTGGTTCCGTGCTGATTGTTATCCAGTCTGACACATTTCCACCAATACGAATAGTCTGAGGTCTGTGAATGAGGAAGTCGAAGATCCAATTGCAGACGGATCGGCAGAGACCCAGTTCTGCGAGTTTGGTAACCAGCTTGGAGGGGATGATTGTATTAAAGGCCGAGCTGTAATCAATGAATAACAGCCTGACGTATGAGTTTTTGTTGTCCAAGTGATCCAGAGAGGAGTGCAGAGCCAGCAAGATCGCATCCACCGTTGACCTGTTGTGGCGGTAAGCGATAAGGTTCCAGATAAGGACTCCTCACTGAGTGATAAAGAGGCACCCCTGAAAATCCACTTAAATCCCCTTTCCCCTCTCCCCTTAAGCCTAAGCTTCCCCCTTCAGCCTAAGCTTCTAGTTTTAGAATCCCTTCGCCTGGGAAAAAGATATTCACTTCATCCATCCTATGCATGATCTTGCACACCTCAATGAGATCACCCCTCAGCCTCCTACACTCCAAAGAATAAAAAAACTCACCCTAGCTAACCTCGCCATAACTCAAGGTTGCAAGTCCAAATAACATCCTAGCAAATCTCTCATGCACCCTTTCCAATTTAAGGGCATCCTTCCTAGTTGGAATGGAATGGAATGGAATGCTTTATTGTCACATGTGACAAGGCACAGTGAAATTCTTTGCTTGCATTCCTACGGTATGCAAATAGTTGCCACGTACAGCACTGACAAAGTTACAAAATACCCCATGCCGGCTCCTTCGTTGTTCTCCTCACCTCCCCTCACCTGAGTTGAAAGACGATTGTGTTTCTCTTGGTCAGTGTTCACTAAATGTATTATTGATGTTATTTAAAGTAATTGGCATTGAAGGAGACTGCTCTTGACAAGTTACCCCAAATGTTGAACCACACAAAGTTTAATTGTTCTGTTGGTAAAGATTGAGTCTGAGGAAGAGTCACAGCCTGAAACGCCACCCATCCTTTTTCTCCAGTTACTGAGTTGCTGAGATACTCCAGCATTTTGTGTCCATCTTCGGTGAATATTGTAAGCCAGGTTTCATGCACTTTCAATTGTAACAATAACCAGAGAATTCTAGAGTAGCTGCACTTCAGAATATGTTTTAATGGAGAAAACAGTTAAAAGTTTGCGTAGGTGGTATAACAGGAAGTTGGATGGCACTGAACAGGTTCAACAACTTAGAAAGGATGTTACTGACGGGTTAGAAAGGATAGAGAAGTAAGGACTACCAGACCAAGTTGAAGTTGTGGTGTTTGCAGTTTGGGCTATTCCCTAGGTTGATGTGGCCATTAACAGTGCCAATTTCTAAGGTGGAAAGGTTAAAGAGATTGGTTAGTTCATAAATTAGGAAGTGGTTAGGAGTTTCACGGTGTCTTAGTAACGTGACATTATATGGGAAAGGTATTCTCCATTTACCATTGTCTAGCCTAACAGATGAGTTTAACTGCTAAAGTGAGGTTAGAGTCGCAGTTATCAGGGAGTAAGGATACCTTAGTTAGTAATCTGGTGCCAGGTGTAACTAGAGGGAGGAAGTGGGGTGTTTTGGTGGGGATGCTGGTGGGGGGTGGGGTGTTGGTGAGGATGTTGATGGGGATGTTGGTGGGGGGATGTGGTGGGGGGGGGGGGGGGGGGGGGGGGGGTTGTTTTGGGATGCCAGAACCAACTGTTGAGCCTGCCTGAGGTGTTGTGGGCCTAACTCAATGAAACACCAATGAAGGGAGGTGATATACTTGCACCTACAGGATTAGTTAAAAAAAAAGAGAATTAATATGTAGGTAGCTGGTATTTTTTTTGCATATGGAGTCATTTATTGAAAGTTGGTGTATTTAGTTGGATAATACTTTGGTTTTGGGCTTGGTTTTCTTAGTTGAGCGCTTATCCTAGAGTTATAGCACGTACTTTGTGTTTTAATTCTGATTTTTATATGTCTCGACAAGGTCACAAAATGTCCTCAAAATACAAATATTTCCCTCTGTATTCATTGTCTTCCCATTCATTTGATTACATACACCAGAGGGCAGTCTTGCCTCACAATCCCAATTGTGAAAAATGCTTTACAATTATTTTATTATTTCTGTTGTTCATATCTCTAAGATCATTAATTATCTTTGGGCTAAAATCCCAATGCAGAATGTCTTTTATTCGCATTTTGGATCAAAAGCTGGTGATTATTTGCTTGAGAATGGGGGCATAATCAAGGATGATTTTCACCCCAGTCACTCCCTCTTCTCGCCTCTCCCATCAGGCAAGAGTTACAGAAACGTGAAAATGCACACCTCCAGATGCAGGGACTGATTCTTCCCAGCTGTCACCAGGCAACTGAATCACCCTATCACCAACTAGAGAGCAGTCCTGAGCTACCATCTACCTCATTGAAGACCCTTGGACTATCTTTAATCAGATTTTACTGAACTTTATATTGCTCTAAATGTTATTCCCTTTCTCATGCAACTGTACACTGTGGACAGCATGGTTGTAATCACATGTAGTCTTTCTGCTGACTGGATAGCAGGCAACAAAAACATTTTCACTGTACAACGGTACACATGACAAACTATACAAAGGGCAAGGTGGACACAAATGCTGGATGGAGTAACTCAGCGGGACTTGAAGCATCTCTGGAGAGAATGAATGGGTGACATTTCGTGTCCAGACCTTTCTTCAGACTAATGGGTCTGGACCCAAAAGGTTACCCTATCCTTCTCTCCAGGGATATTGCCTGTCTTGCTGAGTTACTCCAGCATTTTGTGTGTATCTTCAGTTTAATCCAGCATCTGCAGTTCCTTCCTACACAAAGTACGAGGTGGGTTGGTCCTGGGACAAACCATATAGGTTAGTGGGGCTACTTGCAAAGTAAAGTCCAAACTCCTGTTCCCAGTACCCCGACTGTTACATAGAAACATAGAAACATAGAAATTAGGTGCAGGAGTAGGCCATTCGGCCCTTCGAGCCTGCACCGCCACTCAATATGATCATGGCTGATCATCCAACCCAGTATCCCGTACCTGCCTTCTCTCCATACCCTCTGATCCCCTTAGCCACAAGGGCCACATCTAACTCCCTCTTAAATATAGCCAATGAACTGGCCTCGACTACCCTCTGCGGCAGAGAGTTCCAGAGATTCACCACTCTCTGTGTGAAAAAAGTTCTTCTCATCTCGGTTTTAAAGAATTTCCCCCTTATCTTTAAGCTGTGACCCCTTGTCCTGGACTTCCCCAACATCGGGAGCAATCTTCCTGCATCTAGCCTGTCCAACCCCTTAAGAATTTTGTAAGTTTCTATAAGATCCCCTCTCAATCTCCTAAATTCTAGAGAGTATAAACCAAGTCTATCCAGTCTTTCTTCATAAGACAGTTCTGACATCCCAGGAATCAGTCTGGTGAACCTTCTCTGCACTCCCTCTATGGTAATAATGTCCTTCCTCAGATTTGGAGACCAAAACTGTATGCAATACTCCAGGTGTGGTCTCACCAAGACCCTGTACAACTGCAGTAGAACCTCCCTGCTCCTATACTCAAATCCTTTTGCTATGCTGTTGAAGGCAGATGTGTCAAGTACCTTCTTCTCCACCTTGTCTAACTGTATAACTACTTTCAAGAAACTACGTTAGTGTACTCTGAGGTTTCTCTGTTCTAAAACACTCTCCTGGTTCTGACTATTTACTATATACAGTAAGTCCTGCCCTGGTTTATCTTACAAAAATCCAACACCTCGCACATGTCCAAGTTAAGCTCCATCTGTCATTTCTTGGCCAACGTCCCCAGTTCATCTGGATCCAGTAGTGATCTGAGATAATCCCTTCACTGTGCAATACATTACCAATGTTGGTGTCATCTGTAAACATACTAAGCATGTAAACGGCATGGTTGAAGGCTGGTATTGGCCGTGGTGCAGCTGGTTGAGCCGCTGCGACCCAGCTCCAGAGACCTGGGTTCAATCCTGACCTTGGGTGCTGTCTGTCTGGAGTTTGCACACATTCTCCCTGTGACCGCATGCATTTTCCCTCAGTGTTTACTTTCAGGCTAGCACCCTTAGTCAGGGTCGAACCCGGGTCTCTGGCGATGTAAGGCAGCAGTTATACCCTTATGCCACCATAGTACTCCGGTTTCTTCCCACACTCCAAAGCCTTGTAGGCTGGTAGATGAATTGACTGATGAAAACTGCCCCTAGTGTGTAGGTGAGTGATAGAATCTGGGGGTAATTTAGAGGAAAAGGGAGAGAATAAAAGAAAGATAGGAATAATGTAGGATTATTGTAAATGGGTGTTTGGCTTTGCTGGTGTGAACTAAATGGGTTTAAGTACATATTTTCATGCTTTATGTCTCTATGACTCAGTGGTCAAAGGATCTGCTGAACTCAGACAGATCTGCAGAACTCAGTCTGAAGAAGGGCCACCCATTCACCCTGAGATGCTGCCTGTCCCACTGTTATTCCAGCAATTTGTGTCTATCTTTGGTGTAAACCACCATCTGCAGTTTCTTCCTTGATCTGCTGAACTCAATCATTACTGGCCTTCAAAGACCAAGGAAATGATCCAAGGATTGAATGAACTTCTACCCTGGTTCATGTGTAAGCAGAACAAATTTGATCCACGCCGTTCCCTCCTCTCTCCCGCCATTCAATTCCCTCCACAAGACAGGTTTTTGCTTTGTGGTCGAGCTACCTCCAGGGCCCATTGTAGCCTGTCTCCTGTTCTCAATAACTGCAAGTGACTGGCAGGGAAATCTGAGCCATACTACTGTAATATGATCATTCAGTTCCCATGACGTAGCAAGAAAATGCCTGAGGTTGTGGCATTGGAATCTGGAAGGTCAACAAAATACCGACCAATGGAGACAATAAGAATTCACCCTCCCCTCCCGTCGCCCATACACCTTGCCTTTCCCAACTCATCTTACCAAAAATATTTGCCGCCTCAGGCAGAGGCTTAATATAGACGTTAGAATTTGGCGATACTATGCGGAAACATGCCATTTGGCCGATCAAGTCTGCGCCGACCAGCAAGCACCCCCCTACACTTGCACTATCCCACACACTAGGGACAATTTACAGTTTTTCTTCCTGAAGAAAATTAACCTACAAACCTGTGCATCTTTGGAGTGTGGGAAGAAACCGGAGCACCCGGGGAAAACCCACGCGTTCACAGGGAGAACGTACAAACTCTGTACAGACAGCATCTGCAGTCAGGATCAAACCTGGGTCTCTGATGCTGTGAGGCAGCAAGTCTACCGCAGTGACACTGTGACGCACTAATATGTCGTCGTAGTCTTGATGTCAAGTTCTCAACAGGCTTTGGGAGGATGTGTGGAAAGGAACAGCAGATGCTGGTTTACACAGAAAATAGACACAAATTGCTATAGTAACTCAGTGGGTCAGGCAGCATCTTCGGAGAAAAGCAATATGGGCGCAGTGGCAGAGTTACTGCCTTACAGCACTTATAGCGCCATAGACCCGGGTTTGATCCCGACTACGGGGCTATCTGTATGAAGTGTGAACATTCTCCCCATAACCACATGGGTTTTCTCTGAGATCTTCGGTTTCCCCCCCCACACTCCAAAGATGTACAGGTTTGTAGGGTTATTGGCTTAGTTTAAATGTAAATTATTATAACCTACTGAGTTACTCCAGCTTTTTGTATCTGCCAGGCTTTGGGAGGAGTGTGGGTGAGATAGTGGGAGAGAGAGACAGAGAGGGAGACAGAGAGAGACAGAGAGACAGGGGCAGAGTCAGAGACAGAGAGAAATGCTGGGACCATGAAAACAAAGAAAACAGTGAAAATAGTCATGTGATTGATACTTGGTGAGAGCATTGCGGAGATAATTTCATGGCTACGTAGTGTGGCCTTGAGAAGATAAGGTGCCTGGGAACAGTCATTTTGCAATAGGACTACATAATAAGAAGGAAAAGATGAACAGGCACCATAATTAAAAATTCTCTGGCCTGATAAGGAACGACGATGTGTTTTGTTTATCCAGCCCTTGGTTGAGTGACGAGATGAAACAATTGACTTCAGAGTCGTGAGAGCCTTCGGTTGGAACAAAGGCTTCCTTTAGAGGATTGAAGGAAAAATATTGTATGAAAGAAGGGCACTGGTAGTGACAACAAT
Organism: Leucoraja erinaceus; assembly: GCF_028641065.1. NCBI lineage: Eukaryota > Metazoa > Chordata > Chondrichthyes > Rajiformes > Rajidae > Leucoraja > Leucoraja erinaceus. The sequence goes on along the minus strand of NC_073393.1, from coordinate 24,923,900 downwards.
CGCAAGAGCGACAGAGACCAGGGCTCATTCCTGATCTTGGGCGCTTACTGTGTGGAGTTTGTGCATCACCCAGTGACCACGTGGGTTACTTTTGGGTGCCCCGGTTTCCTCCCACATCCCAAAGACGTGCGGACTGGTAGGTTAATTGACCTCTGTAAATTCCCCCTACTGTGTCAGGAATGGATGAGAAAGTGGGATGATATAGAACTAGTACAAATGGGTGATCGATGGTTGGTGTGGAGTCGCAGGGCTGAAGGGCCTGTTGTCATACTGTATCTCCAAACTCTCTAAATAAGGAGGAGGGACCTGATTTTGACGCTCAGCGAGGATGATTTCCTACCAACAGCATGAATCTAGCCAATTCATTCATACGAATAATATCTGAGTCCAAGTCTGTCTTGTGATAGACACAGAGTGTTACTCCAGCACTTTGTATCTATCTTCAGCAGTCTTTCCGCTGACTGGTCAGCCCACAACAAAAAAGGTTTTCGCTGTAACAAAGTTAAAATTTTCTGCACAATGTTTTCTAACTTTGCTTCAATGTGTTTCTGCTGGGTGATGGAGTTAAAATTCCTTTCCTTCAAATATTTCTTCCTACATCCCTCCAGCACTAAATATGAGTCGAGATGAGGGAGGTTGGACAGGGCTTAGATTGCCTGGAAAAATAGGGCCCTTGTTGAGACAGTCATTCAGTCAAGAGGAGCAACAGAGAGAGACTAGAATAGGAATCTGTTGGGCAGAGTGTTCAGGGGGAATGTTGGACCTTTGCCTTCTGGGTGAGATTAATACTAAAAAAAGACACTGTGATGGGCAACCAACTCTTCCGATAATTATGGACTAAAATATCTCGGAATTAAGCTTGGAATGTGAAGATTTTTAATTTCAGCAACAGATGGTGAAATTTGCAAAGACCCAAAGACTAACTCGGCACAATCAAAGTATCAAACAATCAAAATAGACCCACTAAATAAAGGAATTTCTTTGGAATAGAGTAGGCCATTCGGCCCTTTGAGCCAGCAATACCATTCAATATAATTATATGCACAATATGGCTGATCATCTAAAATCAGTACCCCGTTCCTGCTGTTTCCCCATATCCCTTGATTCCTTTAGCTCAAAAAGCTAAATCTAACTCTCTCTTGAAATCATCCAGTGATTTGGCCTCCACTGCTGTCTGTGGCAGAGAATTCCGCAGATTCACAAATCTCTGGGTGAAAATTTTTTCCCTCATCCCAGTCCTAAATGGCCTTCCCCTTGTTTAATGGAGCGGGGCAAGTCAATGGATAGTTGTAAGGCGGAGATTGAGAAATACCTGATTCGTAAGGGGGTCCGGAGTTTATGGGGCAAAGGCAGGAGTATGGGGTTGAGAGGGAAAGATAGATCAGCCACGATTGAACGGCGGATTAGACTTGATGGGCTAAATGGCCTTATTCTGCTCCTCAAATTTAAGAACTTAATAATCACGGCCCACCCTCTTCCCATCCCCACCGTCATCTCTCTCCAAGCAAATAGTTTTAATGCAATTTTATTGGCAGTGGACCCACATACTACCAAAGTTAAAAGTCTTAGCAGAGAACCGCTCATCTGCACAAGTCAGGTGTCCTTGAGATTGGGTGGTAACATGGTGTGCCAATATTTACTGTTTAATCTCCTCTCTCTGACGACTGCATTGATGGAGTGATGTTCTCATGAACAGCGAAGAAGTCTGTAAAGGTTTATTCTTTAGACTTTAAACTTCAGAGATACAGCACAGCAACAGGCACTTTGGCCCACTGAGTCCGCACTGACCAGCGTTCACCCATTCACTAGTTCTATTCAACAGAAGTTCACAAGTTATAGGAGTAGAATTAGGCCATTCGGCCCATCAAGTGTACTCCACCATTCAATCATGGCTGATCTCTGCCACCTCATCTAATTTTCCTGCCTTCTCCCCATAACCCTTGACACCCGTTCTAATCAAGAACTTGTCTATCACTGCCTTAAAAATATCCACTGACTTGGCCTCCACAGATCTCTGTGGTAAAGAGTTGCACAGGTTAACCCCCCTCTGATTAGAGATTAGGGATAATTTACAGCAGACAATTAACCTCTAAACCTGCACGTCTTTGGAGTGTGGGAGGAAACCGGAGCATCTGGAGAAAACCCACACGGTTACAGGGAGAACGTACAAATTCCGTGTAGACAGCACATGTAGTCAGGGTCGTATCCGGGTCTCTGACGTTGTAAGGTAGCAACTCTACCATTGTCGCCCATCTTATTGGATAAAATGCAAAACAAAGATTTTCACTGTACCTCGGCACACGTAACAATAATAAACCTATATCTAAGTCTAAATATGAACATGTAACCAAATATCAACCCTGCAGCCACACTCACCTACCACCAGATGGAGCTTCATTAGCATCTGATGATCCAATTTCTCATGTGAAATGTTGGGTTAGATCTGAAAGTCATGAAATATATGAAAATATATTGGATCTTTTATCTCCCTCATGGTGCAGGCACTGTCCTTCACAAGCCTAATATCTTTAATGTCCGACTTCGTAATGGATCACAATCAGAAATATTTTATTTTTGACAGACCAACCAGCTGACTCCTCACAAAACTTATCAAACTGTGACAGATCTGCAACCGACAGATTTCAAATTATAGAGCATGGAAACAGGCCCTTCGGCCCAAGTCATCCATGCCGATCAGTATTGTCCTGAGCTAGTTCCATTTGTTATGTCAGAGTTATAGTTATAAAGTCATTCAGCACAGAAACAGGCCCTTTGGCCCAATTCGTCCATGCCAACCTAGATCTAAATGAGTTCCATTTGCCTGGATTTTGTTTATATCCCTCTAAACCATTGCTGTCTATGAACTGTACCAATCAAAGTATCTTTTAAATGCTGTTATTGTATCTACCTCAACTACCTCTTCTGCCAGATAGTCACAAAATGCTGCAGTAACTCAGTGGACCACGCAGCATCTCTGGAGAGAAGGAACGGATGACATTTTGGGTCGAGGCCCATCAGACTGTAGCTTGTTCCATGCACCCAGCATCCTCTGGGTGAATTTAAAGTGCTCTTTGATTCCATTAACCTGTCTTTGAACATGAAAATCTAAGTTCATAAGTTCTACGAACAGAATTAGGCCATTCGGCCCATCATGTTTACTCCACCATTCAATAATAGCTGATCTATCTTTCACCTCTCAACCCCATTGCCCTCCATTCATACCATAACCCCTGACAACCTTACTAATCAAGAATCTATCCAATTTTTGCCTTACAAATATCCATTGACAGTCTCCACAGCCGTTTGTGGAAATAAATTCCACAAATTCACCACCTCTGACGAAATAAATTCCTTTGTATCTCCTTTCTAAAGGTGTGTCTTTTATTCAGAAGCTACGGCTTCTGGTCACAGACTCCCATCTCCAGTGGAATCCTAGATTCCACTCAGTTCTACATTAAAATTAACTGATTTGAAGAAACTTTTCCTGCAGAATTGACGAGTGCAAATGATTACACTTTGGAAAGTAATTGACTTTAGGGTAATTTGAGAACCTAGCAAAGCTGTCCAGAAATTTTCTCCATCATAACCCTGAATGAACTGAAGTTGGCAAAATATAAATTAGAAAAAGCAATTATGGTTAACATTCTCAGAGAAAACTGCTGGAGTAACTCAGCGTGTCAGGCAACATCTCAGGAGAATATGGATAGATGACGTTTCAGGACATGATCCTTCCTCAGACTCATTGTGGTGGGGAGGGCGAGAGAAATCTGGAAGGGCAGGATAAAAGGTGGACACAAGTAACTCAGTGGGTCAGGCAGCATCACTGGAGAAAAAGAATAGTGGAAGTTTCGGATCCTGACCCTTCTTCAGATTGCTTTTTGGACAAAGCTTGGCAAGCGATAGGTGGATACAGGTGAGAGGGGTTTGTTTGGCAGATAGTTGGCACAGTGTGCTGGTATTTGAACATAGTGTAGCTCAGCGGGTAAGTGAGCGGGTCAGGCAGCATCTTTGGAAAAAAGGATACAGCACGTTTCGGGTCAGGACTCTTCTTCAGATTGATGATGGTGGTGGGCGGGGCATGGGGGAGAAAGCTGGAAGAGAGGAAGGGCAGGGCAAAGCCTGGCGAGTGATAGGTGGATAGACACGAGGAGGAGTATTTTATAGGTAGACAGTTACACAAAGGCAAATGAAGAAGCAAAAAGGGTGAGATAAGGATGGAAGAGGTGAGAACTGTGAATCCAGATGAAGGAATATCGGTGGAAGGGGATGGGGCGGGGAGGGGGGCTGTTGGAGTAGAAGGGTAAGGGGAGAAATGGGTGTAAATCCAAGTGGGGCACAGGGAGGAGATGGGGGGTTGGGGGTTGTAGATAGGTTAATTACCTGAAATTGGAGAATTGCATGTTCATTTATTGTACATTTTGTCTGACATTGACTGACATTTTCAGAGAGTGTTTGCACTCCCCAATCTTCTCTCCTCCCACTGCTGTCCCCAAGGGTCCAGCATGGACATTTAAAATGACGCTGATTGGAAAAATCACAATAGGTGCAATTTACACAGAGTCCGTGTTGACTTAAAACCCCTTGTAGCTTTATAACATCATCTAAGGTATGAGTTGTTTCTACATTTGACTTTGGGTGGAAAATCTACAAGGAACAATTAGTTCTTTCAGCACTGTGCAGAGAGCACCTTGATTTTCCTTAGCTGTGAATTGAGTAATTAAAGAATAAATTATTTCAGATTTTTTTTAATGACTGTCTCGGCAGCATTTCAGACAAGGGACCGTAACATAAAACTTTTGAAAAAAAAGGAGAGGTGCAGTGTCCTGGTGTTTGTAACTCTGTTCCACGACTGCAACAGGTAATTTATCCATTCTTGTTCCATTCGCCTATTTTTCCCCTTCACACTGATTCCCCGACCGAGAATATTACGTGCTGCAAAAACAAAATGCAGAAATATTTTGGATTAACGTTAACATAGAAACATAGAAATTAGGTGCAGGAGTAGGCCATTCGGCCCTTCGAGCCTGCACCGCCATTTAATATGATCATGGCTGATCATCCAACTCAGTATCCCGTACCTGCCTTCTCTCCATACCCTCTGATCCCCTTGGCCACAAGGGCCACATCTAACTCCCTCTTAAATATAGCCAATGAACTGGCCTCAACTACCCTCTGTGGCAGAGAGTTCCAGAGATTCACCACTCTCTGTGTGAAAAAAAGTTCTCCTCATCTCGGTTTTAAAGGATTCCCCCCTTATCCTTAAGCTGTGACCCCTTGTCCTGGACTTCCCAAACATCGGGAACAATCTTCTTGCATCTAGCCTGTCCAACCCCTTAAGAATTTTGTAAGTTTCTATAAGATCCCCTCTCAATCTCCTAAATTCTAGAGAGTATAAACCAAGTCTATACAGTCTTTCTTCATAAGACAGTCCTGACATCCCAGGAATCAGTCTGGTGAACCTTCTCTGCACTCCCTCTATGGCATTAAACATTTATAACCTTTAATTAGTTTACTTTAATTTAGTGATACGGTGTGTAAAGAGGTCATTCAGCTTACTGAGTCCGTGCCGATCACCAATCCCCATACACTAGCACTATCCTACACACTAGGGTCAATTTGCAAATGTGCTAAGCCAATTAACCTACAAACCTCCACGTCTTTGGAGTGTGGGAGGAACCCAAAGCACCCGGAGAAAACCCACAGAGGTCACAGGGAGAATGTGCAAACTGGATCAAACCATGAACCCTGCAATGCAGACCTAGCGTTTAGGTTCAGATTTATTATTGTCACATGTACCAAGATACAGTTACACAGAGAGCAGTGGGGGCCCTGGAATGCATTGCCAGAGGTGGTGTTGGTCAGTTATGATGGTGGCATTTAAGAGGTGTTTGGATAGGCACATGGAAGTGTAGGGAATACAGGGATATGAACCATGTGCATATGAGATTAGTTCAGCTAGGTATCATGTTCAGCACAAACACAGGGCTCTTTCCTGTGCTTTACTGTTCTGTGGTCTATATTCTATGTTCTGATACTACACATCGGTGCAATCGTCAAGCTCCAATACAATAGATAGAGTAAAGGGGAAGATAGAGTGCAGAATATAGTTCTCAGCATTGTAGTGCACAGTTCCGTGGACAAAGTCCATTGAACGCAATGGGGTAGAGGTGAATCGGACCGTACCCTAGCTAAGGGAGGGACCATTCAGAAACCTGATAACAGAGGAGAAGAAGCTCTTCCTGAGTCTAGCGGTGTGCACTTTCACCCTGGTTCGATCCTGACCACGGGCATGGTCAGTATGGAGTTTGTATGTTCACCCTGTGATTGCGTTAGTTTACTCCTTAAGTCAGCACACACTCAGTGGGCTGAAGGGCATGTTTTACATTTGTGTGTGTGTGTGTGACACCGCAGCCCCCCCCCCATGCATTGGGGGATGGGACCCAATGAGATGTCACCTAATAGGGGGGGGGGGGGGGGGAGGGGGGGGCTACTTGATCTAGTAGTATTTTAAATGGAGCACGTTTTATTCTGAGGAGTAAATTCTAACAGCAATTATAATTTGACCTAGGATTTCATTGGTACTTTATTGTCACATGCATCGAGGTACAGTGACATTCCCTTTTTGAATACTGTTCAGTAAATTCATAAGCATAATCATAGTTAAGTACTGTGTATAGGGAAAGTACACTGAGACAGTATTCAAGAGTCGTCATGTGTTTGGCGCCATTCTTCACGATTTTTTCCGTCTGTTATTTTGTTCTCCTCTCATTGGGCAGAAAACCTCCTTTGTAGCATCTCTGGAGAAAATGGACGAGTGATGACCTGAAGAAGGGTCTCGACTCGAAACGTCACCTGTTCCTTCTCTCCAGAGATGCTGCCTGTCCCGCTGAGTTACTCCAGCATTTTGTGGGCTGAAGGGCATGTTTTACATTAGTGTGTGTGTGTGTGTGTGTGTATGTGACACCGCAGTCCCGCCCCCCCCCCCCCCCCCCCCCCCCGCCGCAATGCATTGAGGGGATGGGACCCAACGAGATGTACAGGATAAATATATACTGTACAGGATAAAGGGAATAAAGTATAAAGTCAGTAAAGTCTGATCAAAGATACAGTAATCTGAGCATCTCCAAATGAGGTGCATAGTAGTTCAGGACCACTCTCTAACTGTGGTAGGGTGGTTCAGTTGCCTCATAACAGCTGGAAATAAATTGTCCCTGAATCTGGAGGTGTGTGTTTTCACACTACTATACCTCTTGCCCGATGGGAGAGAGGAGAAGAGGGAGTGGCCAGGGTGTGAGTCATCCTTGATTATGCTGGTGGCCTTGCCGAGGCAGCGTGAAGTGCAGATGGAGTCAATGGAGGGGAGTTGGTTTGTGTGATGGTTTGGGTGTCAGGTCAAGTGGATGAGAAAATATCCTAATTGGAAGGTTAAACTATGTAACCATATAAAGATATTTGGACCAGCACATGGCTCTAAAACATTTAAAGGGATTTGGGCCAAATGCAGTCGAATGGGACTGGGCCGGCATGGCTGAGCTGGGCCAAAGGGCCTGCTTCCATGCTGTGTAACACTATGAATCTATGGTAGACACAAAATGCTGGAGTAACTCAGCGGGCCAGGCAGTATCTCTGGAGCGAAGGAATGGGTGACGTTTCGGGTCAAGCTAACCCGAAACGTCACCCATTCTTTCTCTCCAGAGATGCTGCCTGTTCCGCTGAGTTACTCCAGCATTTTGTGTCTACCTTCAATTTAAACCAGCATCTGCAGTTCTTTCCTGCTATGAATCTATGACTATAAGCGTGATTGGCCATGAACTGTTTGATCTGCTGAAGTTAGCAATAAGTATTTTGGGCCTGGAGGATGAATATCCACCTTAGTCTTTTGGATGTGGAAGGAAACCGGATCAACCGGAGAAAACAGGGAGAACGTACAAAGTCCGAACAGACAGAACCCGTAGTCAAGATAGAACCCGTGTCTCTGGTGCTGTAAGGCATTAACTCTACCATTGCACCAATGTGCTGCCCTGCAGTTTACTTGGCAGAAGAAATAGCTTCTCTCCATATCACAGTTTTTCAAAGTTTTAAGCACCTTGATCAGATCATTCTTCAATTTCCTTTGGAAAAATTGGCTCTGTTGCTTGCTTGCTTGCAAAGCAACAGTGGGTAGACTGCAAGAGTACCTCACCAGGACCTTGGCACTCTGTATTTGCTAATATTGCATTGAATCCCAGACTCCAGACTGGGGTGAGCTGTCTAACTCATGAGATCACCCGGTGGAAGGGAGAATGAACGAGAAAGTGGTGACATACACTTGGCACAATAATGCCGGTTTTACTTATCATTTTCCTCCATTAAGTGATTTATCAGATGTCAGAGCTGAATTAAAAAGCTCTTGTGTGTAACTCATTGCTAATTGGAGGATGCATGAACAAAAGCAACCTGAACATTTTGAGACACAAGGGACTGCAAGCTGGTTTACTAAGGTAAAACACAAAGTGCTAGAGTACCGCAATGGATCAGGCAGCATCTTTGAAGAAAAGGAATCGGTGATGTTTTGGGCTGAGACCCTTCCTCAGACCTCTCTGCTTATTGAGTGATATTTTCTTTGCACAACATTTCTGGAGTTAAACGGCTTTCTGTTCAATCTCTTCACAACTTATTGTTGAAAAGGACATCTCAGAGCTCAGGATACAGACCTGACTTTTTTCACACAGAGAGTGGTGAATCTCTGGAACTCTCTGCCACAGAGGGTAGTCGAGGCCAGTTCATTGGCTATATTTAAGAGGGAGTTAGATGTGGCCCTTGTGGCTAAGGGGATCAGAGGGTATGGAGAGAAGGCAGGTACGGGATACTGAGTTGGATGATCAGCCATGATCATATTGAATGGCGGTGCAGGCTCGAAGGGCCGAATGGCCTACTCCTGCACCTAATTTCTTTGTTTCTATGTTTCTATGTTTCTATGGCAGTAAGTGTGGCTGTGCCATTATTTGGATAACACAGCACAAACAGTGTGGCACCCATTCACCTTCTGCTTGTTTGAGATTCACTTGTTGGATGTCATTAGTTACACGCAGTGTGTGGGAGGGAGTCACATGTCTAACACTGCCTGGTGTTAAGACACAGGGAACTGCAGGAGCTGGTTTACCAGGGAAAAGCCATAAAGTGCTGAAGCACTTCAATGGATCAGGCAGCTTCTCTGGAGAAAAATAACAATGACATTTCGGGTCGGCATCCTTTACTCTGAACTGAAATGTGACCTTTTAGTTTTTCCAGAGATGCTGCTGAGACCCGCTGAGTTACTCCAGCATTTTTGTGTCTATCTTCGGTATAAGCCAGCATCTGCAGTTCCTCCCTACACACAGTATCTCTGGGAAACATGGATAGGTGACATTTCGGGTTGGGACCTTCCTCAGGCTGTTGGTTGAAGAGCAGGTGTATAACAGGAATCTCAGAGGATGAGCAGTGAGAGAACGTTTTCTTCAAAGTAGGCATATCGTGAGGAGATTTTGCAGTAAGATAGGGACACAAGGAACAGCAGATGTGGGTTTTACAAAAAAAAAGACTCAACGTGCTGGAGTAACAGCAGTTTAGGCAGCAGCTCTGGAGAACGTCATCTATCCATGTCTTCCAGAGATGCTGCTTGACCCGTTGAGTTATTCCAGCACTTTGCATTTTATTGGAAGATGTCATTGTTATAAATCTTGCTGGACAGAAACTTCATGAGTACATTGCGTGTTTTATTTTTATAAAAATTCAGACACATAGAGCATTTAGCGTGCAGTTCTAGGTGGCTGCAAAAGATCTACCCAGTCTAATCACACACACTTCCCAGTTTCTCCCTGTAGCCTTGTAAGTTATGGCACATTACGTGTTCTTCCAGATATAACACGCAGCAAGCTTGCCTTCATCAGTCAGGAGATTATGAGTTCCAGTCCTACTCCTAAGATTATCTGGTGAATCTCTGGAACTCTCTGCCACAGAGGGTAGTTGAGGCCAGTTTATTGGCTATATTTAAGAGGGAGTTAGATGTGGCCTTGTGGCTAAGGGGATCAGGGGGTATGGAGAGACGGCAGGTACGGGATACTGAGTTGGATGATCAGCCATGATCATATTGAATGGCGGTGCAGGCTCGAAGGGCCGAATGGCCTACTCCTGCACCTAATTTCTATGTTTCTATTACAGCGCCACACAGTGCGAGAGATCTGGGATCGATCCTGACTACGGGTGCTGTCTGGACAGAGTTTATACATTTGCCCATGTGTTCCGTGGTACAGTGAAAAGTTTTTGTGAAGGACCTGTTTCCACGTTGTATCTCTAAAGTGTAAAGAGGTCTGAGCACAATCAGTCTGAAGAAGGGTCTCGATCAAAAAGTCTCCTATCCATTAGCTCCAGAGATGCTGCCTGATCTGCTGAGTTACTCCAGCACTTTGGGTTTTATCAACACCGCAGGTTATCTGGTCAACGTTACACTTCCCCCATTAAGTGCAAATTGGCTGCTCTACGGATAGTGACTATATTTTCACAGTGATTTGTTTTATGTCTCTATTTAAGGCTGTGAAAGACAATGTACAAATTCAAGCTCTGAACAGAATACTCCGCTCAAGACACAAGGAACCACACGCATGCTGGAAACTTGAGCAAAACAAAGAGTGCTGGGGTAAGTGGGTCAGGCAGCATCTGCAGGTCTGAAAACGCATAACTCCAGATTCAGGGACATTTTCTTCCCAGCTGTTATCAGGCAACTGATCCATCCTAGCACCAACTAGAAAGCAGTGCTGAGCTACCATCTACCTCATTGGAGACCCTTGGACTACCCGTAATTGGACTTTACTGGACTTTATCCTGCACGAAATGTTATTCCTTTTATCATTATATTTGTACACTGTGGTCGTCTCATTTGTAATCATGTATAGTCTTTGCGCTGACTGGTCAGCATGCAACAAGGTACCACCGTACCGTGATACACGTGACAATAAACTAAACTAAAACTGTTTTGGGTTGGGATCCTTCTTCATAATCCTCTACTTTTCCAGAGAGTTTTTACCTCTTTACTCTGCCCTCTCAGTCTGGGTCTTGCCCCTTTCCTGAACCCTGTCCCTCAGTCACAATAAATGCAGAGAATATGAGACAGGTGAACGGGTACACTTTTACCAGTGAGTTCATCCCCTGAGAGGCAGTAGGTATTGGATGTCACCCCTGTTCATTTCCGATGGGTGGGGGTGACTTGACAATTAAGTCTTTGCTTTCAACGTTGTAACGGGAGTGTTAGGTCAGAAGTTTAAAGTTACTGCTACATTTACATAGCGATTGTTCCCTCACTAAAGTCATTGTGAATTTTAATATAACAACGTGCAATGTAATCCCCTATTAGCTGGCGATGTTTTGTAATCCCCAAAGGAGTAAAATAATAAAAGGCAGCGTATATGTGTCTTCCTGAGTCTGGCATGAAGCAAGATATTGTTCTCGATAAAACACGTTCGACATATTTTTTTGTGAATTGCTGCAATCTACACCCTCTTTCCAGCGTTCGAGGGGTGAGCTGGTGATTGTTTGTGTGTGGTATGTTCCGTACTGGTTGAGGCGAGGAAAGATTGATCATGGTTGAGCTGGAGTAATCCCAAGCCTTCCACAGAATAGGATGAAATGTGAACTTCACCAGTCTCTTCCTTCACCTGGCACTGGGCATATCTCTCTGTCTTTGAGCCTTTTGCCAACCTTACTTTACCAGGTCGGAAGATAGTCATGAAGGGAACATCAAAGGTCCATACACACCTTTAACTATGCTTCACCTTTGAAGAGCAATTTTGGGCTCCATATCAGAGCAGGGATGTGCAGGCACTGTAGAGGGCCCAGAGGAAGTTTACGAGAATAATCCCAGGAAGGATTGGGTTAACATATGATGAGCGTTTGAAGACACTGAGCCTGTTCTCGCTGGAGTTTAGAAGGATGAAGGGGTTGCTCATTGAAACTTACTGAATAATGAAAGGACTGGATAGAGTGGATGTGGAGAGGATGTTTCCACTAATGGGAGAATCTAGAACCAGAGGCTCAGAATAAAAGGATATACCTTAGGAAGGAGATGTGGAGGAATTTCTTTAGCTAGGGGGTGGTGAACCTGGGGAATTGATTACTGCAGAGGCTGTGGAGGCCAAGTCAATGGATACTTTAAAGACAGAGACTGGAGTGGTTGTCAATAATTTATTTGTATGGGTGTCAGGGTTATGGAGAGGTGACAGAATGGGGTTGAGAGGGAAAGGCAGATCAGCCATGATTGAATGGCGGAGTAGACTTGATGGGCCGAATGGCCTAATTCTGCTCCTGTAACAGATGAACACTTATGAAATTATGATCAACCTTACCCACATTGCAAATACCCATTGTTAACAAAATAAATCCATGAACCTCAAGTTGAAGTTATTAATTGACTCAGGCTCAATCGCCATTTTCTGAAGAAAGTTCCAAAAGTCTCAGAAGATCGACCCTACAGAATGCCGGTGTAACTCAGTGGGTCATGCAGCATCTCTGGAGAAAAAGAAAACAAATAGGTGATGTTTCAAGTCGGAACCTTTCTTCAGACTGAGAGTAGACGTGGGTTGTGGGGGATGAAAAATAAACTGGAGGCGAGAAAAGGCCAGAAAAAAATCAAGGCTGGGAACAGATGACCTCAGGAAGGGTAGAGCCCATAATGGCCCAATGTTGGCTGGGGAAAGTCTGATAACAAGAGGGATACAAGGATGGGAACAGTGGAACTGGTAGGAGGACTAGGGCGGAGAAGGGGTGGAGAGTGGGGTGGGGAAAGAATGTAGAGAGAGGTGTTACTCCACACTCTCCACTGTCTCCACGATCTCATGGCCTGGTGGGGCTGCTGCCATGTTCATAGATTCATGAATCAGCAGCAGAATTAGTCCATTCAGCCCATTGAGTCTACTCTGCCATTCAATCATGGCTGATCTATCTTTCCCTCTCATTCCCAATTTCCAGCCTTCTTCCTCTCACCTTGGACACCCGTACTAATCAAGAACCTGCCAATCTCTGCTTTAAAAATACCCAATGGCTTGGCCTCCACAGCCGTCTGTGGCAATTAATTCCACATATTCACCACCCTCTGACGAAAGAAATGCCCCCCCTCATCTCCCTAAGACGTGCGGATTTGTAGGTTAGTTGGCCTCTGTAAATTACCCAAAGTGTGTAGGGAGTGGATGTAAAGGTGGGATAGCATAGAACTAGCGTGAATGGGTGATCAATGGTCAGACGATAGACACAAAGTGCTGCTCAGTGGGTCAGGCAGCATCTCTGTGGAAAAGGAATAGGTGACGTTTCGGGTCGGAACCCTTCTTCAAACCGATTGATGGCCAGTGTGGACTCGATGGACATCTGCAGTCCTTGTGTATCATTATAACACGTTTACTCAGTTTCTCATTCCATAGATACTGCGAGAAACTTTGAGTCTTTCCGGCATTTTTTGTCTATATTCCCAATTTACACCATTTGCCATTTTTACTATTTCATTACTATTCACGTTATTCACGTTATTGTATCATGCATCTATCTGTGCACTGTGGGTTGCTCGATTGTAATCACGTATTGACTTTCCGCTGACTGGTTAGCACGCAACAAAAGCTTTTCACTATATCTTGCTACATGTGACAATAATCTAAACCCAATTTGTCCTGTGCTTTCGATATGGTGGCTTACATGCATTGTCTGGTGTTGAAAATAATTAGTTTAATCGTCAACTTGCTTGTGCTGTATGTCCTTCAACAAACGCCTTCTCCTTACCAACATTGCCCTGCGAGCAATTGCACCCAGCGGCAGAAGATCTATCATGGAGATCTATTCATATCCTGAGGTCCAGTGGTCTGATGGACCTTGGATGGAGCAGTGCAGAAACATCCCTAATGCTGGGCAGAGCTGGATGTGGAACCCTTCCAGCGATGAAAACTTTCTGCACCAAGGATTTATTGGATTTAATGTCAGAGTGAGGCCACATGCAAATTGGAGGAACAACACCTAATATTGCGCCTGGGTAGTTTACAACCCAGAAGGATAAATATTGATTTCTCTAACTCCAGATAACCCCTGCATTCCCTCGCTCCAACCTCCAAACCACCCCCCCTTCCTCCCCCACCCTAGTTGTCGACCAGTTCCACTGTTAGCATCCCTGAATTCCTTTCGGCATTCCCCTGCCAACCATGGGGCCATTATGGGCTCCACCCTTCTTTGGTCATCTGCTGCTGCCTCTGTTTCATTCTGACCTTTTCCCACCCCTCTACTTTCAGCCTGAAGAAAGGTGCTGTCCCAAAATGTCATTTTTCTCCAGAGATGCTGCCTGACCTGCTGAGTTACTCCAGCACTTTGTGTCTACTTTAGATTTGATACTTAGTCATAGAGTCATACAGCGTGGAAACATTCCTTTCAGCCCAACTTGCCCACACCAACCAACATGTCCCATCTACACTAGTCTCACCTTCCTGTGTATGGCCCATATCCCTCTAAACCTGTCCTATCCATGTACCTGTCTAATTGTTTCTTAAACGTTGCAATAGTCCTTGCCGCAACTACCTCCTCTGGCAGCTTATTCCGTACACCCACCACCCTTGAAAAGTTACCCCTCAGATACCTATTACATTTTTCCCTTCACCTTAAACCTATGTCCTCTGATTCTCGAAACATGTTCTTTAAAACATGTTTAATTCTTTGAGCCACTTACAAATTCACAAACTCGAAGCACGGTGCAGAAAGTTGAAATTCCAACAGGAATTGCTGGCAACAACTTGTAAGAACTGGCCCAATTTGCCAAGTGGTGCCCCTGGTGTTAAAAACGTCTAGGAAAGAAACTGGAAGGAAACCAATACACATGGGGTTGGGATAACAGTTCAGCAGCCTGCCAGAATATCTTTAATCATGGAATGTATGACTGAGAATTAGGTCTACCCTGGACATTGTGAAAACGGACTGCAGGATTTTTCCTGTGGTAGCTGGTATGGCACTTTGCTTGTTTTAAAATGTCCTAGTTTAGTTTGATTTAGTTTCTTGTCATGTGTACTGAGGTACAGTGAAAAACTTATTTGTTGCATGTTATCCAGTCAATGGAAAGACTATACATGATTACAATCAAGCCGTCCACAGTACACAGATACAGGATAAAGGGAATAACGTTTATTGTAAGATAAAGTACGATAAAGCCTAATTGAAGATAGTCTGAGGGTCTCCAATGAGGTAGAAGGTAGGTCAGGACCGCTCTCTAGTTGGTGCGAGGGTGGTTCAGTTGCCTGATAACAACTGGGAAGAAACTTTCCCTGAATTTTGAGGTGTGTGTTTTCACACTTCAGTACCTTTTGCCTGATGGTGGAGGGGAGAAGAGGGTGTGACCAGGACGAGACTCATACTTGATTATGCTGGTGGCCTTGCCGAGGCAGCGTGAAGTGTAAATGAATTCAATCTGTAAAGTTGGTGAGAGTTGTTGGAGACATGCCGAAACTCCAAGGAAAAAGAGTCGTTGGTGTGCTTTCTTGGCCATTACTTCGATATGGCTGGTCCTCGTCAAGTGCTGGTGATATTTACTCCAAATAACTTGCAACTTTCAACCAGCTCTATTTTGGCACTGCCAACGTGGACTGTGGATATGTGAACTGCTTCACTTCCCAAAGTTGATCACAATCTGCTTTGTTTTGCTGACATTGAGATAAGGGTTGTTGTCCTGGCACCAGGTTAGGAGGATCTCAATCTTTTTTCTCGCAGAGGGCAGATAATCTTTGTTCCTGAGAGTGGTTGGAACAGGTCATCAAATATATTTAAGTTGGAGATGGACAGATATTTGGAAGATGGAGGAATTGAGGGTTACAGGGATCTGGCACAGACGCTGAGGCCAACAGAGACCAGCCATGATCACATTGAATGGCGGGCAGCTTGAGGCCCCTGCTGGCCCATTCCTGCTCCTAATTTCCTGTGTTCTATGATGAAAGGAGTCTTCATGTTGGAACATTGTTGGTGGGTTGGGACGGAAATAGACAATCTGGAATCCAAGGTAGTTGGAGACACAGTTTTGTCTCGAGGGAGATTAATGTAGTTTAATTTAATTTAGTTTAGTTTAGTTTTAGTTTAGTTTAGTTTAGTTTACGGAAACAGCATGGAAATAGGCCTTTTGGTCCATCGCGTCCATGCCAACCAGCGATCAGCTATACAAATGTTCTATCCTGCACACTAGGGACAATTTTATAGAAGCCAATTAACCTACAAACCTGCATGTCTTTGGAGCGTGGGATAAAACCTGAGCCCCAGAAGAAAACCCACGCGGTCACGGGGAGAATGAACAAACTCTGTAGAGATGGCCCCCATCACAATCAGGATCGACCCAAGGTCACTAGCACTGTAAGGCAGCAACTCGACTGCCATGTCACCGTGCCGAGATGGGAAAGACAGATACACACAAACCTGGCTTTTAAACTAGACCACCCACACGCTCAAAATAAAAATAAAGAAAAATAATTAAACTCAGTGTACCTTTTGGATTATCAGCGCAAAATGTAAAGATAGTCCCCAAATCCCCTGTCAAGACATAAAAGAAGGGTTTTAATTAAGGGTCTCATGTGTTGAGTCACTTCCACCCGAACGAATTACTTTTCTTCAATAAATGGCAAATGAAACACAATTAAGTCTTACCTATCCTCACCTATGGGATTCCTGTTCATGAAACACTTTAGAGCTCATTCTTACTGAATCCCCTTTGTCCTAGTTCCAATGTTTGGAATAATGGACAGACGGCGATAGATTACAAGCGGGGCTACACTGCCGTGCGTTGCTTATTTGGCAGTTCTGCTCAGGAGTGGTGCGCTGATGAATGAAATCTCTCATCTAAAACCAACAAAAGGACCCGCTACCTCGCTCTAATCCGTTTCCAGTCATCTTTCATGACCAACAAAGCTCCCTGGCGCACTTGCTGAGGAGGTTTGACGGTTTCACTCAGATCTAGTTGTGTGAGAAGATTAGGATAACAAGGGGACCACACAAGCAGCCCAGTGATCAGCCGGGGCAAGGGGATGGGAGCCACGATTTGGGGAAGATAAAACAAACATGCATGTAGTATACAAAAAGACACAAACTGCTGGAGTAACTCAGCGTGTCAGGCAACATCTCTGGAGATCACGGATTGGTGAAAATTACTAAATTATCTTTGAGATGGCGATACACAAACACAGTCTTTGGCAGGTGAACTTCATCATAATTTTGGTGGTAGAAAATGCAGTCTTCATGAACTGCACATCATCGCAGAATCATAAGGTTATTAACCACGGAAACGGGCCCTTAGGCCCAACTGGCTTATGCCAACCAAGCTGCCCTCCTGAACTCATCCTATTCGCCTGCATTTGGCCCATATCTGTACCACTTCCTCTGACATCTCGTTCCATATAAGCACCACCCTCCATGTGAAAACATTATATCTTCCCTCTCTCACTTTAAAACTCTGCCTTCTAGTTTTGGACTTCTCCGTTCTGCCTTAAAAAAACCTTTAAGGATTTTGACAGGCTTCCATTGGCATATCTGGTTGCCATTGTTTGCTCTGGACTGTAAGGGTCGTGACCCCAATATCATGACATCATACAAGGCAACCTTTGCCACAGCATCAATGTGTCTATGGCATGTACTTTGCTCAGAGCTGTTCGTCTGCACAGTTAGTCATCATTTAGTTAGCCAATACCTGATAAACCCTCAGATTTTCCTGTGGTGCTCCATGTCTGTGACTATCCTGTCATGATTTTACATTAAACTTTAGACTTTAGAGATGATTCATGATTTTTCATGATTGCAACATGCGCCTTAATTTAGTTCAACAAAGAAACTGACAAGTTACTAAAGAACAGCATGAAAACAGGCCCTGGGCCCACCGAGTCACAGCCGACCAGCGATCATGCAGTGCACTAACATTATCCTTCACACTAGGGACAATTTACATTTTTTATTGGCAAAGGTCTTTCTTGACATTATCTCCTTTGAGAGAGTTTCCTTTTCCAAAGTTATATCAAAGTGCTGGCCTCTATCCTTCTGTGTCCTTGCTAGCCAGTATGCAAAGTGTGATCACAGGCACTTTTATCTGCTTCAGTAGCTTTTGCTGTATTGTTTGGGTCCCCTGGTTGCATTGCCTTCATTTGAGCATCGAGCCCTTGCCCATAATTTATTCCTGTCACTCGGCCTGCTAATGTTGATGCGAAACACACCCATCGTTCGCAATTCCAAAACAAGACAAGTCCAGCGACTATTGAGCAGTTATGCTGGCCCTTGAAACCTTCTCGAAGTTTTTTAACATCAAGGAGCTTGCACTGTCGGGTTGAGACTGACATCGGGAAGCTTCAAATGCCGCACGACGTTCAACTAGCCCCGGGGTAGATCACCCAGCGCGGTGGAGCTGTGATTCCCCCCCAACCCCCGATGCAGGAGCTTGATCGCCCCAATGAGAAGGCCCGCCGCTGGCTACGGGAGTAAGATCGTCCCGTCAACGGAAGGTTAGAGGCCCCCGACCGCTGGAGAACAAAGAACGGAGAGATTGAACTTTTTTTCGCCTTCTATCACAGTGAGGAATGTGGAGGAGTCACTGTGGTGGATGTTCATGTTAAACTGTATTTTGTGTGTTCTGTTGCTTTTTATTGGTATCAACGGAGGAGGCCCAGGACAGAAAGGTAAGTGTAGGAATG
The DNA here is from genome assembly GCF_028641065.1 of Leucoraja erinaceus. NCBI lineage: Eukaryota > Metazoa > Chordata > Chondrichthyes > Rajiformes > Rajidae > Leucoraja > Leucoraja erinaceus. The sequence goes on along the minus strand of NC_073393.1, from coordinate 24,905,214 downwards.
GGCAGGGGAGTTAAAACAATCAGTGGCCGGGAGATCCAGCAGGCCGGGCAGGCCGAGCTCTACGAGCGTTATGCGTAACGGTCGCCTACACTTGGTCTCCAGGAAGTAAAGGAAGCCACTTCGGGAACACCAAATGAACTGTCAGGGAAATGAACTGTAAGACATGGGAGTTCCACCTTTAGATCAGTCGGTACAAGGAACATCTTGAATCAGGTAACTGGCCACAAGAACTATTGGTAGGCAACTTGCCGATTTCCAATCCAGTCAGTGGCAACCTAGAGCAGGAAAAAATCCAACAGTTCACCAGAAGATTTAACAGTGTTCTTTAGCACTCACTGTCGATCTGGCATGGTGGTTGAATAAGATGAGCGGTATTTTCTTGTAAGTATACAGCCAACATTCTGCATCAGGTTTCTGATTCTAACAGAAAACAGACATAACCAAACAGCTTCATCTCTTCTGTGGCTTTTGGCAGAAGGCAGAAAGAATGTACTTGAAACCAATGCCCAGGATCTGTGTTTTGTATGGGGCTGATGCACAAATATAGATAGACAATGGGAATATAGATGTATGAAATATAAGCAGATACGGCGACAGAATGGATGTTGATCAAAAGATGAAGATATATGAAGGGCGATTGTGGAATTAAAGATGGATAAGGTCTGCCCCAGACCACAAGAAATTGCGAAAAGTTGTGGATGTAGCCCAGTCTGTCACACAGACCTGACTCCCCACCATTAACTCCAACTACACTTCACGCTGCCTCAAGGGGCTCATGTTGTCAATCTCCCCATGGTGACCTCAGGTCGAATGACCTCAGTCAGGCGAATGGCAACAAACAGAGACAGCAGCTCAGTCGCCGCAGCTTGGCACCAACCCGGAACATGCGCCCTTTTTAGGGCGGGCGCCTACGGATGGCGAACCAGAATGCATCACCCTGCTGCAGCTGAATTCTGCTGCCTCAAACGCAAGAAAAGGACGCTGCCTCAGGAAAGCAGCCAACATAATAAAGGACCTGTCGCACCCCAGTCATTCCTTCTTCTCCCTGGTCCCGTTAGGCAGAAGGTACAGAAGCTCATAAGTGTGCACAACCAGACTCAGGAATAGCTCCTTCCCCTCTAGTATCAGGTTTCTGAATGAACTTTCCTTAAGCCACGATACATTTCCAATTATCCAATTTATCACATTGCAGGCGTTGGACTTTTTCTCTGGAACCGTTGTGCAACAACGCTGAAAAACGATATTCTAAGTCTGGTATCTTTTCTTTGTTCTACCTATTGTAATTGTGATAGCTTGATTTCATTCATGAACCATTTTATCTGCTTTAATTAGATAGGGACCAATTGAGTCCAACTCAAAACGCCACCTATCCATATTCTCCAGGAATGCTACCTAACCCGTTGTATTACTCCAGCATTTTGTATCCTTCCTTTGTAAACCAGCATCTGAAGTTCCTTGTTTCTATCAAAGACGTGCAGGTTTATAGGTTGTGTCTGTAGAAGGGTCTCAACTATAAACGTCACCTATTCCTTTCCTCCAGAGATGCTGCCTGACCCGCAGATCTACCCCAGCATTTTGTGCCTATCTCAGGGTTGTAGATTAATTGGCCCTGTGAAAATTGCCCCTGGTGTGTCGGGAGTGGGAAAGTAAGATAATGCACAGATCTAGTGTGACCGGGTGATCAATGGTTAGCATGGACTCGATGGGCTGAAAGTGCTGTTTCCATGCTCTAAAGCCTAAAGCAAACCATTGAGTTGTAAGCTACTCAAGTGGAGTATGCACCAACCATCGATCACCTGTACACTAGCCCTACTTTATCCCACTTTCGCATCCCACACACTGGGGGCAGTTTATAGACACTACTTAACCTACAAACCCTCACGACTTTGGTTATGTTATGTTCGAAAGCTCCATCAGCTGCGCCACTGTGCCACCTCTTGACACATTCCTTCAGCAGAAATTATTCTTTACCTGTAAGTGCAGTTCAATTGGGTCGTATTAATATTACAACAACATTTATTAGGAATTTACTGCAGAGAAGGAAGCTTTTTCCGCATCTCATCCATACCGGCCGTTGCATTCAAAGAGATTCAAAGCCACAGATGTATTTGTTTTAAAGATGGATTAAAAATCCAAATGGTTTGAAATTTACTCCAAACTCCCAGAGATTATTACCACCCATGTGCAAATCAATGCGCATTTGTCACATGCGCCCCGCAAGAATGTTTAGTTTAGAGATACAGTGTGGAACAGGCCTTTGGCCCACTGAGTCCACAATAACTAACGATCACCAGTACACTAGTTCCATCCACTACCCACAATTTACAGAAGCCCTTTAACCTACAAACGTGCACGTCTTCGGAAAGTGGGAGGAAACGGAAAGACATATGGTCACAGGGAGAATGTTCAAACTCTGTACAGGCAGCACCCATAGTCAGGATCGAACCCGGGTCACTGGTGCTGTGAGGCAGCAACTCTACTAGCTTTGCCACTGTGCCGTCCCAAAATGTCTACTCAGCCCCTTTACTACACTCCCTATGCATGCTTGACTGCTCGGCCAAATTATTTACCCCACCTCCGGTCCACTTCAACGCCCTTTCTCGCCCCATACCCCCCCAGCCCTTTCTCTGTCCACACTACCACGGCACTCTCTCTATACTACTTCAACTATCTCTCCCCACTCCTCCAACATTCTCTCCCCCGCTCATAATGCCATCTCACACCCCACTACTCCATCCCTTCACCCCACCCTTCCATTCCTGCAGCCCTCTCTCCCCAGTCCTCTGGCCCTCTGTCCAACAGCTCCAGCTATTTTTTCAGAGACTAGAGTCCTGACCCGAAATGCCACCCGTCCATTCCCTCCTCAGATATTGCCTGACCCGCTGAATTACTCCAGCACTTTGTGTTTTGCTCAAGATTCCAGCATCTGCTGTTCCTTGTGTCTATAGATTTTGTGCACTACCCACGTCAGTTCCTTGAGAAGGGCACAAGGACACTCCAACTACAATTCTTCAATCCTGAACACTCAGGAGAAGTAAATGGACATGGAGAAAAGCCCACTGGTCTACAGTCCTGCATATGCTTCAGATTTTGCCATTGGCAGCACCCAGGAGATTCATATTAAAAACAAACTAGGGGAGAATTTTCTTTTTGTTTTCCAAGCCAAAAAAGAATTACTTGTCAGCACTCAATACACAGGACTTTTACTCTTTAGTAATTGTTTCTTTTAAATCCCAAATTAATCCCCACAACCATCAGGCTATTAAATACGACAACCTCCAACTAAGCTCTGAATGACATAGACTTGGGAGGCATTGCTTTTTGGCTTTGTACTGTTATTGTTAGTTTGTTTTATTTTTCTATGATTAACTTTTTTGTTATTTCTTATAGTGTTCACAGAGTACTATGTTCACATATCTGTCTGTGCCGCTGCAATTAAGAATTTCATTGTTCAGTTTTGGGATATATGACAATAAAACACTCTTGAGTTGACTATTACCTTATTTGAAGAAGTTCTCTCCCTCACTCCGACTACCCAACCAGAAACGTCACCAATCCTTTTTCTCCAGAGATGCTGCCTGACCCGCTGAGTTAACTCAACACTTTGTGTCTATCTTTGGTATAAACCAGCATCTGCAGTTCTTTGTTTCTCCATATTCGAGACTCGAGGGCCTGAGCTGTAGGGAAAGGTTGAGCATGCTCCGACTCTATTCCTTGGAGCACAGGAGGATGAGGGGTGATCCTACAGAGGTGTTCAAAATCACGAGGAATAGATGGGGCAGATGCACAGAATTTCTTGCCCAGAGTAGGGGACTCGAGAACCAAAGGACGTAGGTTTAAGGTGAGGGGGGAGGGGGGTTAATCTAATAGGAGCCTGAGGAGTAACTTTTTCACACAAAGGGTGGTGGGTGTATGGAACAAGCTGCCAGAGAATGTAGTGGAGGCAGATTCAATCGCAATGTATAAGAGACATTTAGGCATGTACATGGACAGGACAGGTTTAGAAGGGGTCATGGCCAAATGCAGGCAGATGGGACTAGTGTAGATGGGACATGTTGGTCAGTGTGGGCAAGTTGGACTGAAGGGCCTGTTTCCACGTTGTATGACTCCATGATTCTATATATTAACTATCTTGTTTCAGTTCCCAGTGAAGGAATTTATGAGTCTAATTGGTCACCAAATTTGCTCTCATGTATAAACCTGGGTGGATTTATCCCAGCTGATGTAACAGGTTGACCTATGTGCTGGGCATCTGATTTTATTTCTCCCTCTATTTTTGTTTTCCGGACCCACAGGGGTGATGTGCGTCGGGCATTAGATTAACAGCGTTACGTGCTCACTGTTGCTGATGTGTTGACGTTTGTTGAGGTCAAAAGGAATGTCGGTGACTGGGTGGGATGTTGTGACTAGCTGGCTGGTCAAGTCTGCACTCAATTGTCCCAGAGTCCTTTTCGGAAACAAATGTTTGGTGGGATGACAAGGGGGAGAAAGGTCTGCTTCATGGGAAATGTCAGCCTTCAGAAAAGACCTTCAGAAATCGGTAATTCAAAACCCTGTTATTAAAGATTTATGACTGAAATACTTCATCATTCCAGAGAAGCAAAGCTACAGAGCAGACCAGGATGGGGGGCTGAATAAAATGCAGTGTGGGCAATTTGCACAAGGCATTGTTACAACACATTGCTACAAGTTTAGTCCCTGTGAGCCAAAATGTCCATCCACATTACTGTTCATGTGTATAATGATTGCCGTAAGGAATGAGCTCCACTCTATCTTCCTTGTAACTTGGACGCTTATAAATTATATGGGCCCCTGCAACATAAAACCCGATGAGAAGCCAACAGATGCAATTTATTTCCTCTAAGTAGCAAAGGAAAGAATTAGATTGTACTTCACTGTCAATCATCTCACAGTGTTAAAATCAGTATATAAATGCATTTAGACACAACAATTAAAACATTTAAAAAACTGCATTATCTGGATTGCACATCATCCTTTCTTCAAACATGGAACATACAACAGTACAGCAGAGGAACAGGCCCTTCGGCCCACAATGTCCATGCTGGACATGACTGAAAGTTATGCTAAGCCCTTGTTTCACCGCCAATCTTCACAATATGTAAAAAAAAGCAGTAAAAAGCATTTGTTGTTCTGCTTCTTGTCGGACAAAATGTCTGTTGCTATAAAGTAATTGAAGTGTCCCAATCCGAAATGTCACCCATCCTTTTTCTCCAGAGATGCTGCCTGACCCGCTGAGGTGGGGTGGTGGGGGGGGGGGGGGGGGGTGGGGGGGGGGGGGGGGGTGGGGTGGGGTGGGGGGGGGGGGGGGGGGGGGGTTCATCATGCGCGGTCACACCCATGTAAGAGTACAAGAATGCATAACATGCTTATTGTGTATTTGTAATACAGTTTATTTTGTATTATATTTCATTGCTGCTTTCTTGCATCTCTCTGTTGGCTCTAGCTATCGTCTGCTTTGGTGAGGGAAGCAGGTCGGTGATTGGTCACAATGCCCCTCGGAGACTGTGTCTGATTGGCTGCTGAGTGACCAGCGCTTTATGTGATTGGACACAATGCCCTTGGAGACAGATTAGATGGGAGGGGACCAATTTGATGATTGGACGGGAAATTTAAGAGAAGCTGGTCGGCGATTGGACGCAACCCCCTTAGAGACAGCAGTTGATTGGCCGCCAAATAATCGGGCACAAAAAGTTGACAAATAGGAAAACAAAAAAATCGGAATTCCGATTTAAATCTGATATAAAGTACATAGTGTGGGTATCGATTAATTCTAGACAACAGATTAAAAGAAATAATCTAACCCCATTTATTCACTCAAGGTGTATTATGATGTGTTCTACCTTATGAAGTATACAGCAAAACTTGCACTTCTAGAGTCTATCATGTTGTTTCTTCAGCAGACCACAGATTTATTTTAAGAGCAAAACATAAAGTGCTGGAGAACTCAGCAGGTCAGGCTGGATCTATGGAGGGTCCAAAGAAGGGTCTCAACTCAAAACATCATCTATTCCGTCTCTTCAGAGATGCTGCCTGACCCGTTGAGTTACTCCAGCATTTTGTGTGTATCTATGGAGGAAATGGCTAGGCGACGTTTAGGGGATTTTTCGGGCATTTTTTAAGGGTTTTTTTAAGGGGTTGGGAAAGATCGAAAATTTCACATATTTAAATGTATTGTTACTAATATAACTAGTAGTGTGGGAAAAAATTCCATGAGCCATAATTGCCACATACAGACCCAAAAGTAGAAATGTAGAAAGTTACAGTGTGTAAAAAATAGATATTACGTCTCCTTGTACCAATCAAACGCCAAATTCAAAATTATATATTTTGAAAATGGGTAAAGCAAAAAGTAGCATGTTCTCTAGAAAGGCTTATCCTAAAATAATTGATCGGAAGGGTGTGATTTTCAGTCAGGACGTCTGTATCATTCAGTCAATGAGCTCGCGGTCCGGAGCCCTTCTCTATTACCCCTCTACATAAAAACAAAGTATCAATGCCTCTTCAAGGTCTACTAATCCACCCGTAGCTTCAGTTGCAGGTACAGCTGAAGGGATTTGGTGCTCGGGCAACACTATGAATTTATATGAATTTAAAAATCCGTTGCGTTTAAATCATTCCAAAGCTACAACCACAACCTGATAAATAACATAAAATAAAACTGGAGCAAATAAAGGCAAACAGAAGAATTAACTTTGAAGGAGAGCAAAAATGCTGGAGAAACTCAGCGGGTGAGATGCTGCCTCACCCGCTGACTTTCTCCAGGATTTTTATCTACCTTTGATTGTTCCATCATTTGCAGTTCCTTCTTAAAATAATGTGGGTGAATGACTGTACCTGCATACCAGGAAGAAACCCGTGCTTGCGATCCGGAGCCCTTAATGACAGTAACTTTTAAGAAATTCCCTGTGAATTTTATTCAAAGAAATGCGGCGTCATTAATACTTGGTCAAAACACAATTATATTGACTGAGGAATGCAGATCGATGTATTGGTGACACATTGTATAGCTACGTGTTAACTACTGGCTGTTAACAAGTGCTAACAGTGGCATTTAACAAATCGTTCTCGTCTCAGTTGAATCAAGTGATAAACGACTCAAATCTTTCTGCAGTACTCATTAAACCCGAGCTGGAAATTGAAAAGTAGGGGAACGCTGTCCTCCTGTGTACCCCCCCATTTCCATCACTGCCTGGGAGTACCTTCCAGACATTAACCACTCTCTGAGTAAAAAACCTGCCCTGCAATTCTTTTTACACTTTGGCCCACTTACCAAAGCTCTGTCCTCTAATCTTTGATATACCCATCCTGGGGAAAAGATTCTGACTATCTATTCTATCTATGCCTCTCATAATTTTAGATACTTTTATTAGGTTGTCCCTCATTATCTGATGATCCATGCTATGATGTATCCCAACAGAATGCTTGCTGTGGTGCATTTACAGAAATTGATGTCACTGGAGATGTGCCAAATTTCCTTAGTCTTCAGAGGAAGTAACCGGAGGAGATGCAATGGAATTTCGTTGCACAGTATTGTGCAATGACATTGAAACATAGAAACATAGAAATTAGGTGCAGGAGTAGGCCATTCGCCCCTTCGAGCCTGCACCGCCATTCAATATAATCATGGCTGATCATCCAACTCAGTATCCCGTACCTGCCTTCTCTCCATACCCTCTGATCCCCTTAGCCACAAGGGCCACATCTAACTCACTCTTAAATATAGCCAATGAACTGGGCCTCAACTACCCTCTGTGGCAGAGAGTTCCAGAGATTCACCACTCTCTGTGTGAAAAATGTTTTTCTAATCTCGGTTTTAAAGGATTTCCCTCTTATCCTTAAGCTGTGACCCCTTGTCCTGGACTTCCCCAACATCGGGAACAATCTTCCTGCATCTAGCCTGTCCAATCCCTTAAGAATTTTATAAGTTTCCATAAGATCCCCTCTCAATCTCCTAAATTCTAGAGAGTATAAACCAAGTCTATCCAGTCTTTCTTCATAAGACCGTCCTGACATCCCAGGAATCAGTCTGGTGAACCTTCTCTGCACTATGGCAATAATGTCCTTCCTGAGATTTGGAGACCAAAACTGTACGCAATACTCCAGGTATGGTCTCACCAAGACCCTGTACAACTGCAGTAGAACCTCCCTGCTCCTATACTCAAATCCTTTTGCTATGAAAGCTAACATACCATTCGCTTTCTTCACTGCCTGCTGCACCTGCATGCCTACTTTCAATGACTGGTGTACCATGACACCCAGGTCTCGCTGCATCTCCTCTTTTCCTAGTCGGCCACCATTGAGATAATAGTCTGCTTTCCTGTTTTTGCCACTAAAATGGATAACCTATCATTTATCCACATTATACTGCATCTGCCAAACATTTGCCCACTCACCCAGCCTATCCAAGTCACCTTGCAGTCTCCTAGCGTCCTCCTCACAGCTAACACTGCCCCCCTGCTTAGTGTCATCCGCAAACTTGGAGATATTGCCTTCAATTCCCTCATCCAGATCATTAATATATATTGTAAATAGCTGGGGTCCCAGCACTGAGCCTTGCGGTACCCCACTAGTCACTGCCTGCCATTGTGAAAAGGACCCGTTTTTTACTCCTACTGTTTACCAGCCAGTTCTCTATCCACATCAATACTGAACCCCCAATGCCGTGTGCTTTAAGTTTGTATACTAATCTCTTATGTGGGACCTTGTCGAAAGCCTTCTGGAAGTCCTGATACACCACATCCACTGGTTCACCCCTATCCACGCTACTAGTTACATCCTCGAAAAAATCTATAAGATTCGTCAGACATGATTTACCTTTCGTAAATCCATGCTGACTTTGTCCAATGATTTCACCACTTTCCAAATGTGCTGCTCTCCAATCTTTAATAACTGACTCTAGCAGTTTCCCCACTACCGATGTTAGACTAACTGGTCTGTAATTCCCCGTTTTCTCTCTCCCTCCCTTCTTAAAAAGTGGGGTGACGTTTGCTACCCGCAAATCCTCAGGAACTACTCTAGAATCTAAAGAGTTTTGAAAGATTATTACTAATGCATCCACTATTTCTGGAGCTACTTCCTTATGTACTCTGGGATGCACCCTATCTGACCCTGGGGATTTATCGGCCTTTAATCCATTCAATTTACCCAACACCACTTCCCGACTAACCTGGATTTCACTCAGTTCCTCCAACTCCTTTGACCCGCGGTCCCCTGCTATTTCCGGCAGATTATTTATGTCTTCCTTAGTGAAGATGGAACCAAAGTAGTTTGGCTGCTTTTTTTCTGGCTAATTTGTACGCATCATCCTTCGACTTTGATACTAGGGACCTGATTTCCCTTGTTATCCACTGATGTATTACCTTCCCTGATTTATTCTTTTGCGAAACTGGGATGAACAAGTTTTGTAGTTCATCCATGCAGTCTTTAAATGTGTTCCATTGTATAACCACCGTCAACCCTTTTAGAATGAGTTAGAGTCAATCTTGGCCAAAAAACGTCTCATACCCTCAGGCCGAGACCTTTCTTTAAGTACAACAAGACTGCTAATATAATTTACCCTTCCTCAGTTACTCAATACCCAGTCTAAAATAGCCTGCTCTCTCGTTGGTTCCTCTACATGTTTTGATTTAGATAACTATCCCGCATACATTCTATAAAATCCTCTTCCTCAGCATGTTCCCTGCCAATTTGATTCACCCAATCTATTTGTAGATTGAAGTCAGCCCATTATAACTGGTCTGTTTTGCCTTTGTCGCACGCATTTCTAATTTCCTGTTTGATACCCATCTCCAACTTCACTACTACTGTTAGGTGGCCTGTACACAACACCCACTCCCACCAGCATTTTCTGCCCCTTAGTGTTACGCAGCTCTACCCAGACCGATTCCACATCCGCCAAACTAATGTCCTTCCTTTCCATTGCATTAATCCCCTCTCTGATCAGCAACGCTACACCACCTCCTTTTCCTTTTGCTCTATCCCTCCTGAATATTGAATACCCCCTGGATGTTCAGCCTGCTCCATCCTTGGTCACTCCTGTTGAGCCATGTCTCCGTGATCCCAAGAAATCATTATCATTCATGGCTATCTGCCAATTTGATTCACCCAATCTATATGTAGATTGAAGGCACCCATTATAGCTGTTTTGCCATTCATTCATGTCTAATTCTGTTTAATACCATTCACTTCATTCACTGTCATTCCTGTCATTCAGTCATTCGTTCATTCCCCTTCAGTGTTTCATTCATTCATCCATACCATTCCACCTCCATCCAAATTCATGTCCTTCCATCCATTCGTCATCTCCTCTCATTCAATCAATCATTCATCCTGCATTCATCCAATCATTCATTCTTTCATGCGTTCATTCATGCATACATTCATTCATTCATCATGGAGCCATGTCTTCGTGATCACAACTATATCATAATCATTAATGGCTATCTGCACATTCAATAAACGTATTCAATCATTCATTCATTCATTCATTCAAGTAGAGATGTTGGTGTGCTTTCTTGGTCATAGTGTTTAGTTTAGAGACAGCGCAGAAACAGGCCCTTCGGCCCACTGAGTCCGCACCGACCAGCAATCCATGCACATTTACACTATCCTACACACATTAGGGACAATTTTAAAGTATACCAAGTCAATCAACTTACAACCCTGTACGTCTTTGGAGTGTGGGAAGAAACCGAAGATCTCGGAGAAAACCCATGGGCAGAACGTATAAACTTTCAGATAGCACCTGCAGGTAGGATCGAACCTGGGTCTCCGGTGCTGTTAGGCAGCAACTCTACCACTGCACCACCGTTCCGCCCACAAATTGTTGGAGATAATTACACCCAGGAACCTGAAACACTTGACCATCTCCACTTCAACACCATTGATGCTGACTGGGCTTGTACTCCACACATCTTCCTGAAGTTGATGACCAACTCCTTAATTTTGATGAATTTGAGGGAGAGGCTGTTGTCCCATTATACCATGTCACTAAGCTCTCTTTGCATGCTTGAATTGTTCAAGCCACCAATGCTAGTTTCGAATGTATCGGCACTTCCAGAAAATCCATCGTCCCCTCACATTCCTTTACATCTTGCCATATGATCCCACTTTCTCATGGTTCAACTTCAAAGATAGGGCCACATACCATAGATTCCCATCTTCAAATCACATTTTGCCCTTTTCCCATTGTTTCCATAATATCATGTGGTTCACTTTCAAGTGTAACTATCTCTACAACCAATAGAGGTCTATTTCCAATAACCAATTATGCCAGTTCAATTATTACATTTCACTCTGGCTTGTTTCAATAGATACTTATGTTATGAAAACGTTCTCCATGGGTTTCCTCTGGGTGCTCCTGTTCCCTCCCACATTCCAAAGACGTGCAGGTTTGTAGGTTAATTGGCCTCAGTAAATTAACATTTAGTGTGTAGGGAGTGGATGAGAAAGTGGGATAACATGTACCTAGTGTAAATGGGTAATCGATGGTGTGGACTCGAGGGCCGGTTTCCTTGCTGTACGTCTAAAACTAAAACTAAAACTAAGATCAATTGGATTACAGCAAAATAATGAACACAAATTTAGAGATACCTGTATGTGGCTCCTGAGCCACTAATCTTGTTGGCTCTTAGGGTCAGGGGGAATTAAAGGTAAGCAAAACAAAATACAGGATAGGTCCACTTTCTGTGAATGAATAAGTTCAACAATGCAGCAGCCTTTAGCATTACAAGAGATAGAAGCACGGCAGACAAAGAAAGGGCTTTTATTATGTTGCATTTTAACATCCAGAGCACTGTTTATGAGAATCTGTTCTTATTAGTGCTGTCTGTCATCCTGTATTTAGGAAAGAATGCCCTTTCAAACATCCAGATTAAATTATAAACAGTGTGTGGGCACACGACTTGATTTAATATCTTTGAAATTGCTCTTGCTGAAGTCAGCTAATTTAACACAAAGCAGGGAACCTCTGCAGTTCAAGCATTCACTGAACAAACTCACAAAGCAATCAGAGAAGTTTACTTTAACTTCTCATTCCAGTGACAGGAATCTAATTGTAAACAGAAATTATATTACTTTAGAAAGCAAAGCTGAGTGATTCTCTCAGCAGTGTTAAACACAGAGGCAGACATTAGCAGGTAGTCTTGTAATTTGCCATATAAATCATACTGTCATCACTAGCCAAAGCATATGTTAACTTGAAAAGTGAGATAACCTGCTATGTCACCCTCAAATGTACAGCGTTTCCTATTATTAATTAGCACCTCATAAACTGATAAAAGCTGGAACATAAAATCTCCTTGGAGGGATAATTACTGCATTCAAAGCAAAACCATTGCAGGAGATAGGACAGGACATTGGCATAGCAGTCGAGTTGCTACCCTACAGTGCCAGAGACCCAGGTTTGATCCAGACAAGGGGTGTTGTCTGTCTGGAGCCCTGTGGGAGACTGCGTGGGTTTTCTCCAGTTTTCTCCCACACTCCAAAGATGTACAGGTTTCTGCTCTCTACGACAACCAGAGAGCAGTCCTGAACTACTATCTCTCTCTTTGGTAACCCTCGGACTATCCTTGATCGGACTTTGCTGGCTTTACATTGCACTGATCGTTATTCCCTTATCATGTATCTATACACTGTAAAAGGCTCGATTGTAATCATGTATTGCCTTTTCGCTGAATGGATAGCACGCAACAAAAGCTTTTTACTGTACCTCGGTACACGAGTCAATAAACTAAACTAACTAAGGTTTGTTCATTAATTGGCCTTGATATATTGTCCCTAATATGTAGGGAGTGCATGAGAAAGTGGGAAATTTAGAACCACTGTACAGGTGATCATTGGACGTTGGGACTCGGTGGGCCGAAGGGACTGTTTTCACACTGTATCTCTAAACTCTACACCGTGAAGGTGGGACAAATAAATTATAGCTTCAAATAACGTTGCCTAATTTCTTCTATCTATGCATTTCTAGGTGTCATGAATATATTGCAGGAAAAGTTTATTTCCATTTAATTCATGCAAGATATAAAGAGAGATACAAGAAGGATCCTGACCCGAAACATTGCCTATCCTTTCCCTCCACAGGTTCTGCCTAATCTGCTGCTATTCCAGTGCTTCATGTTTTGCTTAAAAGAAATGTGATGTGAATTAGAATCATTGTCATAATGTTATACAGCATGGAAACAGGCTCTTCGGCCCACTTGTCTATTCAATTAAGTTGCCCCATCTAAGTGAAAACCATTTGCTCATGTTTAACCAATATCCTTCTAATCCTTTCCTCTCCATGTACCTCCCCAAATGTACATTAAATGTTGTTATTTTATTACTGCCTCAACTACCTCCTCTGGTAGTAAGTTCCATATACCCACCATCCAACGTGTCAACCCCTCAGGTTCCTATTAAATCTTTCCCCTCTTCCTTAAACCCAATGAATAAAACTCAGTCCATTTGCCCTGTCTAATCACATGATTTATACACCTCTGTTAGACCATCCATTTGCCTCATGTGCTCCAAAGAATAAAGTTCTAGCATGTCCAATCTCTCCCTATAGTTCAAACCCTTGAGTTCTTTAGTCTAGTTTAGTTTAGTTTAGTTTATTATTGTCACTCACGTGTACCGAGGTGCAGTGAAAAGCGTTTCTGTTGGGTGCTATCCAAAAAGAATATACATGATTACAATTAAGCCAGTATGTAGTGTCTATAGCAAGTCCACAGTGTACAGATGCAGGATAAAGGGAATAATGGTTAGTGCAAGATAAAGTCCAGTAAAATCTGATTAAAGATAGTCTGAAGGTCTCCCATGAGATAGATGGTAGGTCAGGACCGCTCTCTAGTTGGTGATAGGATGGTTCATTTGCTTGATAACAAGTGAGAAGAAACTGTCCCTGAGCCCTGACAACATCTGCAAAATCTTCTCTGCACCCTTTCCATCTTAATTGCAAAACGTTCTAATTTACCAAAGGAAGCACATTGTTGTTTATGGAAAGTATACCAAAGACTTGCTAAATTAATTCCTGTGATAGAAGAGTTAGGAAGAGCTTTAAACCTACATTATCCATGAGTTAGAGAAAGGGCTATCTGATTTATAGATTAAAATTCTGTGCAGCCATGAAAGAATGAATGCTGAGAGGCAAATTCCTCAAACAGGAAAAGTTATATGGAAAAGGTCAGCCATGTAGGACTGAGATGAGGAATGATTTAATCACTCAGCAGATAACAAATCTTTAGAAATCTTTGTCCCACGAGCATGCGACTCCATGCGGCAAGCGCGACCTGAAGCCCGCAGCCGCTTCAACGCCATACGCACGGAGGTCGAGCGAGTGACGTGAAGTTCGAGCAAAGTTGGACGGGCGTACAGCGTCGAGGCGGTGCGTACGGCGTCGAGGCAGTGTGTACGACGTTGAGGCGGCTGCGGGCCGGCAGGCCGTTGCCGCGCAGAATTTTTGAACACGGTCAGTTTTTCGGAGCCCCGCGCGATGCCGGGACCAGCTCCGCACAACTCCATACGGCTCCGGTGATCAAAGTGGAACCAGCCCTGCGAGGCCGTATGGCTCAAGCGACCATGTTAGGTCGCGCTTGCCTCATGCAGGCGCATGCTGGTGGGACCGGCCCTTTAGGTCGCGCTTGCCGCATGGAGTCGCATGCTCGTAGGACAGCCCCTTTATGCCACAAAATACTCATGCTCTTAATCTGGGGTTAAGAACAAGGAGTTTTCACTTGGGGTGATGCACCACAGGGAAAACCATTAGCCAGGAATGAGATAAAGCATGCAAGAGTTGTGAAAGTGGAATTTTTGGGAAAAGGGAAAATAAAGCAGGAATGGATTTCTTCACACACACACACACACACACACACACACACACACACACACACACACACACACACACACACACACACACACACACACACACACACACACACACACACACACACACACACACACACACACACACACACACACACACACACACACACACACACACACAAAACTTTTACTTTTCAGCAATCAGCTTAGGCGGGCAAACAAAATGGATTGTTGAAGTTTAATGAAAAACACAATATTATGCTGATGGTAAGAATTTAATACAACGGGGCACCAACAAACTGACAATGTGTTGACTTACAACTATATTGGAGATTTATCATTTTGGGAACCAAATGTCAACATGTTGGAATCACAGAAGTAAACCCGAATAGCTTATTAAGGGAGCTGCAATATAACAGTTGCAAATAGATTTCAATTTATGTCAGTACCTTTTGTCCTTTGAACAGAGTAGTTTAAATGCCAAGTGATTATCACATGGAGGAGGAACAAAAAACAAAGTGCTGGAGGAACTCACGGTTCAGGCAGCTTCCGTAGAGTGAAAAGGACTCCTAGAATTTTGGCACGTTCTCCATGTGACTGTGTGCATTTTCTCCGGGTACTCAGGTTTCTCCCACCATGCAAACACGTGCGCGTTTGTAGGTTAATTGGCTTTTGTAAATTGTCCCTGGCATGCAGGGAGTGAATGAAAAAGTGGGATAACATAGAACTAGTGTGACCGGGTGATCGATGGTGGTCAGTGCTGACGGTGGGCTGATGGGCCTGATTCCATGCTGTATCTCTAACATAAACTAAGATACCATCTGCCTCTTTGGAGACTCTCGGACTATCTTCAACTGGATTTTATTGGACTTTATCTTGCACTAAACCTCATTCCCTTTATCCTGTATCTGTACATTGTGGATGGCTTGATTGTAATAATGTGTAGTCTTTCTGCTGACTGGATAGCATGCATCAAAACAGTTTTTCACTGTACCTCGGTAAAGATTTCTCAAGGTAGAAAGGGTGCAGAGAACATTTACAAGGATGTTGCCAGTACTCAAGGGCCTGAGCGATAGGGAGAGCTTGAGCAGGCTAGAACTCTATTCCTTGGAGCACACGAGGATGAGGGATGATCTTATATAAGTGTACACAATCATGAGAGGAATAGATTGGGTAAATGTATAGAGATATTTGCCCAGAGTAGGGGAATCAAGAACCAGAGGACATAGGTTTAAATTGAGAGGGGAAATATTTAATAGGAACCTAAGGGAATATGAGAGGGGAAATATTTAATAGGAACCTAAACTACACACAAAGTGTGGTCGGTGTATGGAATGAGCTTTAGAACGGAGATGAGGAAACACTTTTTCTCACAGAGAGTGGTGAGTCTGTGGAATTCTCTGCCTTAGAGGGCGGTGGAGGCGGGTTCTCAGGATGCTTTCAAGGGAGAGCTGGATAGGGCTCTTAAAAATAGCAGGGGATATGGGGAGAAGGCAGGAATGGGGTGCTGATTGGGGAAGATCAGCCATGATCACATTGAATGGCGGTGCTGGCTCGAAGGGCCGAATGGCCTACTCCTGCACCAATTATCTATTGTCTATTGTCTAATTAGCTGCTGGAGGAGGTAGTTGAGGAAGGTACTATCGCAAGAAACATTTAGACAGGTAAATGGATAGGATAGATTTAGAGGGATATGGCAAAAGCGCAGGCTGGTGGGACTAGTGTAGATGGTCATGTTGATCAGTGTGGGCAAGTTGGACGTTGTATGACTCTATGACTCTCTATCAAGAGGCAAACTGATTCTGTATTCATATAAAGTAAAGATTTATTGAGAAGTCAAGGAACCAATGCTCAAGAACACAATGGCCTTGTAGGAAAGACAATACCCTATTTTATCACTGACCAAAGTAAATTGAGTGAAGTTTGCTAAAAGCAGTCACAATAAATAATACCCTGAATGGCAAGGTTCCTGTCAGAGACTCAATGCCAATGATTTATTTCAGATGAAAGGACATTTATTTAGTTGATTTATTTTGCAGTCAAATTATTAGCAAACAGGCTATCAAGGTTGACATGAAAATCTTGCCTTTACGTTTACTGAAACCTAATACATTTTTGGTACAATGTCCTGTTGCATTCAGCAAATCCTTGCCTATAGGATTTTGAGTTTAAATTTTTTGATGGAGTGAAAGAGATTCTGCTCAGGTTGTTAGGCACATCCAGTCATAGTCATAGAGCGTGGAAACAGACCCTTTGGCCCAACTTTCCTATGCTGACCGAAACGCCCCACCTACACTAGTCCCACCTGCCTGCATTTGGCCAATACCCATTTAAATCTTTCCTATCCATGGACTGTACTTGTCAAAATGTTTCTTAAACATTGTGATAGTACCTGCCTCAACTACCTCCATCGGTAGTTGGTTCCATACACCCGCCACCCTTTGCATAAAACAGTTGCCCCACAGGTTCCTATTAAATCTTTCCCACCTCACAAACTTATATCCTCTGGTTCTCGATTTCCCTATCTGGGTAAAAGACTCTGTGCTCATACCCAATCTATTCTTCTCATGATTTGATACACTCAGTACAATGGTGCAATCAACTGAATCTCTTTCACTCTCTTGTCTCCCTGCTTGCAAGTGAAAAAATACTTAACTAAAGTAAGAAATTAGTTTGTGTATCAGATACATGATCCCATGACAGAAATATCAGAATCAGATGAAATTAATTTGTTTTTCACTAGCTTTAAGGTGGAATTGCCAGATACATTCTTGATTATTACGGGTGTCAGGGTTTATGGGGAGAAGGCAGGAGAATGGGGTTGAGAGGGAAAGATAGATCAGCCATGATTGAATGGCAGAGTAGATTTGATGAGCCGAATGGCCTATTTTTGCTCCTATAACTTATGAACATGAATGAAAGCATTTCCTTCTGGTTCTACAGACATAACGATAAATAATGCATAATGTTTAGTTTAGTTATAGATATACAACATGAAAACAGACCTTCAGCCCACCAAAGTCCACACTGACTATTGAGTATCTGTTCACACGAGTTCTAGGATGTCCCATCTTCTCACCCACTCTCTGCACACTAGGCGCAATTTACAGATGCCAATTAACATACACCTCGCATATCTTTGGGATGCAGGAGGAAACCGGAGCACCCGGAGGGAAATGTGCAATCTCCACACCGGCAGGGTGTTACAGTGATGCAGCAGTAGGGCTGCTGCCTTGCAGTGCCAGAGATATTGCAATCAGAATTGCAGTTAACCATTGAATCATGAAACATAGAAACATAGAAATTAGGTGCAGGAGTAGGCCATTCGGCCCTTCGAGCCTGCACCGCCATTCAATATGATCATGGCTGATCATCCAACTCAGTATCCCATATCTGCCTTTTCTTCATACCCTCTGATCCCCTTAGCCACAAGGGCCACATCTAATTCCCTCTTAAATATAGCCAATGAACTGGCCTCAACTACCCTCTGTGGCAGAGAGTTCCAGAGATTCACCACTCTCGGTGTGAAAAAAGTTTTTCTCATCTCGGTTTTAAAGGATTTCCCCCTTATCCTTAAGCTGTGACCCCTTGTCCTGGACCTCCCCAACATCGGGAACAATCTTCCTGCATCTAGCCTGTCCAATCCCTTAAGAATTTTGTAAGTTTCTATAAGATCCCCTCTCAATCTCCTAAATTCTAGAGAGTACAAACCAAGTCTATCCAGTCTTTCTTCATAAGACAGTCCTGACATCCCAGGAATCAGTCTGGTGAACCTGCTCTGCACTCCCTCTATGTCAATAATGTCCTTCCTCAGATTTCCAGGTGTGGTCTCACCAAGGCCCTGTACAACTGCAGTAGAACCTCCCTGCTCCTATACTCAAATCCTTTTGCTATGAAGCAATATGAAGCATGAGGCATGAAGTAACAGTGGCTATTGGGCCCATCAAACCAATTCTGACTCTATTAAAGTGTAATCCATTTAATTTTACCACTTCTCTACTTGATTTCTATGATTCTGCAATTTCTTCTCCATGAACTATTGGTATTGATTACTATTAAGGGCCTGTCCCACTTACACGACTTTTCAGCAACTGTCTTCGACCTTCAAGCTCGGGGGCATTCGCCTGAAAAACCGCGAGGTGGATCGACCGTCAGAGATGAAACCGCAAGCTGGATCGACTGTCAACACACACACACATACACAAACACATTGCAAAGGCGGGGGCCAGAGAAAGTGGGGGAGCGCTGTCTGAAATTCACACAGTGCAAATCCAAGGCGATACCCAGGATGAACAGGAAGGTAAAAGACGGCTGGCACAGTGTATGGTAAGTCCTTTAATGAGTGGGGAGGGGAGAAGGGGGGAGAAGGAGTGGAGACACTGTTAAGAAGCCAGACAACTTTTAATAAAGTTTAACGGGCATTTAACATTACCGGTCGGTTTTCCTTGGTTCGGAAAACACTTGCTTACGTTTTTTTCCCCCCAATGAGCCAATTAAAATGCTCAGTCAGCAAAGGAGATTGCCTGCGGCTACCTTGACTACCTATAACTACATGGTGACCCCACTACCACTGCACTACGAGTTCAAAAGAACCATGCCGACCAATATTTTCTCGCAGAAAATGTTTCAGCATGTTGAAACTTTTTCCTCGACCAAACTGAGGCTGCGAGTATGCGGGAACTTCTCTCGAGCATGAAGGAGAGTTACAGTGACCTCCTAGAACCACGTGTCGACCATTCTGCGAGTTTGTGGCGAGCGCAAATTCTTCCAAACTCTCAAATTAGGTCGCCATAGTGGGACAGGCCCTTAGTGGTTTATTGTTGCCATATGTACCGTGAGATACAGTGTGAAAACGTTGTTTGTGTGGTGTACAGTCAGATCACACCATGCAAGAGTACAATCAAGCAGTACACAAGTACAACTAGTAATGAAAAGGAAATTCCAGAGTGCAGAATATTGTTTTGCAATATTATAGCATTACAGAGTACGTGCAGATTCAAAAATGTGCAAGGCCTGCAATGCGGTAGGTTGGGAGATTGGGAATACACCCCAGTTAATTGGAGCACCATTCAGTAATCTAATAACAATGGGGAAGTAGCTATTCCTGATCTGTGCTTACAAGTTTTTACACCTTTTTTCAGAGAGAGGAGGGAGGAAGTATTTGAAATGAAGCTCCTCGCCCACTCGATTGCAGAGGGTGAAGTGTGTGTGCGCACGCGTGCATGTCTGAGCATGTGAGGATGTGTGTATGTGTGTGTGTGCATATGTGTGTGTGTATGCATGTGTGTTTGTATGTGTATGCATGTGTGTGCATGTTAGGGATCATTATATCCTCGAAATGCAACCCCTTCCCTCTGCGTCCATACGGAAACGTGGAGAAGTCTGAAAACTCCAGTGTTCACCAAGCTGTGGCACATTTCCCAGTTGCAGAACAAACATTGCTATTGGCGAGGGGTTCACATAAAGATTAATTTAGCAAAACCATAGAATTGCTGGTAATTTAGATTAATTGTTCTTAAATTGCTTGCGATTATTATTTAAAATATAATAATCATTAGAATTCCACCGTCATCCAGAAATAACCAAAGGAAAGCAAACTTCATTAACATTCTCCAAATATCCTCCAGCTTCTGTCCTTATTAGACTTTAAACTTTAGAGATACAGCATGGTATCAGGCCCTTCGGCCCACTCCAAACAGCGATCACCCATTTACTAGCACTGTACTACACAATTGGGACTGTACAATTTTACAAAAGCTAATTAACCTACAAACCTGTGTGTCTTAGACATGTGGGAGGAAACCATAGCACTCAGAGAAAACCCACATGGTCACAAGGGGAACGTACAAACTCCGTACAGACAATTTCCATAGTCAGGATTCAACCTGAGTCTCTGGCACTGTAAGGCAGCAAGTCTACTGCTCTGCCATTGTGCCGTCCTATGTTAGAGACAGGCCGATGGTTACATTCGGGACTCGGTGAGTGAGGGGAGCTGTCAGGTCACCTCCCCTCTTTTGATTTGCCTCAAAAAGGCATCATACATCCAATACCGCATTGAAGAATGCCATTCAGCCCATTTTTAACTTCTAGTGCCGCTACGGTAGAGTTGCTGCCATACAGAGTTTGAGACCCAGGTTCGATCCTAACCATAGATGCTGCCGCCTGTACAGAGTTTGTATGTTCTCCCTGAGACCTCATGGGTTTTCTCCGGGTGCTTTGCTTCCTCCCACATTCCAAAGATGTGCAGGTTAGTAGGTTAAACGGCTTCTGTAAATTGTCTATAGTGTCTCAGATAGAACTAGCGAATGGGGTGAATGCTGGTCAGCGAGGATTCAATGGGCTGAAGGGCCTGTAGCCATGCTGTATCTCTAAACTAAACTAAGCAAAGCAATGAAAGACACAAAGTGCTGGAGTAACTGCAGGACAGGAGGCAACCCTGAAGACCATGGATTAGTGACTTTTCTTGTCAGAATCTTTCTTCAGAGTTCTGAGTTTCTTCAAGTAAACCAATCCTGTCAATCCCTTTCCTCCATTCCTTCCCCATAGCTCAGCAACTTATTCTCTTTCATGCTCCATCCAATTCCTTCTCGAAAGCTCTGATAGATCCAACTTCCACCAGACTTTCAGTCAGTGAGTTGCAGATTGTTTTTTTTAAATTTTATTTATATTTTTATTAGAAGCAGTGTACAAAAGTATAAAGCGCGGCTTATGACATAATACATTTATTGTACAGCTTCCATTTTAATTTTAGCAAAGATGAAATAGAAAAAGAGAGGAAGAGCAAGAAAGAAAGAAAGTGAAAGAGAAAGTGAATGTGTAAGAAAATAACCCCTAACCCCTAACCCACCAAATGAGTGTAGTCAAAGAGTAAGTAAAGACTTAAAGAAATAAAAAGACAAAAACGGGAAAAAAGACAAAACAAAACACATAAAGTGTTGATATACCTGCGTCATTTCTCACCACACTCATCACCCAGTCCTTAAATCGGTTTAATTCCAAAGTTGTGTTGCACCATACTATCCTTGTAATGAATCAATGAAAGGAATTCATATATTTGAGAATTGCTCTGATTGTCTCATATCTTCAAGATGTAGCGTCTCAGACATGGTTGCAATCCACATTTTAAGAGTAGGGCAGATGTATTTTTCCAAAATTTAAGTATACGTTTTTTTCGCCATTATCAGGCCATAATTAAGGAAAAGTCTTTGAAATATTGAAGATTGTAACTGCGCTTTTTCTTTGGACAATGTTTTAAATCTGCGTCCCTTGGCCTTTGAAACATCCACTTGTGGGAACAGCAATTGACCCTTTATGAAAGAGAATATTGTTCTTATGCTCTTCTGTGAGATCTCCTCACAACGTCCTATGGATCAAGGAGCTAATTAATCGGTAGAGCTGCTGCCTTACGTCACCAGAGACCCGGGTTCGACCTTGACCATGGGTGGTGTCTGTACAGAGTTTATATGTTCTTCCTGTGACCATGTGGGTTTTCTCCGAGTGCTCCTGTTTCCTCGCACACTCCAAATACATGCAGATTTGTAGGTTAATTAGTTTGGTAAATTGTAAAATGGTCCCTAGTGCTTGTAGGTTAATGTATAGTATGATCGCTGGTCGGAGTGGACTCGGTGGGCAAAAGGGCCTGTTTCCATGCTGTATCTCTAAAGCCTAAAATTTTAAGACAAAAACATGGGCAATGCACCTTAATGGTTCAGGATCCTCCCTGTCTGACTTAGAGTCATAAAGTCATGGAGTGATACAGTGCGGAAGCAGGACCTTCGGCACAACTTGCCCACACCGGCCAACATGTACCAGCTACAATAGTCCCACCTGCCCAAATTTGATCCATATCCCTCCAAACCTGTCCGATCCACCTGTCTAACTGTTTCTTAAATGTTGCAGATTGTTCCATACACCCACCACCCTTTGAGTGAAAAAGTTACCACACAGATTCCTATTAATTTTTTTCCCCTTCACCTTAAACCTAAACTTCTCTCCGTTTGTTGAATCTGCTGTCACATATTATTCCAGAACAGAGATTTATTTGGAGGGGCAGACCACTCAGTAGACCAGAATAGAAATCTGAGTTCCTTCCTGCCATCTCCCTTCAGACAGGGACCAGCGTTAGACATTCTCTGATATCCATGGAGGCTGATTCTTTTGTTTGAGGAAATTTAATCTACTGTTTGAAACCAGCATAAAAGTAATCTCTTTGCCTTTGTAAGTGGTTGAGTTGTAAAAGTCAGAAGAAAGTGCAGGAAACACCTGGTTCATTCTACTTTTCAGGATATGACATTTATTGTCAAGTTGTTTTTATCATGTGGTTTAAAATCTTGCCCATTAACTTCTTTTTGAATCTTATTCTGATTTACTTACTTGAAGGTATAATTTATAGTGGCCATTTTATCCACATGGTCAAGGAGAATTTAGTTTAGATTAGTTTATTATTATTGTCACGTGTACCGATGTACAGTGAAAGCTTTTTTGTTGCGTTCTATCCAGTTAGCAAAGAGACTATATGTGAATAGATCAAGCCGTCCACGGTGTACAGCCACACAATAAAGGGACTGACGTATAGCGCAAGTCCATTAAAGATAGTCCAGGGGTCTCCAATGAGGTAGATGGTGGCTCAGGACTCTAGCTGCTAATAGGGTGGTTCAGTTTCATGATGGCAGCTGGGAAGAAACGGTCCCAGAATATGGAGGAATGCATTTTCAATCATCTGTGCAACCTGCCTGATGGGAGAGGGGAGAAGAGGGAGTGAGATTGGCCCTTGATTATGCTGCTTCCCTTGCTGAGACAGTGTGAAGTGAAGATGGTGTCAATGGAAGGGAGGTTGATTTGTGTGTTGGGCTGGGCTGCGTTCACAACTCTTCGTGTTTTTTTTGCGGTCTTGGATGGAGCCGTTCCCAAACCACGTTGCGACGCATCTAGATAAAATGCTTTCTATAGCGAGCGCATCTGTGGAAGTTGCTGAGTCATTCCTTAATATGAAAAATCAAAGTGCTGGAGGGTCTCAGGCAGCAACTGTGGAGGGAATGAACAGATGACGTTCTAGGTGGGGACTCTTCTTCAAACTCTGCCCAAAACATCATGCCCATTCCTTCCACAAACACTGTCTGACCCGCTGTTCCTTTGGGTCTTACTCAATATCCAGCACAGTGGCTCATCGGTAGAGTTGTTGCCTGACCCGGGTTTAATCTTGACCACATGTGATCTCCATATGGAGTTTCTACGTTCTCCCCGTGACTATGTGGGTTTTCCCCACGTGCTTCAGGTTCCTCCCACACTCCAAAGATAGCGGGACTGTCATATGCTGAGAGAATGGAGTGGCTGGGCTTGTATACTCTGGAATTTAGAAGGATGAGAGGATATCTTATTGAAACATAAGATTAATAAGGGTTTGGACACACTAGAGGCAGGTAACATGTTCCCGATGTTGGGGGAGTCTAGAACTAGGGGCACAATTTAAGAATAAGCCATTTAGAATGAAGATGAGGAAACACCTTTTCACACAGAGAGTTGTGATTGTGGAATTCTCTGCCTCAAAGGGCGGTGGAGGCCTGTTCACTTGAAACTTTCAAGATAGAGCTAGATAGGGCTCTTGAAGATAGCGGAGTCAGGGGATATGGGGAGAAGGCAGGAACAAGGTACTGATTGTGGACGATCAGCCATGATCACATTGAAAGGTGGTGCTGGCTTGAAGGGCGTATGGCCTACTGCTGCACCTATTGTCTATTGTCTATTGACTCCTTGGGCCAAAGGGCCCATTTCTGCAATGTATCTCTAAGCTAAACTGAACTATCCCAGCATCTGCAGTTTCCTGTGTCTCCACTTTAGTATGAAGCTCAATCTCACAACTATTCTATTGAACCACAGCTGTCTGTATAAAGCTCAAGTGCTTACATTTACATTTGAGCAGCATACGTACCGAATCTATAAATGTAATAATTCCACATCAGTACAACATTTGGGTTTTGCACAAGTCTGTCTGCAGGGTTAGTCTCTCATTTGTAGTGCTTGAGTGCTACGCTCAAAATAGCCCTAACATTTAGTGGTATTCTTGAGCAGAACATGATGGGGAGGCTGGTCTATGAATAGTTGAACATTCTGCTTATTCACAGTTATTTTACTAATTGCTACTGGCTGTTGATTCCAACATAACCATATAGCCTTGGAACAATTCCAGTGATCTGCACATTGCACTCTGTGGAATTTCACTGCGATATAGTGTGTGGGAGGAAACCGAAGCACCCGGAGAAAACCCACGTGATCACAGGGAGAATGTATTGTCTTTCTGCTGACTCGATAGCAAGCAACAAAAGTTATTTCACTGTACCTCGGTACATGTGACAATGAACTAAACGTGCAAAGTCCATACAGACAACACCATAGTCAGAAACTCTGGCACTGTATGGCAGCAACTCTATTGCTTCACCACTGTTCGACCTTTGACAGCTTGATTGCTTTTCTTGACTGGATAGCACACAAACAAAAAGCTTTTTCACTGTACCTGGGTAGAAGTGATGACAATAAACAAAACTAAAATAAGACACCATGTTCCACATCTGAATAAAATTGCACGGAATTTCTAAACGTAATCTCCAGGCTCCGATGAGGTTGGATTTATACAAAGAATAAACCACACTGATCCTACTTCCTGCCATCAGCCTAGATACTTTAACAGCCAAATACTCAGTACATTGTTAACATTGCAGGCTACTGAAATAGGAATGCTGTTCCTAAGTTAAACAGCCTCTGCATAAGCAAAGACCACAAGGAAGATTAAAGGAGCACTGTGAAATGTGCAGATAATTTCAGTGCGCCACACCTAAATTTGGACCCATTCCATTTACCTCTTCTGTTTCCCAATTGGGTTTGTCTCTCTGCCCAGTCCCAAGGAGCTGTCGTGGATCACGATGGTATACAAAGAACTCCATAGAAATGGAAGGAGGAAATTCACCAGCACGGAAGGACATATCCTGAACTCCAAATTTACATTTACATATCCATGGGATGTGGTAATCACAGGCAAGACCAGTATTTATTATCCAGTCAAACTATCCTTCAGAAGATAGCCATCTTCCTAGTGCAATATTTGAGTGGTAACTGGTGAGGCTTTGTCTCGAAAGGCTCCAGCAAGGAGAGTGAGCAGAGGAAAGGTAATATAAGATAAGACAAAGGTTGGCACAGTGGCACAGTGGTAGAGTTGCTGACTTACATCGCCAGAAACCTGGGTTGGATCCTGACTACAGGTGCTGTCAGTATGGAGTTTGTATGTTCTCCGTGTGCATATGTGGGTTTTCTCCAGGAGCTCTGGCCTCCTCCCACACTCCAAAGACGTACAAGTTTGTCAGTTAATTGGCTTTGGTAAAAAGATCCCATGCCACAACTTACAAACTGGGAAAATAACTCTGGTTTCTTAGCCAATGCATTGGGACTGCACAGTGGTGCAGCTGCTGCCTCAATGCAGCAGAGATCCCGGGTGCTGTCTGTGTGGAGTTTACAAGTTCTGCGTGTGTTTCCTCCCACATTCCAAAGAAGCGCGGATTTGTAGGTCAATTAGCCCCCTATAAATTACCCATCATGTGCAGGCAGTGGATGATAAAGTGGGATAACATATAACTAGTGTGAACGGGGATTGATGGTCGGCATGGACTGAAGACCCTGTTTCCATGCTGGATCACCAAACTAAATCACTAAAATAGATCATCTGGTCTGCATCAGGTGGTGTTCATTAAATGCAAATTGCTTCCTCTTTCACAACACTCCGTCTCATTGATTGAATAACACTCTCTAGTTCTGAAGTGTGCCACATAAATGCAACTCATCAACAGTGGCATCCATTTAACAGGCTGTTTCCAGTAATTAGGAGTTTTAGGCAGGTTCTTTATGCTCATGTTGTAAGATCTGATTTAGGCCATTCGGCCCATGAAGTCTACTCTGCCATTCAATCATAACTGATCTATTTTGACCTCTCAACCCCATTGTCCTGCCTTCTCCCCATTATCCCTGACACCTGTACTAATCAAGAATCTATCAATCTCTGCCTTAAACGTATCAATCGATGGCCTCTACAACCTTCTGGAGCAATGAATTTCACAGATTCAGTGCACTCTGACTAAAGATATACCTCCTCATCTCCTTTCTAAATGTACTTCCTTTTATTCAGAAGCTATGGCCTCTGGTCCCAGACTAGTGGAAATATCCTCTCCACATCCACTCTATTCAGGCCTTTCCCTAATTGGTAAGTTTATTAATTTACTACCCCTGGCGTCTCTATGAAGTAATTTTGTGGGAATATAACCCCATTTTCAATTTAGTGTGAATCTGTTTGACAAGCTGTCTGTAATTTGGAACTTTTTTTGTCTTTAATTTAGAACTTTTAAATTCAGTTTAACGATACAGTGCGGAAAAGGGCCTTTTGGCCCATGAGTCTGCACCGACCAATGATTCCCACACATTAACACTATCCTGCACACAATAGGGACATTTTTTTTACAATGTTACCAAGCCAATTAACCTACAAACTAGTACGTCTTTGGAGTTTGGGAGGGAACCCGGAGAAAACCTATGCGGGTGACGGGTAGAACGTACAAACTCCTTACAGAAGGCATTGGATGCATGGATCGAACCTGGGTATCTGGTACTGTAAGGTGGCAATTCTACCACTCTGCCACCATGCCACCAGAGTGTTCTGGGGTTCCAACAATCAGGAACAATAGGTTTGCCGTTGAGGAAGAAGCAATGGCTCTTTAGAACGCCCACCACGTCTGTCAGATTGGCAGCAACCATAATCCTAGCATTGTCACTCTGTTAGTGCACTCTTAGATTTGTTTAGTTTATTATTGCAACATGTCTTCAGACTTTAGAGATATAGGGTGGAAACAGGCCCTCCTGCAAACCTTTCAATATCCTAAATATGGGAGAGGGTCTCCTTGTTGCTTACTGCCAGCTTTTCTATTGAACATGTGGCATTAGTTGGGTTATGAAGGTTGAGTTGAGCAACCTGACATTAAAATGATATTGTGCACGGATTGACAATCTGACTCCTGGACTCTCTCCTTGTGTGAGAGAGCAGCTTGTGAACTGCTGCCCTTTCCAACATGTCATCATGCTACGGAATAAACTGCATGTGTGCGCAATATAGGAAACATCTGGGACAAATTACGCCCAAACCTCTGGTCCAATGGATTTAAATTAGTCGCGGATGAAGGAGAATGACACTCAGTGAGGTTTAGGGAACGTATTTTAAAGCCAAGGGGTTCGGCTGCCAAAGGCATAGCAGACAAGAGAGGTTGGGTGAAGGAAATAGGGTGGGGATGCACAAGTGACCAGAATTGTCTCTCCAGGGAACTTTGATGTGGCTTATGGCAATGTGTAATCTGGTCTAGGAAATGTAGGCTTTAGATACCAGTCAAGGAGATAGGTTTTGGATTAGGTATATTATTGGCACATACTGAGCTACAGTGAAAAGCTTGGTCTTGCTTGCTATCCAAAGAGATCAGATAATCCCACGTACATAAATACAATCAAGTTAAACTCGGGTACAATAGGTAGAGCAAAGGGGGAGATACAGAGTGCAGAATATAATTCTCAGCATTGTAGTGTGTCCGTTCCAGAGACATGTCCACAATGGGGTAGAGGCGGAGTATACCAGCCTATGGAAAGACCATTTAGAAGCCCACAAACAGAAGCAGCTCCTAAGTCTGATGGTGCATTCTTTCAAGCTTCTACATCTTCTGCTGGACAGGAGCAGGGACAAGAAGGAATGTCCAGGGTTGGACGGCAGGTTTGGCTGCTTTTCTGAGCGTGAAGTGTAGATGGAGACAATGATAGGAAGTCTGGTCTGTGTGGTGGGTTGGCTACATCTAGGACTCTCTGCAATTTCTTGTGATCTTGTGCAGAGCTGTTCCCAAACCATGCTGTGAGACAACCTGATACAACACTTTCTCTGGTGCATCTGTAGCTTCTCCTCAGGCAAATTCAGAGGAGATTTACAAGGAAAGACACAAAGTGCTGGTGTAACTCAGTTGTTTAGGCAGCATCTCTCGAGAAAAAGGTTGCGTGATGTTTTGGGTAAGGATCCTTCTTCAGATTGAAAGCTGGAGGTGGAGGGGGGAGGTGAAGAGCTGGAGGCAAGAAAAGACCAGGACTCATCAGGACCAGCCACAAATTACCTCGGGCAAGGCTATTCATGGTAGGTCCAATGTTGGATAGGGAAGGTGTGGTGCTACAAAGGGGAATTGGGGCAGAAAGTCCCACAATGTTCCTTGTGATTGAGGCAGTTCAGCATAGGTTCGCAAGATTGATCCCTGGGATGGCTGGACTGTCATATGAGGAAAGATTGAAAAGACTAGGCTTGTATTCCCTGGAATTTCGAAGGATGAGGGGATATCTTATAGAAACATATAAAATTATAAAAGGACTGGACAAGCTAGATGCAGGAAAAATGTTTCCAATGTTGGGCGAGTCCAGAACCCGGGACCACAGTCTTAGAATAAAAGGGAGGCCATTTAAGACTGAGGTGAGAAAAAACTTTTTTACCCAGAGAGTTGTGAATTTGTGGAATTCCCTGCCACAGAGGGCAAATCACTGGATGGATTTAAGAGAGAATTAGATAGAGCTCTAGGGGCGAGTGGAATAAAGGGATATGGGGAAAAGGCAGGCACGGGTTATTGATTGGGGACGATCAGCCATAATCACAATGAATGGCAGTGCTGGCTCGAAGGGCCGAATGGCATCCTCCTGCACCTATTATCTATGTTTCTATGTTTCATGTTTAAAGTGTATCCGGATAAGGACTAGAAAAGGTGTAATCTACTTGCTTATAACTGCGATGTGGGATCCATCTCACCGGTCTTCTTTTAGCTGGAATGGACACAGAGGCCCGCCTGGTGGCAATGCTTCCTCACAGCACCAGAGACCTCTGGTGCTATCTGTGTGTGGAATTTGCACGTTCTCTTTGTGACTGAGTGGGTTTCCTCCAGGTGCTCCGGTTTCCGCCCACATCCCAAAGGTATTTGGGGTTTGTAGCTTAATTGGCCTCTGTAAAATTGTCCCTAATGTGTAGGAAGCAGATGAGAAAGTGGGATTATATTGAACTAGTGGGAATGGGTGATTGATTGCCAGCGTGGACTGGATAGGCTGAAGGGCCTTTTTTGATCCTGTATCCCTGCACTAAGCTAAACTTTAATCTTCCTCTTCTGACAGAACTTTGTGATTCCATCATTGGAATTCATGTATCTGGAACTTGTGCCGGAAAGGAGTGAAAATATTTTGTGATATAATGATCCAAAGGTTGGCTATCCCCCATTCTTAAGCAGTTTATCTCTCCTCCAGCCTGAAGCAGAGAATTGGAGTTTTGAGACGGGATTATGTTATTGTTGCAGAGAGCATGGCTGCTGCGGACATTTGATAGATGTTGTAAACCACACTGGAATGTACATTACTAAACACATATGTGGGGGTTTCAATTGTAGGCCGCAGATTTTTAAGTGACATAATTAATGGGATTTTGTTGTGCCATTAATCTCTATGTTTGTCAGCAGTTTTGTGTGACTGACACGTATCTGCTTAAAGTCTTAAGAATCAGACTGAGATGTTGACTCTGGGCAAATTTCAGAGCAGCATTACAGGCTTTTACTTTTTATGTACAGAATAAGTAGTCTTGAAATTGGTGACCACTTATAAAATGGCAGAGAAAGAGGCAACAATTAATCCAGAGTAATCCTGCTCAAATTCACATGCTGGATTAATAAACAAATGTTTTTGGACATGGATAGGAAAGTTTATAGGGATGTGGACTAAATGCGGGTAGGTGGGAGTATTGTAGATGAAGCATTTTGGTTGGCATGGGCAATTTATGTCAAAGAGACTGTTTCCATGCCGGAGTCTAAAAAAAGTCTAAAAGAATATTTATTTTTCAATTTATTCAACTGACAATTTATTATACTCAGTACCTTTTTTCAAGACAAAAAGATGCTAATGTGCATAACAATTAAAAATTAAGCTGCATTTATCACCAATCTACATTGATTAACAATATCACTATAGCCCCTTCTGTTTTGATTTTGTGACCAAACAACTTCTATTTTAATAAACAAATAAAATTATAAAATCAACACAATAAATATTTGAAAATATAGTTTTAAACTGTTTAGAGATGCATGTATCACCACACAAAAGCATTTAAAACCTTTAAGTATTTGATTTATTGCCATTACATTCAATTGTTTTACTTCATTTTACTTTAGTGAATTAACTATAGTTGAACTGCTTTTGAATATCTCTGACATTTAAACATCATTCAGAGCTCATTAGGGTGGCACAGTGGCGCATCGGTAGAATTGCTGTCTCACAGTGCCAGAAACAATGAGTTAGATCCTGACTATGGGTGCTGTCTTTGTGGAGTTTGTACATTCTCCCTGTGACCATGAGGAAACCTGGGCTACTAAAAGGTTGGAAAATGTAAAAATCTAATTTTTAATATTTTAGAGGTACTGATTGGTACAAAAAAGAAATTCTGATGGTACCTCAACCTGCTGTACTTGTGCACATGACAATAAACTTGACTTGATGATATCTTTGGGGGGCATGGTGGTACAGTTGCTGCTTAACAGCACCAGAGACCCAGGTTCGATCTTGACTACAGGCGCTGTCTGTTCGGTTTATTCCTTCTCCCTGTGAACGCATGGTTTTTTTCTGGGGGTTCCAGATTTCTCCCACACACCAAAGACATACAGGTTTGTAGGTACATTTGGCTTTGGTAAAAATTGTATATTGTCCTTAGTCTGTAGGGTAGTGCCAGTCTGCGGGACTCAGTGCACCACAGTGCCTGTTTCTGTGCTGTGTCACTAAACTAAAATAACCTGCTCTGAGATACTGGCTATGAACCTTCAGAACAATGAAATTTCGCTGATACACATCAGAGGACGGGATCAGGAGTCAATCTCGAGTGTTGATCCAGCATACACTTCCTGCACCTTCTCATCCAAGGTTCCAGCCCCAAGCCAATCTTCATTGGGAAACCACTGCTGCCACACAATTTCTCAAGTATGAGGAGTGGGAAGAACTACAGTGATAATAAGCATTTTCGGCACAATAATTATCTTCAAAAACTTGCTAAAACTGAAGCAAATTACACTAGTTTTATATGTCTCTTTGCACGCTTTCCTTCAATTACCGCTCCATGGTGTTATTCTTGCATCATCTGTGGTCAACATGGGCGTTCAACCCAGTCTTTTTCTCTCCAACCTCCTCCTTTCCCTCTCACAAATATACTCTCACTATTTCTTCCCACTTTGTCTCTCAACTGCACATTTCCTTTGGGAATCTAACCAAACCACCCAGGTCTCCCTTAGTGATCCAAACTAAAATGACCTCTGAGGTTTAGTTTCGAGATACATCGTGGAAACAGGCCATTCGACCCACTGAGTCCTTGCTGACTAGTGATCACCCATACACTGGTTCTATCCTACACGCTAGGGATGACTTATATAAACCAGCACCTTCAAACCTGTATGTCTTTGGAATGTGGGAAGAAAACCAGAGCACCTGGAGAAAACCCACAAATTCACAGGGAGAACGTAAAAACTCCATTCAGACAGCACCTGTAGTCAGGATTGAACCAGGGTCGCTGGTGGTATGAGGCAGCATTTCTACCTTTTGCCAATGTGCTGCCCTACAGTGTCTCTCCGACCACTTCCCTTAAAAAACTCACAGACACACTCTCACTATTTCTTGCCCCTTTGTCTCTTATCTATGCACTTTATTTGACAAACTAATTTCCAAGGTTCCCCTAGGTGATCCATACTAAAGTGGCATCTGAAGCGTAAACATTAATAGAATAACAGAATCTTTGTGTTCTGGCAGCATGATACTGTTCTCGCCTCTATCTCCTCCAGATTGTGAAAATGTCCAATTATATTATCCCAACCAAAAGACCCTGCTCCAATGATCATGTTTAAGAAAAAACTGCAGATACTGGAAAAATCGAAGGTAGGCAAAAATGCTGGAGAAACTCAGCGGGTGAGGCAGCATCTATGGATTACATATTACATTGTAATCTCGGCCCGAAACGTCACCTATTCCTTCGCTCCATAGATGCTAGGACTGGAAACAAGAATAAAAACAGGACAAATTGGGGCCGGCAACAGATGACCTCAGGCAAGGAGGATCCTGATAGGCTGATTGTGTGTTAGAGATGGTGTGAGCAAAAGGACACATTGTTGCCTGGTTAATGGATGTTTAGTGGAGGAAGGCAGGGCCTGACATCGTCTGTTGCTGGCTCTGGTATGTACAGATTTTTTTCTTCTTTCCAGTTCCGCTCCCCCCTCCACCACCTCGCTACAATCAATCTGAAGACAGATCACCTGTCCATATTCTCCAGAGGTGCTGCCTGACTGCTGAGTTACTCCTGCATTTTGTGTCTATCTTTAGTAGATACCATGTACTTCCTTTGTACTCACAAATATCTGCCGCAACACCCCCCCCCCCCCCCAGATTTCTTTGAGTGGGACATGGAACTGGACTGAAAAGCCTGGGTGCTGCCAGCTATTGATGCCAGCTGACAACAGGTGAGCGAACGCCTTCCAGTCAGCCACCCAATTTGACGTCACCAAGTCATCTTAGGTAACGTTCAAATGGCAAGTAGAACACACCACTGCTGTGAAGTAAATGATCAGACAATAAGAAGCCAACAAGACCAGATGCTTCAAATTACTTTATTTTGTCCTCTGTTTGTGGGTAAAGTCCATTATAATAATCATTTTAAGTTGCGCATCTGTTGCAATTCTTACTTTAAATCAGATTAGTTTATTGTCATGGACACCAGAGTGCAGTAAATTTCCTGGTTTGCATGAGGCTTACAGAGTCAACAATAAATGATATAAGCACAGCAATGACAAATGCAAAAGAACAGAATGGTGCAGAGATTGTCGTGCAATCTGAAGTAATTCTTCAAACAAAACTAAAGTTCAATGTGGTAGAGTGAGGAATAAAAGTACACGGCAGTACCTCCAGGACGGGGTAAAAAAAGACAAAATGCTGGAGTTCTTCAGCGGGTCACGCAGCATCTCTGGAGAACAGCCGAAGAAGAGGCCCAACCCGAATCATCACCTAGCCATGTTATCCAGAGATACTTCCTGACCCGTTGAGCTACTCCAGCACTCTTCGTCTTTAAAAAAAATGTTTAGTTTAGTTTAGAAACACAGCGTGGAACCTGGCCCTCAGACCATCGAGTGCATGGCGACCAGCGCTCACTGCACACCAACAATATCCTTTACGCTAGGGACAATTTTTACAAGTTTACCACGCCAATTAACCTGCAAACCTGTACGCCTTTGGAGTGTGGGAGGAAACCAAAGATCTTGTAGAAAACCCACGCAGGTCACGGGGAGGCATATCAACTCCGTGTAGACAGTACCCTTAGTCAAGATCAAATTGCTGAGGAGATGTGAATGGATTTGATCAGAAATAAGTGGCAAATGTGGCAATCATGGGTGAATTTAAGTGATAGCTAGACATCAATAAGGAGAGAAAAATAGGAGCTAACGATAGTTTGGGAGGAGACACTTGCAGATCATAAATATAGGGACCAATATGAACACTTACTGTAATTTTAACTGCTGACTGATAAAAGTATATCAAATTATGAGAGATATCTATGAGAGGCATAGATAAAGTAGACCGTCACAACCCTTTTCTTAGAATCAAACAAAACAAATACTAGAGAACATAACTTTAATGTAAAATTAGTAAAGTTTAAAGGAGATATGCGGGGCAGCTTTTTTTACACAGGGGGTGGCAAGTGCCTGGAATTTGCAGACAGGGTTGGTGATGGAGCCAGATATATTAATGGCATTTAAGAGTTTAGTTTAGTTTATTGTCACGTGTACCGAGGTACAGGAAAAGCTTACGTTGCAGCTAACTGGTCAGCAGAAAGGCTATAAATGGATTACAATCGAGACATCCACAGTGTACAGATACATGATAAAGGGAATAACGGTTAGTGCAAGATAAAGTCCAATTAATGATAGTCAGAGGGCCTCCAGTGAGGTAATCGGTATGTCAGGAGCATAGTCTAGTTGGTGACAGGATGGTTCAGTTGTCTGATAACAGCTGGGAAGTAACTGTCCCTTTAGCCCACCGGAAACAGGCCCTTTGGCCCACCGGGTCTGTGCAGACCGGCGATCCCTGCACATTAACACTATCCTACTCCCACTAGGGACAATTTTTCATTTATCAAGCCCATTAACCTACAAACTTGTACGTCTGTGGAATGTGGGAGGAAACCGAAGATCGAGGAGAAAACCTACGCGGGTCACAGGGAATATGTACAAACTCCGTACAGGCAGCACCCGTAGTCGGGATTGAACCCGGGTCTCCGGCGCTGTAAGGCAGCACCTCTACCGCTGCGCCACCTTGACTGCCCTAATATACAGGGAAGAGAGAGATATGGATTATGCGCAGGCAGATAAGAGTTTCAATATGTCTTGTAGAGTTTGTGCTTGGCATCCTATTTACACTGGCTTTGAACACGGAATGGTTTAGTGGCACACTCTGCCACAGAGTGGTAGGATTCGGGATCACAGCTACAATCGCCAGGCTGGTAGTTCTCAGCCCCCACTCTGTTAACATGTAGGAGTGTTGAATGAATATCAGACCAAGAAGGTAACGGTCTTTATCTTGGGTAATGTTTATAAATTCCTACATGCTGGATGTAGAGCAGCTTGAAACATTGAATAGACAATCTTCCATTGTAGACAGATAGCATTTCTCCCTCAGTTTCTCAGCTCAAAAGTATCAAGAAAAAAGTCATTTGGCCAGGTACATGGATGGGAAAGGT
This sequence comes from Leucoraja erinaceus, assembly GCF_028641065.1. Classification (NCBI taxonomy): domain Eukaryota; kingdom Metazoa; phylum Chordata; class Chondrichthyes; order Rajiformes; family Rajidae; genus Leucoraja; species Leucoraja erinaceus. The sequence goes on along the minus strand of NC_073393.1, from coordinate 24,869,546 downwards.
TTAGAGGGATATGAGCCAAATGCAGATGGGTCGGACGAGTGTAGATGGGGCATCTTGGGCGGCATGGGCAGGTTGGGCCGAAGGGCCTATTTCCGTGCTGTATGACTCTACGACTCTGTAACCAAAGACGTGGACTCATTACAGACATTGGATTAAATATTAAGCAAATCTACTTAAGCAATGGTATTTTATTTGCCAAATGTACCGAGGTACAGTGAAATTCATTTTTGCATACAGTTCAGTACGAGTATCACTGTCCATCACCACGTAGATAGACTGGAGAACGTTTGGCATGTCTTCAATGATTCTTGCCAACATCTACAGATGCACTGCAGTAACCATTCTATCCGGATACGCCACAAGTTGATTTGGCAACACCTCTGCTCAAGACCTTGAGAGTTATGGATGCGGCCAAGTCCATCACACAAACCAACCTTCTCACCACCAAAAAGCAGACAACATGATCATGAACATTCCCTTTTCACTCCTCTACTTTAGACTTTGGAGACATAGCATGGAAGCCGACCATTTGGCCCACCGAGTCCACGCCGATCAATGGTCACCCGGACATTAGCATTATCCCACACACTAGGGACAATTTACAATTTACTGAAAATAATTAACCTACAAACCTATGCTTCTTTCTAGTGGGAGGAAATTGGAGCACCTGGAGAAAACCTACACGGTCAAAGGGAGAACGTACAAACTTCATATAGACAGCACCCATTGTCAGGATTGAACTCGGGTCTCTGGTGCTGTGAGGCAGCAACACTACCGATGAGCTACTGTGCCGACCTTTCACTATCAGGTAAAAGATTAAAAAACTGGAAAATACATACTATCAGCTATTGGAACCGCTTTTTCGGTTCTGTTGTCAGACTACTGAGTCATCCTGCCATTAGCTAAGGGTATAGTTCTGGTCTCCCAACCTACCTCAGTTAGGCTCTTGAAATTTTTTTTGATCTGTACTTTCTCTTTAACTTTCACACTATAGCATTATATTTTGCACTCTGGTATTTTTCTCAATGCGCTACCTGTTGTATTTATGTTTGACTTGACTGGATAGCATGCAAACAAAGATTATCACTGTATGTAGCAATGTTACAAAATGTTGAGACTTTAAAAATCTAGTCTGTAATTTATCCCAACAGATAAAGCATAAAAAGAAGTTTAATTTGACACCTAATTCACTTTCATATCCTCAGTATTAAAAAAGGTTATGGCCATTTTCATACTCGGAAATTAGCATTGTGTTCCCTATTGCTTTTCCATTGACTTAACACAAAAGCTGTGATCGAGGACAGTCAAAAGCCCATAACTTTCTTAAAAATTAAGAGAACTGAAAGACATTTTCAGTTATTATTGATTGAAGCATTCTGAAACAAATATGAAATGATCTGACTTAGATGACTTGAAATTAAAGCATATAATTAGTTAGTTACCTTACTGTAGCTAATTACAAAATTCAATTACTAGATCTAAACATCTATCAATTTCTTAAGAATAGATTAACATTTTTAAATAGCCTAAGTGTCCAAATAACTTTCACACAAGAATTCACGATATAACATAATTTTTTTATCTCATTGTCATGCGTTTATAGGCCAAATGGAAGGAATTTAATGTCTAATACCTGTAAATTAATGGCCATTTAAATCATCTTGCGAGTGGGTTTTTCTGGAATGCGATCATTTGGAACGTTGCGGTTTGCGGTGATTTTATACCCCATATCGGCAGGAAAAATACTGCCGGTTCGTATGGGGACTAAATCACTGTTTCGCAACTTAAAATGTGAATTAAAGGCATCTTAAGGAGCACTCTTATACATAAAATAAACGGCTTTCTTTTACCTGTCCCGTACCTGAAATCCGTCCCCGTTGTCTGCATCGACGGCTTTAGAAGCTGATTTTAAAATTACTCCAGCGCTGAACTTGTCGGGTGATTTATTTAAAAAAAAAAATAAATACACAGAACGCCTGTCGGAACGATTCTTCAGCAAAAGCTTGCACTCCAACCAAATATATTCCAGGACAAGGTAGGAAAAAAAACGCATTTTAACCCTAGTACAGATGCTTCCCGATTTATGATGCTTCGACTTGCGTTATTTCGACTTTACGATGGTGCTAATGCTCTGCAACAACAGTGAGCCACACGTCACTTCTGGTCACGTGATCAAATTGTATTAAATTTGTTTTCAACTTACGATATTTTCGATTTACGATGGGTGTATTGGAACGTAACCCCATCGTAGGTCGAGGAGCAGCTATACAAGATAAAGTCAGATTAAAAATAGTTCAAAGGTCTCCAATGAGGTGGATGGGAGGTCAGTACTGCAACTGATGAGAGGATGGTTCATGTGGTAGCGACTTGGTGGGCTGAAGAGCCCGTTTCCCTGCTGTTTCTTTCTTCTCCCCTCTCCCATCAGGCAAGAATCTGGAGGTGTGAAAACACACACCTTCAGATTCAAGGACGGGTATTTTCCAGCTGTTATCAAGCAAGTGAATCATCCTACCACCAAATAGAGAGCAGTTGTGACCTACCATCCATCTGATTGGAGACCCTTGGACTATCTTTCATCAGACTTTACTGGACTTTATCTTGTACTCAGCATCAATTCCTTTATCTTGAATCTGTATTATGTGGACTGCTCGATTGTAATCATGCATAATCTTTTCACTGACTGGATGGCACACAACAAAAAGCTTTTCACTCTACCTCGGTGCCCGTGACAATAAACTAAACTAATCATCGGTTTCATATTCCATCCCACTCCCACTCTGACTACTTTGGCTTTGCACCTTACCAATGAAGCCCAATGTTTGCTTGAGAGACAGTTTATCTTCCGTCAGAGCATGTTGCAGTTCTTGAGACCCAAAGTTGAATTCAACAACTTCAGACAATCAGCATTGAAGTTATAGCATCCTTGGCAAATGGAACTAGCTTAGATGAGGCATCTTGTTCAGCATGGACAAGTTGGGCCGAACGGCTTGTTGCCATGCTATGTGCCTTTACGACTATAATTCTTAGTTTTCTTCTTGTAAGTTGTTGGTCTTGTGAACTCTTGCTACATTAAGGCTCACACAAGTTAATCTTCAATTATTTTCTCAGTGGAGTGTACCAGTTTAGTTTAGTCTAGAGATACAGTGTGGAAACAGGCCCTTTAGACCATTGTATCCGCACCAGCCAATAATCATCCCGTACACTAGTTCTATCCTAGACACTGGGGACAATTTACAGAAGATAATTTACCTAAAAACCTGCTCGTCTTTGGAGTGGGAAGAAACCGGAGCACCCGAAGGAAACCCACGGTGGTCACATGGAGAATGTACAAACTCTGGACAAACAGTACCCATGGTTAGGATCAAACCTGCTTCTCTGGCGCTGTGAGGCAGTAGCTCCACCGCTGTGCCACTGTGCCACACACCAGCGCCAGCAGAATAAAAAAGCGTGAAGTTTTGGCTCCAAATTGCCCATTTCTGCCTGCCAAGGAACTGGCCAAAGTGTATCTATTTTAATAGTAGAATCAAATGTCTCCACTGGGTAATGTACATGCAGTGCTCTGGATTTGTCTGTGTACAAATGGGACAACAAGTATTAAGTAAGAAATCAAGATTAACTCTCAGATAGGAGGAAATTGCCACACTACCAGACTGTAGATTCCGTCTCCTGGCTCTGTGTCTGACACCACAGTCTCAGATGTGACTATATACAAAGTCGTCTATAGTCTCTCTTAATAAAAATCAATGATAGATTTTTATTTTAACTACATAAACCGTACTACTGGTCAACCTCCAACATTCCAGAAATACAATATCAGTTTATTTAATCTGCCCTTTTAAGATGTGGCACCGTGTTGATGGTCCGGCCTTTTAAACATACCACATGAAAACTGACCAAGGTGTATAGAACATTAGAACATCAAACAGCGCAGCACAAGAATAGACCATTCAGTCCAAGGTGTTTGTAAATTAAAAAAAAAACTTGCACCATTCATTTCCTTTAAACTTTGCTGTTCTTTCATTAAAGCTATGCCTTCTAGTCTTTGACATTTCCACCCTGGGGAAAAATGATTCTGACTATCTACCTTATCTATGTAAACCTCTTTCAGGTCTCTTGTCAGCATTTGTTGCTTTAGAAAAAACAATCCAAATGTGTCCATTCTCTACTGCACTCTGTTCCAAGGCAGCACCCCAGTGAACCTCTTGTACACCCTCTCCAAGGTCTTCACGTCCTTCCTGTAATGGAGCAACAAGAACTGCTAACAATACTCCAAATGCGGCCTGACCAAAGTTTGATACAGCTGCAACATGACTTCCTAAATCATACACTCGATGCCCCAAGGCCAAGTATATCAAACATGGTTCTTACTATATCTACTTGTCAGGGAGTCATTGACTCGTACAGCACGGAACCAGGCCCTTCAGCTCAACTCGAACACAAACAGTAATGAGCCTTTCTGTACTGGGCCTTCTCCATTGTCAGAATGAGGCCACACTCAAACTTGAGGAACAGCAACTCTACCGCAATTCCCCTCCATTAACACTGTCCTACACACACCAGGAATGATTTACAATTATACCAAGCCAATTAATCCAAGATATCATTGGGACAATTATACTAAGCCAATAAACCTACAAACCTGTTTGTCTTTGGAGTGTGGGAGGAAACAGATTCCCGGAGAAAACTCGTGCAGGTCAAGGGGAGAATGTACAAATTCATACAGACAAGCCGTATTAGTCAGGATCGAACCTGAGTCTCTGGCACTTTAAGGCAGCAACTCCACTGCCGCGCTGCACATGGTTGGACATTAATGCCGGACTGCAGACACTTCAATTAACGTCTCGAAACATGCTCTGGTTCTTATGCGAGTGTTTTACACAGGTCACAGGTTGCACCCAAATATCGACATTGGAGGAAATGATGTGGAACATGAGATTTCATTAGACTTGCAGCTGACAGTGCAATAAAAAAAGTCAGCCATGCTAAAATTGAATCATAAAATCTGCCCAGGTTAAAATATATTTTATGTGTGATTTGTACATGGAAAACATGCACAAATTGATCCAATTTCTAGCCTACTTATTTCCTGTATCCTAATTTCTCCTTATGTGGCTCAATGACAGATTTTTCTGGATAACCTTGTCTTGAGCTATTTTTACAGGCAATATTTAAGTAAATATTTTGCTTAAGTCAGAAGGTTCCAGCTGGTAACAACAGGGTAGAAATTATTTGGAGTCAAATGGCATTCACTATTGGAGAACATTTTGAGCAAAATCTCATTCTCTGCCTTTTGGACTAAAGTGTAGGGACCATGAGCAAGTTTATTTTGCAAAAGAGCTTGCAACATCTATACCAACTCTCTCGTACCTATTTTTTACTGCTTCTTTATCTTGACTATTTCCATTTCCAATCCAAGCTTTCATTCATTAGCTCCTGTTAGCTCTACCTAAATACGTTAATGTTGGACCATCCAATGGCCACAACTGATATCACTTCCTCAGACATTCTGGCATGTCACAAAACAGGAACCTACCTCCTCCTCAAAACTCCTTCCCGTCAATTACTTGTTTTTCATTCTACTTCGTAACATTTCTGTATTATTTTTGTAATCCTTAAAACATATAATTAAGGACAAAGTTAACAGTTTCATAGGACTTACAATCTGGAAAAGTACAGCACAGGGACAAACCCCTTGGCCGAGAAAGTCAAACATGAGGGTGGCTCTGTGGTGCAGCAGTAGAGCTGCTGCTTACAGTCAGAGACCCAGGTTTGATCCTTATTATGGCTGTAGTCTATATGGAGTTAGTATGTTCTCCCTGCAACCGCATGGGTTTTCTCAGGGAGTCCCCGTTTCCTCTCACATTCCAAAAATGCGCAGACTTGTAGGTTAATTGCCTTCTGTAAATTGTTCATCATACATAGGATAGAACTGGAGTATAGGTGACCATTGGTCGGTGCAGACACGATGGACTGAAGGGCCTGTTTCCACACTGTATCTCTAAACTAAACTAATCTGCCAAGATATACTAATCTCCTCTGCCTCTATGTGATCCATATCTCTCCATTCCCTGCATATCCACATGCCCATCTAAAAGCCTCTTAAATTCCTCTTTTGAATCTGCCTCCACCACCCTCTGTGGTGGAGGCAGTGTATTCCAGCCACCCACCACCCTCTATGGGGGAAAATAAACTTGCCACGCACATCTCCTTTACACTTTGCCCCTTGCACATTATAGTTGTGGCTTTCAGTCTTTGATACCACCATCTTGAGGAAATGGTTCTGACTGTCTACCTTACCTATACCTCTCATAATATTATTTACTTCTAACTGGCCTTCCCTCAACCTCTGACACCCCAGAGAAAACAATCTGAGCCTGTACAACCTCCCTTTCTAGCTAATACCCTGTAATCCAGTCGACAACCCGAATTTGACCAACCTGTCCTTGTAGCTAACACCCTCCAATCCAGGCAGCAATCCGAGTCTGTCCAACCTCTCCTTGTTACTAATACCCTCTCTTCCAGGCAGCATTGTGGTAACGCTCATCTGCACCCTCTCCAAAGCCTCCCCATTCTTCTTGTAATGGGGCAACCAGGATGCGGTCGAACTAATGTTCTGTAGAACTGCAACATGACTTCCTTACTCTCATGTTCATTGCCCTGACTGATGAAGGCTAGCACAGCATACACTGGCAAGACTCATGAACGTTTTGGAATTTGTGCTATCGTCTTTTGAAAATGGAAACCCCAATCATCAAGGAAATGTGCTCTCCATTCAATAAGCTCTTGGCCTGAGCTCCACTCTTCTACCTGCTTCCCAAAACACTAGACTGCTGTATCGATCTTTTCTCCCTAATTTCCCACCATCCTGCATACCAGTGTGAGCCTAGACCGGCTGGCGCCAATCAAAGCCTGTAAAGTTCAGCTGACAAGGGTTAAACAATTCTGACAAGTGCAGGGATCCTCCATTTTATGGTGTCTTTAATTTGACCAATATTAACATTAGTACCTGCCTCAACTACCTCCTCTGGCATATACCCACAACCGTCTGTGTGAGAAGGTTTCCCCTCGGGTTCCTATCTAATTTTACATGTCCCACCTTAAACCTATTTTCTCAGGTACTTGATTCCCCTACTCTGGGCAATTAACTCTGGATTCGCCCTATCTGGTCACCTCGTGATCTTAATGCATCTCTATTTGATCACCCTTCAGCCTCCTGGCTGAAAGGAATAAATCCTTTCTTGCAGTATCAATGTTTTCTCCCAAAATTATAGGCATAAAGTCATGCGGCAAGGAAACAGGCCCATCAGCCCAACTTTCCTATGCCGACCAAAATGCCCCATCCACACTAGTCCCAGTTTTTTGGCCCATTTCCCTCTAAACCTTTCCTATCTGTGTACTGTCCAAATGTTTTTTAAATGTTATAGTACCTACCTCAAATACCTCCTCTAACAGCTCTTTCCATGTACCCACCACCCTTTGTATGAAAAAAAATGCCCCTCAAGTTCCTATTAAATATTTCCCTCCTCAATTGAAACCTATATCTTGTTCTTGATCCCCTACACTTGGTAAAATACTCTGCATTCACCTTACCTATTCCACTCAACATTCTATACACCTCTATGAGATCACCCCTCAGCCTCCTGTGCTTTGAGGAATAAAGTCCTTTTCTGCAGTATCCATGTTTTCTCCCAAATGTCATGCTTTTTCTCTATTTTCCTGCAGCATCTATACCTGTTCCCTATTCTCTGGCATTCGATGTATCTGCTTCTATTCCCATTGCTTCTTCATGTCTGTTCCCTATTATCACAAACTTCACAGTCTTACACCCTATTGTCCATGTCATCTTCCTATTTTCCTGCATTAATCACGGCAGCTCCCAATTTTCCTGGATTTAACACATCATACTGTTTTCCACATCTGGGTGTGGAAGTCCAAAGGCTATAATTTCGACGTTTAAAATAAACTTTAAAAAGAGAAAAAAAAAGTATTGAAAGTCTTTAGATTATTAGATAAAAGCAGAGTAGAGTTAAAAGTATGCTTGCTAAAGTAAAATAGGTCGGTATTTTCAGTAAACTATAATCTTGTAGCGCTGATCAGAGCAAATAAATTGGCCTTGTAATGAAGAAATATATACAAATCCATCATAAACTCATTCAGTTAAACTGTGGTATCTATGTCTGTGATTACTGTTGAAGGAATGATACCAAGAACGTAATTTAATTTTTCAGCTTTTTGTGGCTAGAATTTTTATTTAAAAGCACATCAGATTGAAAAAACAATCTTTGTTCCTTATACCTAAAACATCACAATACTGATCTGCAACTACTAATTTTTACAATGAAGTGGCTTTGAAGGGGATACAAAACTTACAGTATCCCATGAATGTGTAGGAAGGAACTGCAGATGCTGGTTTACACCGAAGATAGACACAAAGTGCTGGAGTAACTCAACGGGACAGGCAGCATCTCTGGAGAGAAGGAATTGGTGACATTTCCGGTCGAGACCCTTCTTCAGACCATTGGCTGAATGATCTGAAGAAAGGTCTTGACCCAAAACGTCACCTTTTCCTTTTCTCCAGAGATGCTGCCTGTCCCGCTGAGTTACTTCAGCATCTTGTGTCTATCTTATCCAAATGATACGCATGAAGCCTATGGGAATAAATGACCAATGTCACCATTTAGTCAGTCGATTCCTGATAACGGCTCTGATTTTGCTGTTACAGCCTAGTCCATCACAGGCTCGCCACTTTTTTTCCATCCACTCCCTCTTCACAGAGCATTGCAACAGGAAGGCTGGAAGTATTGTCAACGATGCCTGCCACCCTGACCATTTCCTTTTCACTTCTCTACCTTCTGGGCGAAGATACAGGAACATGAAAGCCCGGGTGTCCAGACTTAAGAGCAGCTTCTTCCCCATGACTTTCGGACTTATTTAGCACCTCAATATTTCATGGTCCAACTTCAGACTGCATTACAATACAGTTCCAAGGCCACAGCCTAGGATGGAGTCCATGGCTGCCACAGTTATTCCACAGATCCTGGTTGCCATGTTGAAGTGGTATTACAGTTCCTGGTTCTCGTTAGTTTTTACATAGTTAGTGTTTGTTGGTTAACCATCAACATGATGTGAATCCTTAGCAAGTGGATAACTCATTGGTAATTGCTAATTACAGTAATCTTATTGTAATTTCCACCATTATACTAAGACCTTCTTGTCAACTATTCAGCACACACTTTCATACATGTTATAAGTCGATAAAAGGGAACACAAATTTCTGAGTGGCATTCTGTCAAAACATAGCACAATGTTCCATTTAATCAAGTGCAGATGCATGTTGGAGTATTTCGCTCTTGTTATTTCAGATTTGGGAAAAATGCTCTTAGAGTCATTAATATTTTTATGTACATTTTTATGTACAGTATTTTCACCAGCACACAAATCAGAGACATTCACTTCTCAATCATCACACCTGCAAATATCAGATATGGCCAGTTGACAAAAATCCTGCTCAACTTCTTTATTGTCACATGTACCTACCTAAAGGGAGATTCTTTTTTTTGGGGGCATACAGTTCAGTGACTATCTTACTATACATTATAATGTAGAACAAAGCACACAGAACATAGAACAGCACATGAATATATGAACAGGCCCATAATATTTGCCCTAAACTTAATGCCAAGTTGGACACAACATACTAGAGTAACTTAGCAGGTCAGGCAGCATCTCTGAAGAAAAGGAATAGGTTTCAGGTCGGAACTCTTCTTCAGACTCGAGGGTTCCAACCTGAAATGTCGCCTCTTCCTTTACTCCAAAGATACTGCCGTTGAGTTACTCCAGCATTTTATGTCTTTCTTCAATACAAACCAGCATCTGCAGCTCCTTCCTACACTTGATGCCAAGTTAAACTGATCTCATCTGCCTGACCATGATCCATACACAGCCATACCCTACACTTCCATGTGCTTATCTAAAAGCCTCTTAATCCACTGTCGATTCTGCCTCCACCACCACCCCTGGCAGTGCATAGCAGGCCCTCACTACCCTCTGTGTAAAAATACTTGCCCCACACATCTCCATACAACTTTCTGCCTCACCCCCGCCCCCCTCCTTGTAATACTCCCCGAGTATATGAGTGGATAGGACAGAATGTGTCAACACAACACCTAGGCCTCAAAGTCAGTAAAACCACAGAGCTGGTTGGTAACTTTAGAAGAGGAAGTCCGAGGATCCACAAATCTGTCTTCATCAGTGGGTCGGTGGTGCAGAAAATCAAACACCTCAAATTCGTGGATGTGTATTTCTCTGAAGACCTGTCCTGGACCCAATGCATTGATGCAATTGGAGCGGCACAGTGGTGCAGCGGTAGAGTTGCTGCCTGGGTTCGATCCCGGCTATGGGTGCTGTCTGTATGGAGTTCATACGTTCTCCCTGCGTGGGTTTTGTCCGAGATCTTCGGCTTCCTCCTACACTCCAAAGACACCCAGGTATGTAGTTAAATTAGCTTAGTATAAATGTAAATTGTTCCTAATGTGTGTAGGATAGTGTTAATGTGTGGGGAGCACTGGTCTGTGCGGTCTCGGTGGGACAAAGGGTCTGTTTCTGTGCTGTATCTCCAAACTAAACTAAAATGATAAAGAAAGTCCATCAACACCTCTACTTGCTAAGAAGATTGAGTAGATTCAGTATGTCTACAAATACACTCTTGAACTTCTACAGTTGTACAGTGGAGAGCAGAATGTTTGGTTTCCAGCACAACCTGGCTCGGTAACCTGAATGCCCTGGAACAAAGAGTGAAAAAAGCTGGTGGACACTGCCCAGTCCAGTACTGGTACTGACCTCCCCACCATTGAAGGGATCTATAGAAAGTGCTGCCTCAAAAAGGCAGCCAGCATCATCAAGGACCCACACCACCCTGGCCACGTGCTCATTTCACTCCTGCCATCAGGAAGAAGATACAGGAGCCTGAAAACTGTAACATCCAGGTTCAGGAGCAGCTTCTTCCAAACAATCATCAATCTATTGAACATACGCATGGTGGTACAGCGGTAGAATTGCTGCCTTACAGTGTCGGAGACCTGGGTTCAATTCTGACTATGTGTGGTACCTGCATGGAGTTTGTATGTTCTTCCTGTGACCTACGTGGGTTTTTTCCGGGTACTCTAGTTTCTTCTCACACTCCATAATGTACAGGTTTGTAGATTAATTTACTTTGGTAAAATTATATATTGTCCCCAGCGTGTGTGTAGGGTTGTGTATGAGGATAGCTGGTCAGTGTCGACTTGGTGGCAGAAAAGCCTGTTTCCTAAACCCTGTATCTTTCCGCTGACTGGATACTAATGCCTGTATCACTAAACTAAATAAGCACTCCAATAAACTTCAAACTAAAAACTGCTTTGATTGCACTCGGGGCTTGGGGGGCATTGTTTTTGCCTTTGCACTATATTGTTTGTTAATGTTTATATATTGAGCTTGTATTGTATCCTGGACTGGGAGTAAGTGGTCAAAATTCATCACTATTGCTTACCCAATAGTCCCTAGTCCTGCATATATCCACGGTACACAAAAATGCTGGAGAAACTCAGCGGGTGCAGCAGCATCTATGGAGCGAAGGAAATGGGCAACGTTTCGGGCTGAAACCCTTCTTCAGGCTGATGGGGGGGTGGGGAGAAGAAAGGAAAAAGGATGAGGAGGAGCAAGTGGGCTGAGGGAGAGATAGGAAGGGGAGGAGACAGCAAGGGCTAACAAAATTGGGAGAATTGCATATCGGGAGAACTGCATATATCTACACTCTCTCCAGTGTCTCACCACTGGTCGGTTACAGCACACAAGTTCTACTGTGCAAGCTGAACTGCTTCTCTTTGTTACTTAAACCATGATCCTTGCAATGTTTTCACTTTCCTGTCTTCACTAAGCTTTGCAAATGTATTGCACAAGATTCAGCCTCATTCCAAGTCTTTCCTCCATTAATATTTAAGCAAGAATATATCCTGTTGTGGGGTGTGGTTTAGTAGCTTGGAAGCAATACGGCAAACTGATGATTGAGCGTTATGTTCAATTGACACTTCATAATGAATGTCTCTTTCACCACACAGACTGATGTTCCAACTTCCTTTTGGAAGCTGGGAGGTAAGGGGAAGTAAAATGTGCCTAACTCTGTTATGATTTTTTTAAATCCATTGAGAGGATGTGGTCTTCGCAAGCTGAGCCAATATTCAATTGGCCTTAAAAACAAAAAGACACAAAGGGGTCAGGCAGCATCTCTGGAGAAAAATGGATAGGCAACGTTTCTTCAGTCTGAACAGCAGAAGGGTCGGGCTTACATGTTCTCCAGAGAAAGAAAGAAAATAAATTACAAGGATGATGCCTTAAGCCAGTCGAATCTCGGTGTGCTGGTCCCAGACGCGACTTGCAATCGCGCATTGTAATCGCTCCATTAGTTTAAACATCTACTCCAACAGCAGCTGTATAATGTGGACAGCTTGATTATATTCATAAAAAGTCTTTCCGCTGACTGGATAGTTTAGTTTTGTTTATTGTTGAATGTACAGAGCTACAGTGAAAAGCTTTTTGTTGCATGCTAACCAGTCAGCGGACTATACATGATTACAATCAAGCTGTCCACAGTGTACAGAAACATAGTAAAGGGAATAACATTTAGTGCAAGGTAAAGTCCAATTAAGGATAATCCAAGGGTCTTCAATGAGGCAGATAGTAGCTCAAGACCGCTCTCTAGCTGTTGGCAGGATGGTTCAGTTGTCTGATAGCAGCATGCAACAAAACGGTTTTCGCTGTACCAGTTCACGTGCCAATAAACACAGCAAAACTGAACTAAACAAAAAATACTGCCTGATCCACTGAGTTACTCCAGCACTTTGTGTCTGTTTTGGTAAACCAGCATCTGCAATTCCTAGTGTCTACATTTAATTGCACATCCATCACTGGCCATGAGAAGATGATGGAAGCAGCCTCCTTGCACCGCCTAGATCCTTGAGTATTGAGTATATTCACAATGCTGTTTAGGGGACAATGCAGGATTTCGACCGAGCCATGGTATAGGGACAGCAATATATTTTCAAGTCAGTGTAGTTTGGCAGCAGAATGGTGTGGTGGTGTTCAAAGTGAAATGATCCGGGATGTTAGACTAGACTTTAGAGATACAGCGCAGAAACAGATCCTTTGACCAAGTGAAAATCCACGTGGCCATGCGAATGTACAAACGCCACATGGACAGCAGCTGTAGGCTGGATCGAACCCTGGCCTCTGGCGCTGTAAGGCAGCAGCTCTACTGCTGCACCATTGTGAGGCTCTAAAATGAAAATAGTGTTTTTTTCCCATACAGTTGTCTGATGTAACCTCTCCAGGTGGATCTTTCCTGTCATAGATCTTAACTCTTCAGTTGTACAATCTGCATATTTTATGAGCCAATGTATTTGCCACCGCAGTTGGTTCCCAATTAGAATTTTAAATTGTTCATTTGTTTTAATAATAGCTGATTGGGCGACACAGTGGTGCAGCAGCAGAGTTGCACTGACTGCATCCCATGTTCATCTGCTCTCAAAACTAAATAAATTGTGACCTTTTGGATGAAGACATATGTGCTTTGTTTCACATTGACTTTATGCCAATTAAATCTCCTGAGTAATTCCTTGAGTACGTGGAGAATGTTGTATTTGGGACATCATCCTGACTGCATGCACAATGCAAGATTCCCAGCAAAATCTTTTGCTTGACAGCTTGGAATATGTCCAGTTGATCATCAATGGTGTATTAGTTTAGTTTAGAGTTACAGCATGGAAAAAGGCGATTCGGCCCTCCAAGTCCACATCGACCAATAATCACCCCACACACTAGTACTAACCTACACGCTACGAACAATTTACAGAAGCAAAATAACCTACTCATCTGTACGTCTTTGTAATGTGGGAGGAAATCTGAGCACCCTTTCACTAGAATAGCTTTGATAGAGTGGGTGTGGAGAGGATGTTTCCATTAGTGGTGGAGTCTACGGCAAGAGGTCATAGCCTCAGAATTAAAGGACGTTCTTTTAGGAAGATGAGGAGAAATTTATTTGGTTAGAGGGTGGTGAATCTGTGGAATTCTTTGCCACAGAAGGCTGTGGAGGCCATGTCAGTGGATATTTTAAAGGCAGAGATAGATAAATTCTTGATTAGTACAGGTGTCAGAGGTTAGAAACATAGAAAATAGATACAGGAGAGGGTCTGAAGAAGGGTATTGATCCGAAACATTGCCTATTTCCTTCGCTCCATAGATGCTGCCTCACGTGCTGAGTTTCTCCAGCATTTGTGTCTACCGTTGATTTTTCAGCATCTGCAGTTCCTTCTTAAACAGCAGGAGTAGGCAATTTGGCCATTTGAGCCAGCACCACCATTCAATATGATCATGGCTGTAAAATCAGTTCCCCTTTCCGTCTTTTTCCCCATATCCCCTGATTCCCTTCGCCCTAAGAGCTAAATCTAACTCTCTCTTCAAAACATCCAGTGAATTGGTCTCCACTGCCTTCTGTGGCAAAGAATTCCACAAATTCACAACTCTGGGTGAAAAAGTTTTTCCTCATCTCAGTCCTAAATGGCCTGGTCGACCCATTCTTTCATAATGATAGTCCTGCCATCCCGGGAATTAACCTGGTGAACCTATGTTGCACTCCCTCAATAGCAATAATGCCGTTCCTCAAATTTGGAGACCAAAATTGCACGCAATTCTCCAGGTGCGGTCTCACCAGGGCCTGTACACCTGCAATAGACCTCCTTGCTCCTAAACTCAAATCCTCTCGCAATGAAGGCCAACATGCCACTAGCTTTCTTCACTGCTTGCTGTACCTGCATGCTTACTTTCAGTGACTAATGTACAAGCACACCCTGGCTTCGTTGCACCTGCCCTTTTCCTAATCTGACACCATTCAGATAATATTCTGCCTTCCTGTACTTGCTACCAAAGTGAATAACCTCACATTTATCCACATTTACCCACTCTCCCAACCAATCTAAGTCAACCTCCAGCTTCATAGCATCCTCATCGCAGCTCACGCTGGCACCCAGCTTTGTGTTATCCGCAAACATGGAGATGTCACATTTAATTGCCTTGTCTAAATCATTAATGTATATTGTAAATAACTGGGTACCAGCACCGAGCCCTGCCGCACCCCACTAGTCACTGCCTGCCATTCTGAAAAGGACCCGTTAATTCCAACTCTTTGTTCCTGTCTGCCAACCAGTTCTCTATCCATGTCAATACCCTACCCCAACACCATGTGCTCTAATTTTGCGCACTCTCTTGTGTGGGATCTTGTCAAAGGTTTTTTGAAAGTCCAGATACACCACATCCACTGGCTCTCCCTTATCCAATCTACTAGTTACATTCCCAAAAAATTCCAGAAGATTACTCAAGCACGATTCCCCTTCATAAATCCATGCTGATTTTGACTGATCCAGTCATTGCTTTCCAAATGCTCTGCTATAACATCTTTGATAATTGACTCTAGCATCTTCCCCATTGCCGATCTAAGGCTAACTAGTCTATCATTCCCTGTTTTCTCTCTACCACCTTTCTTAAAAAGTGGAGTTACGTTGGCTATCCTGCAGTCTACAGGAACTGATCCAGTGTCGAGAAAACATTGGAAAATGATCACCAATGCATCCACGATTTCTAGAGCCACCTCCTTGAGTTCTCTTGGAGTTCGTGGGGAGAAGGCAGGAGAATGGAGTTGGCCTCTACAGCCTACTGTGACAGAGAATTCCACAGATTCACCACCCTCTGACTAAAGAAATTCCTCCCCATCTCCTTCCTAAAAGAATGTCCTTTTAGGCTATGACCTCTAGTCCTAGTCCAAGACACCATGCTGGTCAGTGTGGTCTCACTGGGCCAAAGGGCCTGTTTCCACGCTGTAACTCTGAAACTAAAACTAAAGTTAAAGTTAGAGTTCCTTGGCACTTCTGCAAGGAGAATCCTTTGGCCCTGCTCCAATGAGGTTTCGGTTTTCTGAAAGCACTTCACCTGACACAGGGTTAGGCTACTGAATAACAGATGAGCAGGATTTTACTTTGATCAGGCATGTTTGATCTTGTGTGTCAGCAGTTTATTGTACAATACCACAGGTTGGATTCCGCAGAGAAGAAATTTAGTCAGAAGGTTGAGAGAGAGAGCGTGAGGGGGATAATGTAAGGAAAAGTGTTGATCAATATGTGTGCCACATGAGCCTACAACATCAATAAAGTAACGACTGGTTAATCTACTTTACAAAGCCAATTACTAGGAACATCCGATGAAGAGTCACCACGAAAAAGTCCTGGACGGGTGGCAGCCTACAAAGGTGGGGGGGGGAAGCTCAGAATCTGCAGAGCTGGGCCCTGAAGACCGGAGAGTCGAGGAGAAGCGAGCTGCTGGCGTTGACGAACTTGAGGAGTGGGCTGGTAGGAGACGGTATTGGTTAGGGTGAGGAGTTGGTTGTTGGGCCGAGCAGGTCGAGGGCGACGGAGGAGACCCTGCAGCAGCCTGTGGATCGGGAACCGCTCCAGTACATCGAGGACCGGACTTTAAACTTTTGTAAATGGCAACAAAATATATGTTTGTGTGAGCAATGCAAAAATAATTTCACTGTACGTGACAATCTAGAACCATTGAACCTTCTTAGGCCCCCGCCTTTGGTCATGACTGACCATAGGTGTATCCAGGGTGCTATTCCCTATATGGAGGACGCCAGTGCATGACCTTGTTTAATGTGGGGAGACTGATGCACAGCCAGCTACCCAATGGTCCTTGACAGATCTGGGTCAGGATCCAGTGGCATGGAGTCGAAGACGACCGGAGACCTTTTTGTGCTGTAGCCTTCATCCACCTTCCCAGCCGTTGTGACGCTCCACTAAGGTCAGCCGTCGAGCTCAGCCTGTTCCACCGTTGAGGTCTTGGTTGGATTGCTCTTTGTCTGAGACCTCCCCATCGACCTTACCGCCATGGGTGAACCTACCAGCATCGCTCTCAGGATCTCAGGTCCACACAAGCTTCTCCACCACGACAAGGTGACAATCCATGGAAAAGAACCATTGAACCATTGAGATAAATATTGGTTCGGATTCCTTGAATATTTTATATTTACGTGAGAGGGAGTTGAAAGTAAAGAACAAAATGTTGGAGAAACACAGCAGGTCAGGCAGCATCTAAGGAGAGAAATAGGCAGGTGATGTTTTGGTTGGGGCCCTATTTCAGACTATTGCAGGCCATGGAGCACAGGAAGGTGGTTCAGGCAAGAGCTGCAGAAATACACGCAGCTGTATGTTCATAGGTTCTTAGTCATAGGAGCAGAATTTGGCCACTCAGCCCATTTGCCTACTCCGTCATTCAATCATGGCTGATCTATCTTTCCCTCTCAACTCCATTCCCCTACCTTCTCCCCATAGCCCTTAACACCCTCGCCAAGAATCTGTCAATCTCTGCCTTTAAAAATCCCCCAATAACTTGGCCTCCACAGCTGTCTGTGGCAATGATTTCCACAGAGCTAAAGAAAATGTATCCTCATTTCCTTTCTAAGGGTACGTCCTTTTACTCTGAGGCTGTGCCCTCTGGTCCTAGACTTTCCCACTAGTAGAAAAATCCTCTCTGCATCCACTCTATCCAGGCCTTTCATTACTCAGTAATTTTCAATAAGGTTTCCCTCTCATCCTTCTAAATTCAAGTGAGTACAGGCCCAATGCTGTCAAACATAGTAGTGAATCTGGGTCAGAACGTGGTCGAGGCATTGAAAGTCTTGGTTTAACATCCTTTTCTAGGGATACAATTCTCCAGAGAGACATAAGGGATTGAAGATGCTGGAATTTTGAGTAAAACATAGTGCTGGAGGAACTCAATGGGTCAGGTAGCATCTATGGAGGGAATGGATAGGCGGCATTTCAGGTCGAGTTTGAAGAAAGGTACCGATCCGAAACGTTGTCTGTCTATTTCCCTCCACAGATGTTGCCTGACCTGCATGAGTTCCCAAATCACGTTGCGTTTTGTGGCTTGATATCAATCTCTGATTGGGCGCATTCTCATCATTATACACTGAGCGAATTAACAATGAGAAGTTCCAAAGACAATGCAAAAGGAAACTGGTTAGATATCCGAAAGGAAATAATTTGGCTATGTGGAGAAGGTGAGAGAGTAGGATCAGCTGGAACACTGTCAGATAGAGCCAGCATAGTCAAATGGTTGGAAGCCCTCTTTCTGTGCTGTCAACATTTTAGCATTCAATTAAGACTCTTGAGTTCAGTTTAGTTAAGTTTATCATTGTCACGTGTACCGAGGTACAGTGGTCAGCTTTTTTGTTGTGTGCTATACTGTCAGCAAAATGACTATACATAATTACAGTCAAGGCATCCACAGTGCACAGATTCAGGATAAAGGGAGTTGGAATAAGGGTCCCGACCCGAAACGTCACCCATCCTTTTTCTCCAGAGAAGCTGCCTGATCCGCTGAATTACTTTGTGTTTATCTTTGGCATAAACCAGGATCTGCAGTCTCTTTCTACACATAAAGGGAATGATGTTTAATGCCAAGATAAAGATAGTCCGAGCTTCTCCAATGAGGAGGTAGATGGGAGGCCAGGACCGCTCCCTAGGAGGCTCAGTTGCCTGATAACAGTTGGGAAGAGACAGTCCCTGAGTCTGGAGGTATGCATTTACAAACTTCTGTTTCTCTGCCTGATGGGAGAGGGGATAAGAGGGAGAAACCAGGATAAGAATTGTCCTTGATTATGCTGGTGGCCTTGCTGAAGCAGCATGCATACTCAACAAACATAAAGCTTTAGTGATAGGTATATGTCACACCATGTTAGCAGAGCCGAAATGTAATCACCTAATGACTTGCCACTCGCATCTATACTAATATGGCAACTAGAGCAAAGCATATTATTTGGAGCCAGTGGTTTATTTTAATATTATCGTGAGGGAGTTCTTATTAAACCAAACCAGTCATTACTTTCCATGGGATTTGCATTTGAGTTCATTTCTGTGACATGAAGGATATTAATTTTCTTTGTTTTCCTTTTGTATTGCATGCTGAAATTTGTTTTTAATTAAGATTTATGTTTTTTTTGCCAAGTAAGCATTGTTTAATTGAAAGTGTTTACTTTTCTGAGCCACCCATTGATTTCTGGAGAAGGAACATCACATGTGCAACCAAAATTACCCGCACTGGTGGAAACCGTTGAAACCCAATCTTGGAGGAATGACCGATCTCATTAACCGTGAGAATGCTTCCGGGCAGCGTCTGAGCCACCAGATTAGGGCACGGTCTTGAAAGCATTCTGTGGTGTCTGCGTTTTGAAAAGCAAGAGAAATTGAAGTTCAAATGTTTTTTGTAGACTGCTTCCCTGTCGAGAAATTAATCGGCCTTGAAATCCATCCCCCTCCCCCCGATCCCTTATGTTGTGCAGTCAACGGAGCTGTATGCTATCTTCCAAATTCTTTCCACGGAAATTGATGAGATGGGGACTTCAGATGCACTGGTCTTTAATAAACTTCAATATAATTTTATAATAATTCATATACTTCTTCTTATCGAGTCCACACACAAGATTAGAAGTTGTTCAGCCAGAGCTGAACACATTTCTCGGCATCTGCATACAATGGTGTCTGTCTTGTCGCTTCTTGTGCTTGGTGGTGGAAAGATTGGTGAAAACGGGGCCACGATGTGAACGCTCTTTCCTTGACCCCATAATAATTCATCACAGTGTGTGATGGTCTGGGCTGCGTTAATAATAATCAAGGATGAGTTGCACCCCGGTCACTCCCTCTTCTCCCCTCTCCCATCAGCAAGAAGTGTGAAAAGGCACAGATTCAGGGACAATTTCTTCCCAGTTGTTATCAGGCAATTGGACCATCCTATCAACAACTAGAGAGTGGTCCTGAGATACTACCTAACTCGTTAAAGACCTTCAGACTGTGGTTAATCGGACATTACTGGATTTTGTCTTGCCCTAAACGTTATTTCCTTTATCCTGTATCTGTGTACTGTGAAGAGCTTGAAACAGTGATATCATGTATAGTCTTTCCGCTGACTGGAGAGCATGCAACAAAAAGCTTTCCAACGCACCTTGGTACACTTAACAATAAACTAAACTAAACTAAAATAATTCTGCCTGACCAATATAAGTCACTCTTTACATGCGTAAAAAACTGCTGTCTCTGATGTGCAACACAGCAGAGCACGAGGTTAATTGAGCGTTTGGTTATAAAACAAAATGGAAAATGACATCCTTGGAAACAAAGTGTGGTTTTACTTAACTTGTGGGTAGGTCAATGCATCAAAACAATCAGCAACTTTCCAAATGGTATAAGGGAATGCAATGCAGTGAATCATTAATGGGGCCAGACAGGATACCCCTTCACAAAACTCTCTGTACAAACCTGCTTTCTGCAGCTAAAAGTGATGCTTGATATGTTTGTTGAAAATTAGCTGACATGCATCACTTCAGACCTTGGTCTTTTGTTAAATATTACAGGTAACAAAGGACAGAGTGTTTGCACACAGTCACCAAGCTAAATACGGATAATAAAATATCCAGTCACCGCTTATCGATGTCGTTGTTGATGTAGCCCAGTCCATCTTTGGAACTGATGCACTACGATGCTGAGAATTATATTCAGTACTCTGTACCTACCCCTTTACTTGAGTGTGGCTTGGACTTGATTGGACATGCACAGTATTGCCTAATTTGATTGGATAGCATAAAAAAAACAAAGCTTTTCACTGTACCTCAGTGCACGTGACAATAATAAACCTAAACCTGAGCCTAAGTCTTATAAATGTGCAAGGTCTTAAACAAATGTGGGATAGGAGAAGGGCGGAAGGAGGGACAGCAGAACAGAAAGGGAGGCTTGTAAAGTCAGGTGAAACATTAAATAATGATAACCTCACGTCATTTATTAACCAGTGTTAGTACAAATACCTGGTGTCCATTAACAAGTTGTGTGCCAATTGCCCAAGAACTAGGTCAAGCATCAATACGCACAAGTTATGCATTGAGGCTGGTGGAGATCTGAGATGATGAATTTTCAAAGATAACTATTCAGCCCATCTAGAACATTGGGGCAGCACAGTTGCTGCCTTACAGTGCCAGAGTCCCGGGTTCGATCCTGCCTATGGATGTTGTATGGAGTTTGTACGTTCTCCCTGTGACTGCATAGGTTTTCTCTGGGTGCTCTAGTTTCTTCCCACATTCATAACATTCCCAAAATTGTCCCTAGTGTGTAGAATAGTGCTAGTGTACGGGGATTGTTGGTCGGTGCGGGCCTGTTTTCACGTGGTATCTCTAAAGTCTAAAGCTAAATGACTAGTCCCACTATCATCTGCATTGCAAACTGTTACTTTCAACACCTAATTAGGCCATTCAGCGTATTCTCAGGGCTAACAAACTAATCCCACTATCTTCCTCTTTACAAACTGTTATATTCGGAACCAAAATACACCATTCAACCCAACACATCCATGTTACTGTTAGTGCTTCACCCATCCTCAGCAACATATTTCTCTCCCCATTTATGCCTTTTTGAGCATGCATTTTTCAACAGTTATTGGGTAGGAAGGAAATTCAGCTGCTGGTTTAAACTGAAGATAGACACTAAAAGCCAGAGTAATTCATCGAGATAGGCAGCATCTCTGGAGAGAAGGAATGGGTGACGTTTCGGATCGAGACCCTTCTTCAGCCTGGTACAGTCTGTTACGACCGGTATGACAGTTACCGTTGAATCTGCTTCACATCCTTCAGTTAAAGAACTCTGCCAAAAAAATCTTCCCCTCGATCCCGGGTAAGCAGTTTATTGACTGGCTGCCCCACAATGGGAAACTGTGCTCACTTTCCCCGCCAAGACCAGACATTGCCTGACCATCTGGAGGACTTTGGGACAAGCTCCATTTCAAGCGACTGTGGGATGCTTTACCGTATCTGTGTCTGCGAGATCCACATTCTTTCTCCTCTCGTTTCCATTCAGAGTGGGAGTGCCCTGAGGCAAGATCATTATCAGGCAAAAAAAAAGACACAAAGTGCTGGAGTAACTCAGTGGGACAGGCAACATCCTTGGAGAACATGAATAGGTGCCGTAGGTCCATAAATTTGATTCCTAAATTTTAAAAGAGTATTTGGTGCGTTATATTTGGTATTTTGTACAATCAGTTTCTTCCTTTGAGAAGAAAAACAAAATCAGGGCTTAGGAAATTACAACCAATCTTTCAGGATTATTAATACTGAGCGGTTTCATTCTGTGTGGGTGGCACAGTAACACAGCAGTAGAGCTGCTGCCTCACAGCCAGAGACTTGGGTTTGATGCTGACCATGGGTGACATCTGTGCAGACATTTGACGTTCTCCCTGTGACCATGTGGGTTTCCTCCGTGTGCTCCGGTTACCTCCCACATTCCAGAGACGTGCATGGTTGCAGGTTAATTGGCTTCTATAATTGACCACTAATGTGTAGTATCAGACATAGAACTAGTATGAGTATATACTAGTACATACTCGACATAGAACATTAATGATTGGTATGGACTCGATGGGCCAAAGGGCCAGTTTCCACACTGTATCTTTAATCATCGCTATGCTAAACTAAGCAAAATTTGGACAGGTACATGGATAGGTTTAGAAGGTTATGGGCTAAGCGCAGGCAGGTGGGATGTGTAGAATGGGCATGGGGTCGGTGTGGACAAGCTGGGCCGAAGGGCCTGTTTCTACGCTGTATGACTTTATGACTCTCTGCCTCTGTAACCTAAGAGGAAATGAGATTCTGGAAATTAAAAGGGAAAATGTAGAGGGGATAAAGAAAGAGATTGAATGGCAAGGAATGCAATGAATGGGATGCCAGTGGATAGAACAATACTTGTGGATTTCAAAGTCTGATAATCTGAGCTCAACGGCATTTGTTTATTGATGAAGTGCACCTCAGGTGTATGCCTAGTTTGATGGTTTAGTTTATTGTCACATGAAATGAGGTACGGTGAAAAGTTTTTGCTGCGTGCTATAGATTATACATAATTACAATCAAGCCGTCCACAGTGTACAGATACGAGATAAAGGGAATGTGTAGGAAGGAACTGCAGATGCTGGTTTAAACTGAAGATAGACACAAAATGCTGAGTAACTCAGCAGGACAGGCATCAACTGTAAAGAGATGAATGGATGACGTTTTAAGTCGTGAAACATCACCCATTCCTTCTCTTCAGAGATGCTGCCTGTCCCTCTGAGTTACTCCAGCATTTTGTGTCTATCTTCAGGATAAAGGGAATAGTGTTTGGTGCACGATAAAGTCTGATAAAAGATTGACCGAGGGTCCTGAATCTAGGGAAGTTAGATTTCTCAATTATTCACCATCTTTATGGGCCCTTCTAATGTGGAGATCGATGATGATGTAAAGTGATCATATTTTCAAAGGATTCCTTCTTCCTCCACCAGACAGACAGTGCAGTGTGTAGTGCGTTTGGTTACAGGCACTAAATATTACTGTGGTCTCTTCGATTTGTGTAAGAACAGTGTCTAGGATCAGTTCCTTCCTGTGCTACCATTAGCTGTACAAGGACGTGGCCAAAGGCAACACAAGTTTTGTGTTGATAGACATTTGTGAGACAGGTCAGTGGTGGCCACTGCTTAAAACTCTTCCATCTTTCCCTGGCAAAGGGTAGAACCCCCTTCAGGGTCAAAGGCTGACATTTGAAACTCCTGAAAACACCAATGCTTCTTGTCCTTTAAAATATTTTTTGCAAACTTCTGCAGTGAATACTCCCTTTATAAAAAAAAAACTTTTCTGAAGCAAACAGTGATGTATACTCGTAGGGAATTGGAAATATACAGACAAACTTATGATTTGAGCATGCATTCATATAGCACATTTAACAAAGCAAAATGTTATAAGATATTTTGTGAGAAAGTTTTCACAGAAAATTCAGCACTTAAGGACAAAATAGGACTAATGCCAATGTCTTCATGACGTAGAAAGAAGAAATGGCAGATGCCGGTTTACAATGAAAGATGCAAAGTGCTGGAGTAACTCAGAGGATCGTGCAGCATCTCCGGAGTTACATCTCGGGTCGGAATCCTTTTTCAGGCTGCAGCCACCAATCCATTTTCTTCAGAGGTGCTGCCTGACCCGCTGAGGGACTTTGTGTCTATCTTCGATTTAAACCAGCATCTGCAGTTTTTTCCTACAGCATCCCTGGAGAACATGGATAGGTGACGCTTCGGGTCGAGACCCTTTTTCAGACCGAATGTATGGAGGGGAGAGGGGTGGAGAAGAAAGCTGGAAAAGGAGAGGGACAGGACAAAGTGTGGCAGGTTATAGGTCAACATTGCCAATCGCCTGCCTATCAAAACCCCGCTCGCTTGGGTCCACCTGTTACCTGCCAAGCTTATCCTGGCCTGCCCCTTTTCCAGCTTTTTTTCTCCCCCCTACATTCAGTCTGAAGAAGTGTCTCTACCTGAAGCATCACCAATTCACGTTCTCCAAAGATGCTGCCTGACCCGCTGAGTTACTCCAGTACTTTGTGGCCTTTCCTGTACTAATAGTTAACTGTATCTGCAGTTCTTTGTTTCTATTGACTGACACCATCCTTTCTTATCTCTGGCCTTTGGTCCAGGTATCTTCCTATCGAAACCCCTCCATGCCTATGTCGACCTATTCTCTGGCACACTTTGTCCTGCCCCTTTCCCTTTTCAAGCTTTCTTCTCCCCCTTCCTACATTCAGTCTGAAGAGGGTCTTGGCCTGTAAACGTCACCTATCCATGTTCTCCAGAGTTGTTGCCTGACCCATTGATTTACTCCGGCACTTTATGCCTGTCTTTACGATGTATCGGTGTTTAAGAAGGAGAAAGGAGAGATTGGTGAGATTTAGGGAGGGAATTACAAGGCCTTGGCAACGTGTAGAATGCATCAATTTTTATTCGAACTGCATGTAGTGTCAGGACCCAACCATGGAACACTGCTAAAACATGTACCAAAAACAGAAAATGCTGGAAATACTCAGCAGCTCAAGCAGTTGCTTGAACAGAGTTAACATCTTTTT